>NC_066585.1:483212360-483524633 GCF_024323335.1 Lathyrus oleraceus | reverse complement strand
CATTGGCAGATACAAGGGATGTGCAATCCATCCTCTGCTATTCTGTGTGTCATCTGCTTTGCTCACACCACTGTGTTGATGCATTGCAGATATTAACCCAAGATCATTGTACATTGAGTCAGTGTCATATGTGTAGAAGGGTTCCCACCTTTTGAACCCACACATTCTTGTATTAAGCTCTCCCAGGCCAGGGATAAGAGCTGTGAAGTCTCATCTTCACTCACCTTTCATCAGCTTCACCCTAACTCTCAATGTTAGGGTTAAGAGCTAACATTACCCCGTTACAGTGGTTTGTTTGTTGAGGTTGATATGACCCCTCGACTAAAACCTAACCTTGATTGAGCCTATTGATTGCATATAGCGTGTGC
Organism: Lathyrus oleraceus; assembly: GCF_024323335.1. Lineage (NCBI taxonomy): Eukaryota > Viridiplantae > Streptophyta > Magnoliopsida > Fabales > Fabaceae > Lathyrus > Lathyrus oleraceus. The sequence continues at coordinate 483,524,265 of NC_066585.1, read as the reverse complement.
TATTTGTGCTTGTGTGTTTTTTTTAGCTTGCTTCCTGTGCAAGTTAGGTTTAGTTTGGCTTGCTTCCTGTGCAAGTCATGTTTAGGATAGGCTTGCTCCCTGTGCAAGTTAGCTAGAAACCTTAACTTAGGGATGAATTTGCATGATAACATCTAGGCTCGAGTCGTAGTCTCCCTAGTTGTGTCTCCCTCTGTTATCTGGTTAGGCTAGTCCTGTGTCCCCCCGAAGGGGAACTACGTCGCCCTAATCCTCATACTAGATGAGGTACGTAGGCAGGAGATGAGCAGATCTCTCCGGGCGCCTATGTATTTGTTTTGTCTTGTTGTGTGCTTGGAGTCCGGTATAAGTCCAACAAGTGGCATCTGGTTTCCAGTGTGGGTGTGTATGGTTCGGAAGCTGATGTAAGTCCAGCGATTGGCATTCGGGTTCCATGCTTGCCCATTTTTTTGTGTGGAGTTTGACGTAAGCCCAGCGATTGGCAGTCGATTTCCTGTGTCTGTCGTGTTTGGTTTGCGCGAGCCGAGCTACGAATGCTCTGATTCTACTTCGTCCAAAGGAGATACGTATGCATAGGATGCGATATCCTAGCGAGCATGTGTCGTTTCCCCAGTTCGAACTACTTTGACTCTGATGTCTATGTTTGATAGACTAAGTAGGCCCAGGATGCGATATCCTGCCGAGCCAGTCTTGTTTGTTTTCTTGTGTCTCTTTCATCCAGTGTGTGTGTGTTTGAGCAGTGTTTAGCAACCATTTTCCTTCCTATTGTGCGTGGATCCCGTCGAGTACGACGGATGCGTAGGGGTGCTAACACCTTCCCTCCGCATAACCGACACCCGATCCCATTCTCTTTGGTCGCGAGACCATGCTTTTTCCAGGTTTACTCTGAGCGTTTCCTTTCCCTCTTTTGGGATAAATAACGCACGGTGGCGGCTCTGTTGTTCTTGTTTCCCGTCGGTTTTTCGCGTAATGCAACACATGGATATCGTACATCTGTCCGCACTTCAACAGGGGCAACCCCTTTCTCCCTTGTATATGGCATGAAGGTTGTGCTCCCAGTAGAGGTGGAGATCCCATCAATGCGAGTCTTGACGGAAGCCAAGTTGACTAATGCTGAATGGGTTCAGAGTCGTTATGACCAACTGAATTTAATTGAAGAGAAGAGATTGACTGCCATGTGCCATGGTCAATTATATCAGCAGAGGATGAAGAAAGCCTTTGATAAGAAAGTCAAACCTCGTGTGTTTCGAGAAGGTGACCTCGTGCTCAAGAAAGTTTTGTCTTTCGCGCCCGCTTCCAGGGGCAAGTGGAATCCAAACTATGAAGGTCCATATGTTGTTAAGAGAGCCTTTTCAGGCGGTGCTTTGATACTTACAACTATGGATGGGGAGGATTTCACTCGTCCTGTGAATTCAGATGCAGTCAAGAAATAGTTCGCCTAAAATAAAAACAGAATAGCTCGCTAAGTTGAAAACCTGAAATGGCGACTTAGGCAAAAAGGAGCGTCTCGGTGGATTGAAAACCCGAAAGGGCGATCCAGGCAAAAGTTAGAGACATAAAAGAAAATGAATATATATCCCGCTAGATTGAATACCTCACCCTGGGGCAATCTAGGCAAAAATTAAGGATTTGGCAAGTAACTTCATCCTGACAAGACTTTGTTCTACAACTGTCATCTGTCAAAGATTCTCGCTCAGTCATCGTCAACTGAAGCTTCAAATACATCGGATTCAGAGTTGGTGAAGAAATGGTCATTATGTTCAATGTAGCCCGTTTCCAATATATATCACCAATTTCAAATTTGTAAAGATCCATGGAGTCTTTCCATTTGCAGACTACCATTCCATCAAATAAATTTGAGCCTTTATCCAATTCTTTGCACTCTTATTTGTTTCTATTTAACAAATGTTTGCATGTTTTAATTGATAAATATCATTGTTTTAAATAAATAAAATTTTCATAAATTGTTTTAAACAAAGTGAACATTCACAATGAACAAAAAGGATAATTGGGACATCATCAGTGCTCTCCCAAGGATAGTATGATCTCCAAAAGGGTAAGACATTTGTCCATATTCCCATCATGCCTGTATCCTCTTCATTTATCTTTCAGGTTGTCTCCTCCGCGAGCACAAAAGAAAGTTGTACTTCCCACCAAATCCCCAGAGAGTTTGGAGTTTTGGATAAGGTCTCAATCTTCTAATTCCCCTGAGAGTCTGAGACAAGCATTTGTATTATCAAATACATGGTTGTCATCCCTGGGTGGGTAGGCCTAAAATCCCTTATAAATTGATAAATTGATATGCTATGAGCAAGGAATCCCTGGAATGAGAGGAATTCTCAACATTTGATTCGTAGTTTCTCCCTTGTGGACTTGTCTACATTAATCTCCAACAGATTTGCTCTTCGATCATCTTCAGCAGGATTGATCCCACTCTTAATTCCCAGTAGATCGCCTACAGGTAGTACCCAGCTCAGTTATCAACAGTGCTTCCCTAGTGGAATTGTCTGATCAGAGCCCGTTTGTTGTTAGTTCCTCCTGAGCAGAGTGGATGTTGAAAATTTATCTTTCCATCCCCAGCGGAGTGATTGGCTTCCTCTCTTGAGATGTAGTATCGGATGTTTGTCCAATGATTCTTGGACCTATTTGTGTTAGATATGTCTGTTTGTCAACATTAATCATACATAAACCATGCATATACATGCATAGTTATAACATTCAGATATTCATGTTGCATTCTTTGCCATATAACTTTGTTTGTTATCTCCTGCTATTTGGTGATACATATTTCCCCAAGCAGATGTTTGCGTCTGATCTCTCCACTTAGAGTCAGCCCCATAGGCAGAAAGTATCTATCCTTTCTTCCATATTCCCCCACTGAGTTATGTCCTTGTGGATGATTGTTATTTCAGTTTCCTCCAAAAACATGTATTGGAATGGAATTACTCCCCTGAGTTATATCCTCATTGGGTTGAGTCCTTGTTTCATTGTGTCTCTCTAGTTTGTTCCTAGATTGACTACCCTTGTTATTTCCACTACACTTCCCCACAATTTAGATGAATGATTGCTCAGTAACCAGTAATTGTCCATCTTCTCCCCGACGGAGTTGTGTGGCCTTTTACCCAGTAATCGGTAGTTGTAAGTCCTATCTTTTATGGTTTTCTACCCTCATACCGGTAGCTGTAAACCCCGTCTTTATACCCTTGCAGAGTTAACCCTTGATTTTGTTCATCCTAACCGATGATGGTTACTCTTCTGCGGTTTTCTACTCATTAATTGGTAGATGTAATCCCCTCCTTGTTGGTTATCTTTATCCAATATTCGGTATTGATATTCCTTCACTTATTGAGTATATCTCCCAGTAACCGGTGATATATCTCTTGGATAATTGCTCTGATAAAGCAATTTATCCCCAGGGAGTCCTCTTTCATTAACCCTTATTTGGTAATGATTGTTTCTCCCCTGGTTTGGTCATCATTTTATACCTGGTATCCGGTATCCCGATGTCCTTTCTTTTCGGTCGATTTATCCTTTATTAACCCAATAACTGGTTGTGGATAATCTTCCATGCGAGGATGTTATCTACGTTCTGACGGTAATAGATAATATATCTCATGCACTCTTCAGACGAAGTCTTTTTCTTCCCCAGTCGAGTAAGAATCATATTCATTATGAAATCGGATGTCCATCCTCTAAATCGAGGTTGCTTTTTCAGCCCTCCTTTTGGATGGCGAGTGTTTTGGGAATATTCCCTAATTCACGCTTGGTTGGTCAGCTATTATATGCCCAGTAACCGGTATCCCTGGTGTTTCCTTCCTTTTTGCTCCCTATTATGACTTTTTGTCCCCTGTGGAGTCAGATTTTCCTGAGTTGAAATTTACCTTCTTAGGTCTTCCTCAGGTGTTTTGGATGATTGATATCTCTCACCCTTACACCGGTCTTAGATATCCATTCTCCCCGAGCATGTTGTTCTCCCACCCTTATACCGGTGTTTTGATCACATGTCTCCTTGAGCTTATTACCCAGTAACTGGTAATACCTCGTTTGTTGTCACCTCAGCTGAGTCCTTTGCGGACATTTCCAGTTTGAGTCCCTTTGGTGGATTTTCCCCATCTGAGTCCGGATTTCTATCCGAATTATCCTTTGTGGATAGTTTTGTTGTATTGATATATTCTCTAATACATGCGTTTTCCCCGGCGAAGACATCCCGTATTGGATCATCCCCAGCCCGAGTCTGGATTTTTATCCGAAGTATCCTTTATGGTTAGTTTTGGTTGTATTGGCATATGCCCCAATACATGCATTGTTGAGTCAGCTAGAGTCTTTCCATTGATTTATTTTCATGGAAATCCCTTCGTGCCCTAGCATGTTTTAATTCGTGACCTGCTCACGCATTCTGATTTCGCTTTTACTCCCTAGTGAGTTCCTAGAGTCTCTGTCCCATTTATGAGTGTATTGCTCATGTGGATTTTCAGTTTTCCTGATTTCTTTTTCCTTTGTGGACACATATCTCCACAGAGTGTTACCTTTTGCATACATACATTTGCATCATGAGGTCTCTTAGGGGCCAAAATTCGTCTCTTTGTTATTATTTAAGCCCATTATACCTCGTCGAGATGAAGATTTTAACCTTCACTTCTCCGGCTATAATGACCTTAAATAGGGGCATCTGTAAGACCCTAATTTTTACCCTAAGATACCTCATGGCATCATAACATTGCATTTGCATCTTGCCTCAAGGATCATAGCATCTTGGCTCCTTACCTTTGGGTGGGATCTCTTGAGAGTTAGTTGGAGATCACCAAGCATGCTTGAATTGTATATTATTGCTTTTTTTATTTTTGTTTACTAACCAAAAGCATAAAAATCTGTCACTAACATCTTTTCTTTGTAGCTTGAGCAGTCACAAGATCCAAAGCTTCTAGGAGATCCTATGTGCATAGATATGGCCAAGTGAAGATGAAAGCAAGCATGGAAATGGTTCCCAAAGCTCTCATCCATCAAATATGCCTCCCAAGTATCTTAATTAATCATTTTGATCAAATCAAACCAAAGGGTCTGAGGCTTGTTTCCCAAGGAAACCCTAATTCATCTGTTCATCAATTGTGCCTTGCTCATGAAGCAACCTCAACCCATGGTCAAATGAAATCAAGGGAAGTTCTTTAATTCATCATTTCATGCATATTTGAGCTTATTTGAGAAGTTGATCAGTCAATTCATCTAACTATTTTGAAAAACACTGAGACCTAACTTTTAATGTGTTTGTCAAATAGAGATGACCCCAAGAGAAAAAATGTTCTTAAGAACCATATGAACAACTATCATGTTCATCAAAAATTGATTTGAATCTTGGAATATCATCATCCATTTTAAGACATTATAGGTCATTTTGATTGAAACCCTAATTTTTGGTCAACTTCCCAAGAACATAACTCATACATTTTTCATGATTTTGAGGTGGGATCAAATGCATTGGAAATTTTAAGATGTCTACTTTAATTTTTATGTTGAACAAATATTAAAAATCCTAAACTAAATACATGTGATAATGCAAAACATTATAGGTCACTTTGGACCAAAGGCATTGAAATGTGAAAAAGTCCAACTTCAAGTGCCCATAATGTCTTCATCAAAAATCCAAATGATGCAAAATTTAAGTCCAAAATGATTAACTTGAAAAGATCTATAACTTTTATGTTGAATATTTTGTCATTTGGAGCTTGCATCATTGAAACAGAAGGGCTTGAAGTTTGGCTATTTTTGAGATTTTCACATGTACATGTTTTGCACCCCACACTTCATGATCATTTTTCATCAATTTCCAAATGTGAAATGAAGTTTTGATCAACATAACAATTTATCCTCATGCAAAAAGATTTCCAACCATTACCCATAAGGTTATGCTTCAGTTTTTGAAATGCCATTTTTGAAGGGGTGAACATATTGGTACAATTTTGGAAACTCATTAAAATGCATTGCATGAGCTAAGCATACACAATCTGCACGTTCATTCTGACTTCATTTGGCATAAGCTTGCAAATCCAAGTTGAATTGGGCCCTCCATGCGCCTGTACAGGCCCATGCATGGAGGCCCTTTCCATCCATGCACATGAAATGATCATGCACTCAGCCATTCCTTTGCTATAAATAAGTGCTTCAGGCTGCTCATTTTAGCAACCTAAGGGCGCCTTACATGCTGCACGATTCATTCCTCAACCATACTCAAAGGAACTCACCATTTTATTTCAAAATTTTTCAGATCTAAACTTCAATTTCCTTGATTGATTTTTAGATCTACAGTTCCTAAGCCTTGCTCACCTTGATCCAAAGAACAAACTGCAAGCATCAACACCAAGAGATCGTGCTCTCAAGCTCTTCAATTCAGAGGTTCACTTCAGATTTTATTTTCTTCGAATCTACTTATACATTGCATATTTCTTGTTGTTACTGGGTTGTCTGAAGTCCTCTACATAGAGGTAATCATTTCATGCTTGAATTGTTGAAATCCAACAAGTTTCAATTGAACACCACAAAATTCAAGCTTTGATTCCTACTTCTATGGAAACCTAGAGCGAATTTGGTTGGTACAGGGGTGATGTACATCACCCCAACTTTCATTTGGTACTTGGATCGTGGCATTTGGTGAACTTTTTATCTCTGCAAATTTTGGCCGTCGTCGGAAGTTGGCTGGAGAAGACGGTGGTGCACACCACCGTCCGGTATCCAGATTAAATCTCAGCCGTGCATGTCCTTTTCCAAATTTGATCATAGCCGTCCCATGTTATGACTTATTTAATGGCTTTGTGTGATGCATTGACTAAAGAACATGGTAGGCGCGCGCTCAGGAGCCATGTGATGTGCCAGCTCAATTAATGAGCTTCATCCAACGCTCCGTGTTTTTCCATATTTTTCATTTTCTAATTTCATTTTCATTTTATTTTTTAAATTCCATTTCATTTCAAAAAATCATATCTCCTTCATTATTGGTCCAAAAAATGTGAGACCAATTGCATTTTTCTTATTTTAATTTCTAGTTTCTAAAAATGATTTTTAATACTTTTTATTTTATCATTTGATATTTTTTAGGAGTTTTCTCTTTTCTGGTTATTTTTAATTCATTTAAAATAGTTTTTGATATTCAAAAAATACAAAAATATTTTTCCAACCTCTTTGAATGATGATAGATCTATCAAAAATATTTTCATCAATTTATTAATTGATTTGAGATTTATTTGAGATTTTAATTCAATTAGGTTATTTTTTATGCATTTTAATTGATTAGAAATAGTTTATGACTTCTAAAAATGCTGAAATTTTTTGTCAAACTTTGTTTGACCTTGTTGAACTTAGGATAATTCACTTGGACTTTTCAAAGTTGATTTGAAGTGAATTTGAAGTTTGACCTTTCTTTATTATTTTAATTCAAGTATTATTTTAATTTTGAAAAATACCAAAAATATTTTATTTGTTTCTTGACTTCTAATCTTCATTTTGCTTCTGTTTACTATTGTTTGACCTTGATCTCCTCTATCTTTGGTCAATGCTTGTTGATTATCTCATTTCATTTCCATTAATGCACTTTATTATTCTTCATCTTTTTCTTCTTTTTCTTTTTCTTTTTTGATCAATGAGTTAAAGATTGGTGGTTAGTTGATACATGGGAGGTTTAACCTTCCTTGATTTAAATCTAATTCAACTTGATCATGGATCAAGTGAATGGCTTTGCATTAAGGATAGGTTGCTTCCTAATCAAGCAAAGAACCTAAATCAATACAAGATCATTTCTCTTCTTCTTTTGGCATGGCAAGTTGTAGGAGCTTGATTCCCTAATCAAGATCTCTAACTTGTGTTATTGCCTACATTATTATTGACCGGCCTCAGATAGTTGTGACTTCTACATAAGTCCAATTACGATTGCTTAATATAGCGCTAAATTGCCTTATGGCACACTAATACTAACCATTAACCATTAACATTTAATTCTTGCACTTTACATTTATGCAATTTACTATTCTTGTACATATTATTCATTTGCTTTTCCCCTTTGCTCATTTGAGCACATGTTTATGTTAATGCAGTTTGCCTTTTGCTCATTTGAGCACATAATTGTGTATATACTTTTGTGCGTGTGTTTTGATTGATTGTTGTAAACCAATTGCAAATGGACAAAAAAGGACTTAGACTTTAGGACATTTCCTATGCAAAAATGGAGTCAAAGAGCAACTAGGCCTTAAGCCTTTAGAGTGCTATAAAAGTCAAAGAGCAACTAGGCTTTAGGCCTTTAGAATGCTATAAATGTTGAAGAGGACTTTGAAAAGGACCAATTTCTAAACTCTTTCTTGTCTATTCCTTGTTTGTTTTATAGAACTTTTTGATGTGTGTGTTCTTGTGCTAGGGATTCCAACATTGAGCCTAAGTGAAGAACCATTGTCATGAGCTTCTAAAGAGAGAGATCTAAGAGCCATTGGAGGATCTTCTAAGAGCTTGCTTGATTGATTGATTGCTTGAGTTTACACTTATTTGCTTGCTTTTTCCAAAGGATGGGAGCTACTTGGATCATCAATATGATCTCAAGAAGGGAACTCCATTTGTGGTCTTATTTCTTTCCCTTCATCTCTTGTATGCTTAGGACTTAGCCATTCTTCTTCTTCCCTCCACTCTAACCCAAGCCAAAACTTCTATGCAAACATTAACACTTCTTTTCAAACATTAGAAACCTAAGCATTATGCTTTTGATTTTCAAACTTTCTTTTCATAACACTTATTTTGAATTGAATCTTTAAGTCAACTTTGACCGTATTTTGTAAATACTTTTCATTGGTAAATATAACCCATTCAAATGCTTTTGTGGTTTCAATGGCCACTTTCTTATCAAAAACTTTTTCATAACCAATAGCTATTTTGTTTTAGTTATCCTTGAGGTAGATATAATACTCACCTATATCCTTAGTGATGGACAATGAGTCTTCCATGCTTATTATAGGGTTAACCCCTCACTAGCATGTTGAAGCTATCCTCACATGGTGGATTTGGGGTTTTAGGTTGAGTTTTCTCCCTTGGATAACAAAAGACCTTAAGGCTTTTGGACCAATCAATTCACCAACTTGTTTTGAGATTTTTACCCCGAACTACGAGGTTTTGATCTTAATCTTTTTTAAGATGGTACATAGGCAATGAGTTTATCCATTCAAACACAAAATTGTAATTAACTTGTATATTCTCTTCTCATCTCCCCAATCATGTTTGCACAAACAAATTTTCACAAAAATACCAACCTTACAACAAGTGTGAAAAGGGCTCCTTAGGAGTACCTAGGATGTTTTGGGTGCTTAACACCTTTCCATTGCATAAGCACCCCCTTACCCAGATCTCTGACATTTTTATTAGTTTTTGATTCGATAAAACTTCTCAGTTTTTGTTCGCTTTCTAACCTTTCCTTTGGATAAATAGAAGTGCGGTGGCGACTCGACTTGTATAGTTTACTTTTGATTTGGTCAATAAATCAAAAGGTAACGAATACCCCGCTACAATAGGCAAGCTAATGTGTTTGTTGTTGAAGAGGTCAAAGATGAAAAACCATGTTATTTTAATATCATGATTAGTAAGGTTTAGTAAGGTAGGCTTAGGCATGACAACATGATTCAGATTGGTTTGTATAGGAGGGAGACTTATGGTTGCAACATTGCGACTGTGTGTTCTAATGATACCCTTAGTGTGGATGTGAGTACCTATTAATACATTTTTGAACCAAAGTAAAGTTTATAGACTAGAATGAGTATCCGAATGTAACTGTGTTTTCTACGAGTCTTGATAATATATGCTGCAAGTATTTTACAAAAATTTTTATTCATGTACGCGGCATTTGCTTGAGGACAAGCAAAGGTTTAAGTATGGGGGAGTTTGATAACGCGAAAACGTATCGTATTTTTGGCTCCATATGCATTTCTTTTTACTCGATTAACACTTATTATTACGCAGTATTTTATGTTTATTGCAGGTATTTATTAATTAAAAGGTTTACCGCAAGCAAAATGGAAAATAGCAAAAAGGAAAGAAAAAGGAAGAAAAAGAGAAGAAAATTAGACTTTCAAAGGGATAATGGGCCACCAAAGAAAATGGGCTTGTGGCGCCCATTATCTAAAGAGTGTGGTGCCCGCCACACTGACCCATGAGGAAGGTGGCGCCCGCCACCAACCCTTGAGAAGTGGCAGTTTGTTTCTACAAAGGTGGCGCTCGCCACTCATCATGAAGCTAGGGTTGTGGCAACCGCCACAACCTAGTATTCCTACATTTCCTCCACCTTTTTAGCCACGTTTTCCACTACTTTGCTACAAATGAGGAATACGGAAAACATATATAAAAGACCTCTCAGACCCGCACGATGAACACTCTCTTCTTCCAGTTTTTAGTTTACGCTTAATTATTATTCAACACTATTTTTCTTTTAGTTTTCTAGGCAGTTTCTTACCATTGTAAAAGTGATAGTTTCTCCACATCGGGGACTATTACGGTTTATTATTTTTTATGCATTTGGGATTCAATTGTAAGGATTATTCATTGCCAAAGCTTGCCAAAATTATTTTAATCGAAGATTCAAGATTCAATTCCATTTTTTAAATTGTAATCCAGATTTAATTTTGATTACTGTTTTATTTATTTATGCCTTATTGCATGTTTAATTTCCCGAATACCATGTCTGTTACCGGATCCATGTCCGGCTTAACCCTTAGGTATCGGTATGTAAAGACCGTCGAAACGACGGGATTCAATAAATAATTGGTGTTAGTTTATATAAAACTTATTTTTTTGGTTTTAGTTTCTTATTTTAATCAAACTGTTTTTCGTACGAGAGTACAAAACAAACTAAGGTTACTGTCAACAAGAACGAGAGTTTGAGATTTTAACCAGATAGCTGAAACTAGGCATTAATCCTAAACACGGCGAGAGCGCTTTAGGATTAATTAGACTTTATTTATATTCAAAAATTACTTTGAAATTCAAAATGAGACCGCGAGATCCAAGCATTCTGATTTAGGAGTATGGTCAGAGTAAATAAAAATGAGAGTGTGAGACTAAGTCCTTTCTATAAATAATTTCTACTGAAGAATATTTTAGCTAATAAGATTACTCAAACTATCTATCGAATTTCCGAAGTTTGATGTATTACATACCGATATCCCTTATACCCCATATCTTATTTATATTTACGTTATAGTTATTTCTCTTCATACCTCCAATCATAGAACAATCATCAGCCTTAGATTTACATAGCAACATTAGACCATGATACATCAATTATTAGTCCTTGTGGGTTTGATAATCTTTAAAACTACGGGATAGGACTGTGCACTTGCAGTCATGATTCAGATAGACTTACTAAGTCGCGTTAAAGTTTTTGGCGCCGTTTCCGAGGACTAATTTAGTCGATATCGTAACTCTAGTGTTACCCAGTATAGACTAAGGCAAACAATTCTTTTTCCCTTTCTACATATGTCGAGTGTATGCCAAGTACTGGCTCTCAAGGCGAGAAATTAAAGCTACAATTCAACGAACTCGAGCGTTATCTTAGATTAGAACGTCGGATACGAGACTTGATACCGGAACATCGTATCAAGCTAAATCTTCCTGACCTTAACATTCCTACTTCTGAATCAGTTGTTTAACTAGAGATGGCCGAACCAGTGCAAAACCGTCCTCTTAAGTAATATGCAATCCCTTCACAGGATGAACCTCATAACAACATCGCTGCCCCTGCGATTGAAGCTAAAATTTTGAGCTAAAACCCTCACTATTGTCAGTCGTACAACAAAACCAGTTTTCAGGTAGTCCCACGGAGGACCCGAACCTACACTTGTCAGTATTTTTGCAATACACAAACATGGTGAAAGCGAATAGTGTCAGCTCAGAAGCTATAAGACTCCGTCTTTTCCCATTTTCATTAAGAGATAGAGCTAGAGCTTGGCTCCAGTCTCTACCATCCAACTCTATCACTAAGTGGAACGAGTTGAAGAAAGTCTTCTTAGCCCAATATTTCCCACCTAGTAAGATGGCAATGCTAAGAGCCCAAATAAACGGGTTTAAACAAAAGGATAATGAATCACTTTTTGAAGCTTGGGAGAGATACAAAGACACGATGAGGCTATGCCCACATCACGGTCTAGAAGAATGTCTAATCATTCACACCTTTTATAATGCTCTCTTGTACAATACAAGATTGACAATAGACGCCGCCGCAGGTGGCGCACTGATGGAAAAACCATACAACGAGGCCTATCAACTCATTGAAAGTATGGCCCAGAATCATTACCAATAGGGAAGCGAAAGAACCTCTATAGAGAAACCTCAACCGAAGGGCGACATGTACGAATTAAGCAGTCTTGACCATGTCAACGCCAAGGTAGATGCCCTAACCCAGAAGATAGACTGCTTGACCATAACACCAGCAGCCACCGTGGCTACCGTAGCACCAAACTGCGAGATATGCGGAGTTCAAGGGCATACTGTCCCAGAATGTCAACTCTTGACAGGAACCTCCACAGACCAGGTGAAATATGCTTAAGGAAACCCTTACTCAAATACCTATAACCTAGGTTGGAATAACCATCCTAACTTCTCGTACAAAAATAATAATACATTGTATGCACCTAACCAAGCACCTGCTGTACCACCAGGATATCAAAAAGCTGCCACAAACACTCAAAATGCTCCTAGGAAATAAAATTTAGAAATAACGATGGAAAACTTTATATCTACTCAAGCCCAAACAAATAAAGATTTCTTAAATCAAAACATACACACTAGTGAGCAAATCAAGCAGTTAGCAAACAAGGTAGACGCATTAGCCACCCATAACAAAATGTTGGAAACATAAATCTCACAAGTGGCTCAACAACAAGCACCTACCGCTGCTCCTGCAGGCACATTTCCTGGACAACCGCAACCAAACCCGAAAGGTCATGCAAATGCTATTATACTACGAAGTGGGACAAAACTAGACGGACTGACCGACCCTAGACCCATCCATGCATCAAGACCCAGGTAAGGTAACTGAGAAGGAAGACGAACAAGAGGAAGATAAAAACGAAGAGGCCGTAGAGAAAGAAGAACCTTATGTGCCTCCACCACCGTATAAACCCTATATCCCTTATCGTGAAAGAATTGTTAAATCTAAAAGTGTAGGGCAATTTAAAAAATTTGTAGAGCTTCTAAAACAATTGAATATCACAATACCCTTTACAGAAGCCATAACTCAAATGCCCTCATATCCTAAGTTTCTCAAAGAAATCTTATCTAACAAGAAGAAGATAGAGGATAACAAAACTGTTACACTTACTGCTGAGTGTAGCGCCATAATACAAAACAGTATGCCTCCTAAGCTGAAATACCCAGGTAGTTTCTCCATACCCTGTGTATTCGAAAAGTTTGTCATCGACAAAGCTTTATGCGACTTAGGAGCCATTATTAGTTTAATGCCCTTGTCCATATGCAAAATGCTTAAAATGGGAGAACTAAGACTTACGAGGATGTTCGTACAACTGGCAGACCGATCTGTTAAATTTCTCGTAGGTATGCTAGAAAACATTCCGGTGCGCATAGGACAACTCTATATTCCTACTGATTTTATAATCATGGATATAAAAGAGGAATCCAACATCCCTATCATATTAGGAAGACCATTCCTAGACCCAGCCGGAGCTATCATAGATGTTAAGAAAGGCAAGCTAACCTTTGAAGTTGGTGAGGGAAAGGTCGAATTCATTTTGACGCAATTCTTAAAGGCACAAGCTATAGACAACACCTGTTGTCTACTAGATGTCATCGACGAATCCATAAGATATATGGAGAATGAATAAACATCATACTCTGAAATATTGAAAATTCCAAGGCCTCCTACTTTTGAAGATGAAAATTTAGGTAAGGAATACCAAGATGACAGTCTAAGAGAATGCATAGCACTAACACCCAATCATATGCCTTGCCCAAACAAACCATCCCTAGACCTTAAGACATTACCCAAAAATCTAAGGTACGAATTCCTAGACACTGAACTTGAGCGACCTGTAATAGTAAATGCAGACTTAGGGCAGATAGAGACCGAAAAGCTTCTACACATTTTAATAAAATACCCAACTGCTTTAGGCTACAATATCTCAGATCTAAAAGGAATAAACCCTTCCATATGCATGCATCGTATAATGCTAGAGGAAAACAGTAAGACCTCTAGGGAATATCAAAAAAGGATCAATCCCATTATGAGTGATGTAGTAAAGAAAGAAGTACGAAAGTTGTTAGAAGAAAGTATTACCTACCCAATATCCGATAGTCAATGGGTCAGCCCAGTACATGTCGTACCAAAGAAGGGAGGCATCACAGTTGTTAACAATGAAAAAGGAGAATCTATAACACAAAGAGTAGTTACTGGAAGTAGAATGTGTATTGACTATAGAAAATTAAACAAAGCCACTTGGAAGGATCATTTTCCTTTACCGTTTATTGATCAAATGCTTGAAAGATTGGCTAAGCATTCTCACTTCTACTACCTAGACGGTTATTCTGGATTCTTCCAAATTCCTATTCATCCCGACGACCAAGAGAAAACGACCTTCACATGCCCCTATGGTACATTCGCCTACCGACGAATGCCATTCAGACTGTGTTACGCTCCCGCAACATTCCAAAGATGCATGATGTCAATTTTCGCTGATTTCATAGATGACATCATGGAAGTCTTCATGGACGATTTCTCTGTAAGCGGACAGAGCTTTGAAGGCTGCTTATCGAATCTTAAAATGGTACTAAAAGGATGCGTAAAAGTGAACCTAGTGCTAAACTGGAAAAAATGCCATTTCGTGGTCCGACAAGGAATCGTGCTCGGACACATAGTCTCCAACAAGGGGATTGAAGTCGACAAGGCCAAAATAGAAGTTATAGAAAACCTCCAGCCTCCGAAAACCGTAAGAGAAATACGAAGCTTCTTAGGACACGCCGAATTCTACCGGCGATTCATCAAAGATTTCTCAAAAATCAACAAACCACTGATTGGCTTATTGATGAAAGACACCGAATTCATCTTTGATGACAAATGCCTAGCGGCGTTTGAACAACTGAAAATAGCTCTTATTACCGCACCTATCATGCAACCACCCGATTGGAGATTACCTTTTGAAATCATGTGTGATGCTAGTGACTATGCTGTAGGCACAGTCTTAGGACAAAGAAGGGTCAAGAAACTTCATGCAATATACTATGCAAGTAGAACCCTAGACCCTGCATAGATGAACTATGCCACCATAGAAAAGGAACTTTTAGCCGTAGTGTTCGCTCTGGATAAATTTCGTTCCTACCTAGTAGGAGCAAAGATAACTATTTATACCGATCATGCTGCAATTAGATACCTGTTAAACAAAAAAGACGCCAAACCAAGACTCCTAAGGCGGATCTTACTATTACAAGAGTTTGACCTAGAAATCAAGGATAAAAGGGGCACGAAAAATGTTGTGGCCGATCACTTGTCAAGAATGGAAGGTATAGAACCTGAACAAGTGCCTATAAATGATGATTTTCTGTACGAAAGACTCATAGCCTAATTAGAAAGCAATACAGCTAAAGATGCGTTAACCCATAAGGATACCAAAACAAACTAATTAGTGGAAGCAATTTACACCCAAACCACACTACCATGGTACGCTGACTTCGTTAACTACTTAGCAGCTAGGGTGCTTCCGCCAGACTTGACCTACCAACAAAAGAAAAAATTCTTCCACGATCTTAAACACTACTATTGGGATGAGCATCTACTTTTTAAGAGAGGTGCCGACGGCATTTTCCGTTGATGTGTCCCAGAAGATGAGGTAGAAAACGTAATTTCCCATTGTCATTCTTCTCCTTATGGAGGACATGCAAGCACCTCGAAGACTTGCGATAAGATCTTGCAAGCCGACCTCTTTTAGCCCACTATGTGGAAAGATGTCCACATCGCGATCACAAATTACGACCGATGTCAATGCACTTGCAACATATCTAGACGCGACGAAATGCCGCTTAAAGGCATTTTGGAAGTAGAAGTCTTCGATGTTTGGGGAATCGACTTTATGGGACCTTTCCCATCTTCTTTTGGTAACAAGTATATCCTTGTTATGGTCGATTACGTATCAAAATGGATTGAGGCCATAGCCTCTCCAACAAACGACACACGAGTGGTAATTAGACTCTTTAAGCGAATAATCTTCTCTAGATTTGGAGTGCCGAGACTTGTCATCAGTGATGGGGGCTCCCATTTTATTTCAAATATTTTTGAAAAGATATTACTTAAATATGGAGTCCGGCACCGCGTAGCAACACCCTATCACCCACAGACGAGTGGGCTAGTAGAAGTCTCAAACCGAGAAATTAAACAAATCTTAGAAAAGACAGTTGCCACCTCTAGGAAAGATTGGTCCTCAAAATTACCAGAAGCCATGTGGGCATATAAGACAGCTTATAAGACCACAATAGGAACCATACCTTTCAAGCTAGTTTATGGAAAATCATGTCATCTACCGGTAGAATTTGAACATAAAGCATATTGGGCCACTAAGACCCTTAATCTCAATTATACTACCGCAGGCAAAAAAAGAATATTAGATATCCACGAACTAGAGGAACTTAGGCTAGATGCGTATGAGAATGCCCAAATCTATAAGGAAAGAACAAAAAAATGGCACGACAATCGTATATTAAGGAAAAAGTTTAACCAAGGCGACAAAGTACTCCTGTTTAACTCCCGCCTCAGACTCTTTCCCGAAAAACTTTGTTCTAGATGGTCCGGTCCCTTCGAAATTACCAATATCTTTCCGAATGGAGCAATAGAGATAAAAGGAAAAACAAGCGAACCATTCATAGTAAACGGCCAACGTTTGAAACATTACCACAACATTGATAACAATGATTTCATTGCAAATCTTAAGCTTGCAGAGCCTTGCGCTCATTCAAAAGAATAGCGCCTATCCTATTGCTGTCGAGCTTACGACAATAAACAAAGCGCTTGGTGGGAGACAACCCACATTCTGTCTTTAACTATTTAATTTGATTAACCAAATTTATAATTATTACTATTGCTTAATTTTCATTTCGTTATTTTCTTCTTTATTTATTTCTCATAAAGTTAATCGATACATTTCTATATTATTGACCATTACTAACTTAATGTTATTATCTACTTGATTTTATCTAGATACTAACTATCACAATGCAACAAGTAGATTACATGGATATAGTCTTCAGAGGAAGAGCTCAAAGGAGACGTTTTGAGGCTCTAGCTTAGAGAGAAATGACAGTAACCTTGTATCCAGATGGACGCTCCATGACCAAGTTAGGTATAAGAGACAGTGTTACATTCCTAATTAACCAACTAGGCTGGGACACCTTTGCTATCAAGAGAAAATTTAGTTCCTACAGTAGGTTGACTTTAGAATTCCTAAGCTCCCTAGTGCATATGCCAAACCATGGTATTGGACTTAACAAAGGCCTAATCACCTTTAGGTTGTTTGATATGGATTACCGCTACACCCACAGAGAAATGGCT
The DNA here is from genome assembly GCF_024323335.1 of Lathyrus oleraceus. Lineage (NCBI taxonomy): Eukaryota > Viridiplantae > Streptophyta > Magnoliopsida > Fabales > Fabaceae > Lathyrus > Lathyrus oleraceus. Next base: position 483,506,705 of record NC_066585.1, on the reverse strand, counting down.
GAACTCCTAGGATGCCCTAATGGCCCTGATACCTTTACCATTACCCAGGAAGACAGGCTACTAGACCATCAATTAAATCTCTTCTGGGGTAGCATCACAGGAAACGACCATCCCGAGCCAGACCTTATGCATTCAAAGAACATCCATAACCCTGCGATTCGTTACTTCCATAAGATCCTAGCTCACACCTTGTTTGGAAAGGAACAGAACAGAACCTTTGTGTCCAAAGACGAACTCTTCATAATGTACTGCGCATCACATGCCCGACCTGTTAACGCTGCTATGTTTATGATAGCTAATCTGTACCGTATGGCACAAGAGGACTATGAACCAATTTTAGTCGGAGGCTTAGTGACCATCATAACAAATGCCATCGGACTGAGACAATCACTTATCAGGCTCACCCCTTTAGGTGGAATACGACCAATGAATATTGACTTTTGCTTCAACACCGATATCTTTAGGAACCTAGGTCCAGATGTGTTTGAACTTCTAATCAACCGTGAAGTAGTACACCTGTTTACTCTGTCAGACCCTAGGATGAGTGTACATGATAGGAACAACTGGCTCTATGATTAGGATGGACCACCAGATGCACCACCCTCTCTACCAGAGACACCCCAAATCTATGATCACTATGACAATTATCTTTCTGATGGTGAATCACATGCCCCAGTTATACCTGCTGCACCTCTCACCGATCATGCTGCTGCCATCGAAGCTGTTCAGACAGACGTCGCCAATATGAAAGGGGAGTTGAGCACCCTCCGTGGAATTCCACGACTTTATGTATGTAGTGACAGAGAAGCTGGATCACATTTACCAGCACTTTTACTCGTTCGCTCCTCCTACCAGCAGTCGTCGTAATGGCTAATTTATTATATTATTACCGATTTACTAACTTTCATTTTATTTCATTTTTTTATATGGAATTTTTTCGTTATTTGCTGTTACACATTGGGATTTATTTAATTATTTCATTTCTTTTTATTCCAGTAGACAAATTATTTCATTTTTCCCGTCTACTCGATTCTTTTGTTCCGCAATTTTGCGATTAAATTCCATTCTACTATATCATGTTTACTATTCCCATACACTACATATTATTGGTAAACTAAATTCCATTGAAATTCTATGGTCAAAGCAAAAGAAAGGCACACACACATGGGAAACCACACTGCATGTGGCGCCTGCCACACACAGTTGTGGCAGCCATGTGAGGGTTGTGGCGCCCGCCACCAACACCAAAAGTGGCGCAAGCCACTACACAAGCCTGCACGTACAGGCTCTGTATTTTGACCATTCATATCTCTTTTATGGTGTTGTCCCTTGCATGCAAGACATTGCCTTAATGCCATTCAACCACTTTCAACCAGTCTTTGACCAAGACATAAAAAACCGTAAATGCAATTTATTTACCAATTAATTTTCCAACGATCATCACCTCTATATAAACCACCAACACTACCTCAAAAAATCACACCATCTCATTTACATATTTCTCTCCTCTCTTGCTCTATTCTCACTATTACACAAGGAGTGTGAAATACATTATGGCACAGATGAGGGAATACGAAATAGTGTTCAGAAACGGCGAGTCGGGCGAATTACAAGAGGAGACATACACGTCTCTAAGCGCCAGAAAGATCGAATCAACAAGATACGCCAATGAACACTGTTTATTTTCCTTAGGAATTCAAGATAGTGTTAACTATATGCTAGATATGTTAAATTTAAATTATTTTCTATCTCTCAAGGACCCTGTCTATGCTCAACTAACATTAGAATTCCTGAGCTCATTAATTTTTAGTCCCACACCCAACACAAACTGCTCTAGTGGGAATGTCCAGTTTCGTTTATTTAACGTCGAATATGCCCTTACATTTCCCCAACTTGAGGACCTGCTACATTTTCCCCATGGGGATGGTGTAATAAGTGAGGTCCTAGATACTGAGGGTTGGAAACGCGCCTTCCAACCATTTTGGAGGGTAATAATCGGTACAGTCACCCATATTTTTGAGGGAAACAGAGCCACTCTAATTTAAAACCCGACTATTCGATATTTCTGCCAAATATTGGCGTGCACCATTTTTAGCCGAGCAAATTCTAACAAGGTGAATGAAAAATAACTCTTTTATTTGTTTGCCACAGTTTTGCCGCAAAAGTTGAATATTGTCCCGTTTATGCTATCTCACATGCAGGCCATTGTCAATGCGAAGCGTGGCCCGATTATTTTTGGAGGTTTAATAACCTTCATATCTAAAGTCCTAGGACTCGAAGAAAAGTTCTCCAGGCTAACCCCGCTCCCGCATCATGCCATTGACATTGACATGGCAAGGAGCATGAAACTAGTAAAATGAAGGAATGACGGTAAATTTAATTTAATAATTGCTAATAATGTGTTACAAGATTTTGTCCTCCCAAATCCAAATCGCACAGATGTGCGCAACCCGGGTAATTATTGTTATACTAATGATTCGGTGCCTAACCAAGTCCCCGTGCATATTCCTGAGAATGTAGTTGCTAGCGGGAACACCAATGAGGATCCCATTCCGGAGAAAACTGCTCTCGCTACTGACCCATACACCACACACACTTCATTTGAAAATGCTATAGGTACATCTTACAATCAAAGACCAAGAAGAAATGTGGCACCAACCACTCTTGATGAGATCTATACTGAACTGCTGCGGCGTAGAGAATTAGACGCTCAGTGAGACGTACAGATCCAAACCATGGGAGCTCAACAAACTGATATGATGCAAATCCTTCGCCAAATGCAGCATGATCAGCACGATTACGCTTTCAAAACCGAACAGAACATGTCCGGCTTGATCGATGAAATGGCAACATTGAGAATGCGTGTGGAAGATCTCCAGAACTATACGCCATCTCACCAGCCAGGAAACGGTGGACGTCCATGTACACGTGGCAGAAGGCGTCAGCAGAATAACCAGTTTCTACCTTTCTTTCCTATCTTATGTCGTTGCATTGGGGACAATGCAAGATTTAAGTATGGGGGAGGAAGCTTTATTGCTTTTTATTTACCGCTTTCTAGTTAGATTTAAATTATTGTTATTTTATATTTTTTGGTTATTTCAATTTTTGTTAAAGTGTCAGTCGAGTTAAATATCAATGTGTTGTCGAGTCTTTATGCATGGTTTCCGTTATTTACTAATTCTCCTATTCACTTAAGCCATACAAATTTTTTGCAAAAATCTAGACTTAGAGATATAGTGCATCTTTTGAAAATTCTAAACTATAAATCAAGCTGAGGTTGAATTGTAGAGATTTGGAAAAATTTTATAAGATCGGTATCATTTTAACACCTTAAATCTCCCAAGTATAAGATCGATTTAAGTACTTGTCTTGCCATAGCCTTAAATGCTATCCTTTAATATTTCCTTAAGTAGTTTATCTAGCAGTCAACACCATCCTAAGCACACACTACGCAAGAAGTCGATGCAAATAAGTGTATGATTTCAGGCTTAAAAGAAGAAAAGATTACGAAATGTATGAAAAATGTTGTTCCTTCTAAGTTGGGTGACCCTCACTCGGTCATTTAGCCCAACAGTATAACCATCTTCAATTGTTATTTGAGCCAAAGTGCGAAAAAGAAAGATATAAATAATGATGAGATCATAGTCACTAACAGACTATCTTGCTATGAATGTGAAAAGATAACAGGCTTAATGTGATTGCGCCAGAATGAAAAAGGATAAAAAGAAGGTTTAGTAAGCTAGGCTTAGACATGACAACATGATTCAGATTGGTTTGTATAGGAGGGAGACTTATGGTTGCAACATTCCGACTGTGTGTTCTAACGATACCCTTAGTGTGGAAGTGAGTACCTGTTAATACAATTTTGAACCAAAGTAAAGTTTATAGACTAGAATGAGTATCTGAATGCAACTGTGTTTTCTACGAGTCTTGATAATATATGCTGCAAGTATTTTACAAAACTTTTTATTCATGTACACGGCATTTGCTTGAGGACAAGCAAAGGTTTAAGTATGGAGGAGTTTGATAACGCGAAAACGTATCGTATTTTTGGCTCCATATGCATTGCTTTTTACTCGATTAACACTTATTATTATGCAGTATTTTATGTTTATTGCAGGTATTTATTGATTAAAAGGTTTACCGCAAGCAAAATGGAAAATAGCAAAAAGGAAAGAAAGAGGAAGAAAAAGAGAAGAAAATGAGGTTTTCAAAGGGATAACGGGCCACCAAAGCAAATGGGCTTGTGGTACCCATTATCCAAGGAGTGTGGCACGCGCCACATTGACCCATGAGGAAGGTGGCGCCCGCCACTAACCCTTGATAAGTGGAAGTTTGTTGCTACAAAGGTGGCACTCGCCACTCATCATGAAGCTAGGGTTGTGGCAACCGCCACAACCTAGTATTTCTACACTTCCTCCACTTTTTTAGCCACGATTGCCACTACTTTGTTACAAATGAGGAATATGGAAAACATATATAAAAGACCTCCCAGACTCGCACGAAGAACACTCTCTTCTTCTAGTTTTCAAATTACGCTTAATTTTTATTCAACACTATTTTTCTTTTAGTTTTCTAGGCAGTTTCTTACCATTGTAAAAGTGATAGTTTCTCCACATCGGGGACTATTACGGTTTATTATTTTTTACGCATTTGGGATTCAATTGTAAGGATTATTCATTGCCAAAGCTTGCCGGAATTATTTTAATCGAAGATTCAAGATTCAGTTCCAGTTCTTAAATTCCAATCCAGGTTTTATTTTGATTACTGTTTTATTTATTTATGCCTTATTGTATGTTTAATTTCCCGAATACCATGTATGTTATCGGATCTATGTCCGGCTAAACCCTTAGGTATCAGTATTTAAAGACCGTCGAAATGACGGGATTTAGTAAATAATTGGTGTTAGTTTTTATAAAACTTATTTTTCTGGTTTTAGTTTCTTATTTTAATCAAACTGTTTTTCGTACGAGAGTACAAAACAAACTAAGGTTACTGTCAACAAGAACGAGAGTTTGAGATTTTAACCAGATAGCTGAAACTAGTCATTAATCCTAAACACAGCGACAACGCTTTAGGATTAATTCGACTTTATTTGTATTCAAAAATTACTTTTAAATTCAAAATGAGGCCACGAGAGCAAAGCATTCTGGTTTAGGAGTATGGTCAGAGTCAATAAAAACGAGAGTGTGAGACTAAGTTCTTTCTATAAATAATTTCTACTGAAGAATATTTTAACAAATAAGATTACGCCAACTATGTATCGAATCCTCGAAGTTTGATGTATTATATACCGATATCCCCCATACCCCATATCTTATTTCTATTTACGTTATAGTTATTTCTCTTCATCCCTCCAATCATAGAACAATCATCAACCTTAGATTTACATAGCAGTATTAGACCATGATACGTTCGTTTATTAGTCTTTGTGGGTTCAATAATCTTTAAAACTACGCGATAGGATTGTGCACTTGCAGTCACGATTCACATAGACTTACTAAGTTGCGATCATATGTAAATTATCATTTTCAACTTTTGTAAAGATCTATGGAGTCTTGTCATTTACAGACTACCATTCTATTAAATAAAGTTGAACTTTTTTATCCAATTGTTTATACTCTTATTTTTTTCTGCTAAATAAAATTGAACTTTTATGATGATAATTTTGAAATAAGTTAATGAATAAAAATTATTTTTCTTAAAAATAAAAACAATTACTTTAAGAATTATCAATATCAACAACAGACTGAGAACAGGTAAGTCTGGAAGTGCAAAGCCTTATTGGTCTTCCCCAAGCAGTTGGTTTAGTAATGTTTCCCCAATAGTTCATCACGTATCCCCAACCGAGTTATAGGTTCACATCCCTAGTAGAGTTGATGATTAGTCCCTATCCCATAATTGCGGTACCCCTTTTAATATCCTCCAGGTTGTGACTTCGAAGGTCCGAAATCTTTATTTGGTTTTCATTCGCATATTTGTGTTGCATGACTTTAGATGTTCATCAGATCTAGTTATCTTTTCCTTGGAATTGGTTTATTTCGCAATTTCCTAAGGGAATTTGATGATTTTTAAGGGATGCAACGATCTTGGTCATATCATCCTCAGTATTTTGCTTAGATCCCCATGCAGAGTTTTATCTCTTGTATTCCCCGGAGAAGTTCATCTTCAGATATCGAAGATCCCTCATTCTCGGCAGTTTTGGATATTGAGCGGTATTTTGGTCCCCTGCAGGGTTGTCTCCCATTTGGATATGGTGTTGACCTAAAATTCCCCATATAATTAAGAATTTGGATCCTCAGCAGATCTCTTATCTTTCCCAAGCCAGGGTTGAGTTATTCAGAGCTACATGATATGTTCATCCCCAACATTTTTTCCAGTTGGTGTTTCCATCTTGTTGAGATTAGCCGAGTGTTGCAGCGATGATTCAAATCTGTGATATTTGTATCCTTGGTGTTCTTTTGTCAGCATAATTATAATCATATAAATACATATTCATACATAAAACACAACATCAGATATTTCATTATGCATTTTTTGTTGCATTTTGATTCCCTTATTCTGATCCCCTACTACGGTGATATCATTTCCCCATGCAGGTTTGGCGTGTCTGTCCTCCTTCAATTATAGAGTGTCAGCCCCCTTTAGGCAGAAAGAGTTTAACCTTTCTCATTCCCCACTGAGTTATTTCCTCGTGGATGATCATCATTTTAGTTTCCTCCCCAGTTAATTATCTGGATGGAATCACTCCCCTTGAGCTATATCGTCATTGGGTTGAGTCTTTGTTTGACAGTTTCCTTCTAGTAACTACCTAGATAGATATTTTTGGTCCCTTGAGAGTCTATTACCCAGTAATTGGTAATATTCTTCTAAATTTTTGAGTACTTTACTTTTACCCAATACCCGGTAAAAATAGTATACTTCCTTTGTTGTCCCCAGCGGATTCGTTTTCATATTTCCCCAGGAAGTCTATCCTTGATATGATCATCTTAACTGGTGACTGATATTCTTCCTTTGTGGTTTTCTACCCAGTAAAAAGGTAGTTGTAATCCCTACTTTTATTCCTCAAAGAGTTTATCCTTGATATGTTCATCTTAACCGATGACTGATATTCTTCCTTTGAGTTTATCCTTGATATTTTCAATTTAACTAGAGACGAATATTCTCTCTTTGGTGTTCTATCCAGTAACCGGTAGTTTTAAATCCTACTTTCCCCTATGAACCTATCCTTGATATGTTCATCCTAACTGGTGACAAATATTCTCTCTTTGGTATTCTATCCAGTAGGTGATAGATATAACTCCTATTTTCCCCAGCAGTCTATCCTTGATATGTTCATCTTAATCGATGACAGATATTCTTCCTTTGAGTTTATCCTTGATATGTTCACTTTAACCAGTGACAAATATTATCTCTTTGGTCTTCTACCCAGTAACCGGTAGTTGTAAATCCTATTTGATCATTCTTTCCCATAGGTTATTCTTACCCAGTAACTGGTAACGAATGCACCTCTTTTTCTCAGCGAGTCATCCTTGATATGTTTACCCTAACCGATAACAAATGTCCCTCCGTCAGAGTGTATTATCTTTCTACCCAGTAAGCGGTAGTAGATAATACATTTCCTTTTACTCCTGTGTTGAAGATCATTCTTCCCCAATTGAGTTTGTTTCAGGTATTTCAACTTTGTTCTGATCTACCCGTTTTCCCTACAGATTTACCTTATCCCCAACCGGGTCCTTCCATTTATTTATTTTCATGGAAATTCCCCAGAGACTTTGTCCTACACATAGCTTTTAAGTCGTAGCCTGGCCTACACATAGCTTTTATCCCCCAGAGTCTCTGTCTCCCCCAAAGAGTTTTCCTTATGGAATGCAGTATGCTCTTGTGGACTATCAGTCTCTCCGGATTCTTTCCTTTGCGGAAACATATTCCCCACAAAGATTATTTTAACATTCATATCATATGCATCATGAGGCCTCTTAGGGACCAAAATTTGTTTCTATATGTTGTTATTTAAGTCCATTTTGCTGAGTTGATACGAATATTTTAACCTTCACATCCTCAGTCAGAATGTCCTTAAATAGGAGCAGCTGTAAGACCCCAATTTTGACCCTAAGATCCCTCATGTTATCTCATAATATGCATTAGCATTAGGATCAAACCTTATCATCCTCCTTATCCCTCATTCATTGGGTTTGCATTGGGAGATATCACCAAGCACATTTGATTGTATCATACTTTGTTTTTAAAGATTTACTAACCAAAATACCAAAAATATGTCAATGTATAGTTTACTTCTTTTGTAGGTAGTGTGTGCATCCATATGTGCCCTATCAAGCTCACATCTAGGGTTTGAGACCCTCAATACAAGAAAATAAATCAAGGAAAGGTTCACAATGGTTCTAAGCATCATATATGGATCCCCATCTTCCTTATTTTTCATTTTTGATCAAGAATTCATCAAGAATTTAAAGCTTGTTTGCATTGGAAACCCTAATTCATCTAGGTATCTTGTGTGACTTCCTCAACAAGTTTCTTCATCATTTGATCAAATATTTCAAGGGATACTTCATATTACATCATATTATGCATATATGATCCTCCATGAGTCCAAGATACCATAAGAACTTTAAGTTTGCAAGTTGGTTCATGGTGGTTGACCAGAGAAAGTCAACTAATCAAAACTGGGTTCCCTAGACCCTATCTCCTACAATTTTTATGATATGAAAATGATCACAAGAGCAAAGTTACTCTTTAGGGCATTCCAAACAAAATTAATGTTGAAGTCAAGAGCTAGTTTTGCTTGGAATGTCTGAACCCCAGTTAGGAGGTCAACTTCTAAGGACCATAACTTGCTCAATTTTTATGAGATGAAAGCCATTCAAGTCTCATGATCAAATTCAAGAGGAAAAATTATAGGTCATTTTGGGCCATTACCATTGAACAAGTGATTTTCCTCAACTTCTAAAATGCATAACTCCTTTATGCCAAATCCAAATGAGGTCAAAGTTGTCACAAATTGAAGAGGTTTGAAAGCACTACAACTTTGATGAAGGAACATTTTCTATTTGAAGCCCATAGAAAACGATATTCAAGATGGAAGAAGTGAACATTTGGCTTGGTACATAGAAAAGTTTCAAATATATTTAATTTTCCAAACTTCCACCTAAAAATTCATCATGATCCAAGCTTCTACTGGAAAAGTGTTCAACATGAAGGTTGTTCCCCTTGATCTCACCTTTACGAAAAGTCCAAGATCATCTCATTTGGACAAGAATTGGAGAAGTTGCGCATGGTTTCTCTTCAAGGGTTCATATGGATGAAATTCACATTCACATTTCAATTACCATTGCATGGTCACATGACATGCTTTCAACATTGCACATGAGGAATTTTGAACCTGATTGCATCCTTTCATGGGCCTATCACACGCCCATGCAACCATGCAATTGAATTTCTATTTTTGGCCAACTTTGAAAATGTGTAGAAAGCAATTGCCTTTCCTATAAATAAGACCCTCATTGCTCAGAATTGAGGACATCTTGCCCAAGCTTTGAACCTGAAATCCAAACCGTAACCGTTAGAGGATAATCTTGAAGGTTTTTATTTGAAAATCGAATTTCAAATCTCCTTCTGTTTTGAGATTGAAACTCCGAGAATCCAAGCCTTTCCTTGATCCAATTCAACTCCTACAAACTTCTGAAGTCAAGCAAAGGCCAATTGGAAGCAAGATCAACAAAGTTTCAAGCTCCCTCGAAGGTGATTTTTCAGAATATTCATCTCTTCGATTCTCTCTCAATTCTTCACCATTCTTTGTAATTTTTGGTTGGCTGAAGTCCTACAAATGTAGACAACAAGATTGAGTTGCTTTGGGATAAAATCGAAGCAACTCAGTTCATGATCCTCAAAATTCAAATCCCTGTATCTTTTTATATACTTGGAATTGGAGAAAATTGAGGCCAAATTCAAGATCCTGAGCATTTTCTCTTTGAAATAGTGTCCCTATTTTTCATTTTCCATTAAGATGAAGTTGGACCAGTCCGGTGGAGGTCACTGGAGAAAATGACTAGAGCCCTAGCTCCAGTGGTGTGTTGGCACACCTCTTGGCCATCTAATCATGATTGGATGTTATAATCTGGACCATTGCTTTTGATTACCACGCATACATCTCTTTGACTGATGACCACCATGGAACATGCGCGTGTGGCCATCAGATTTGCCACTTCAATTAATGAGGGAGATCTGATGGCCCTTGTTTTTTCTACTTTTATTTTAATTTCTGATTTTATGTTTAATCCTTTTATTTTGTTTAATTCATATTAATTTCATTTTTAATCCAAAAAATAGGGGACTCACCCAAAATCGTTAAATATTTTTCTCTTTCATATTTTGAATTAAAATTATTTTTTGGATTAACTTTGATATTTTTCAGGAATTAAATGTTTTTTTGCATATTTTTAATTGATTAAAAATACTTCTGACTTTTTAAAAATCATGAATTTTTTTGTCTAAGGTCCTTTAACCTTGTTTGACCTAGGATAAATCTCTTGGCCATTTATTTGGTGTTTTGAAGAGATTTTAGATTTTGAGAAAATTAAATTAAATTTTAAGTCATTTTTAAATTAATTTTTAATTGATTAAATGTGTAAAAATTACGTTGAGCTATTTTTATGGTCTTGTGATGTTTGACTACTTGTTTGGGCCTTGGTCAAGGCTGATTTGACTTTTGTTGGCTCAAAACCATTGGATTTAGGGGATTGATGAAATATACATTTCATCTCCCAAAATGAATGAATGGTTTATATTTGATAAAATCCTCCTTTGGTCAATTTGTGTTTCTATCTCCCCCTCCCTCTTCATCTTCATTCCTATTCTTTCTCATTCCCTCATTTGACCAATGAAATCTCTAATGTCTTCAGGCTAATTGGTTCATCAATGACCTTGGGTCAGATGAACCAATACAAGTATGACTGAGATAAGGTTATCCATCTTGATCTTTTCTTTTAGTGTGTGGTATGTTTTAGGAGTTTGGTTCTTCATGCCAAATCTCTAACATGCATTAACACTTAAATTTTTTTTGCCCGACCTTAGATAGTTGTGACTTCTACGTAAGTCCAATTACGATTGCTTAACATATAACTAAATTTGACCCTAAAGGTATATCATTCTAGTAATTGAGATTGTAAGTCTCCCATTCTTCATGGTATTATGTGGAGACTTGAACTTTTTTACTCTCATGAAAGCTAGTGGCATACTTGTTAAATTATCCAAGTTGGAGCCCTTCTCATGGAAGATTTCTTGGTTTAAGGAATTATACTTGTGAATGGATGGTTGGGTGTTCTCCAAAAGATGACTTAATCAATTAAAAAAATCATCACTAATACTTGACTAACTTTTGACTAACATTTGACTAATTCTTGTTAATATTGCTTTACTTTCAAATCATTTACTTTATGCAATTTAAATTTCAGTCATTTATCATTCATTGTCATTTTACATTTCATTTAACTTGTTTATGTTTATGTCATTTTCACTTTGCTCATTTGAGCCATATCTTGTGATTGTATATATTATTTGTGCATTTTGGTTTTGTTTGTGGTCTTAGGATCTTAAAATACCTAATAATAACAAATACACTTAAAAATGTTTGGTGGGCTCTTGATCTTGATATGAACTATTGGACTTAGGATTAGGCAACATTCCCTGTCCAAAAAGGACTTGGCCAATACCAACATTTTGAGACCATGTGATTGTGAACCAAGCCTTCATCTAATGCAAGCCTTGGACTTTGTGAAAATTTATCTGCTACTTTGTCTTGGTGCTAATTGTTATCTTGATCTTGTGTATGATGCTTTGTTCTGAGTTGATCAAGGAATGTTTCATTTGGTACATGAGAAGACAAAGAAGACTGCTAGTAATGGGAATTGCTTGCTTGCATGCGGCTATCTTTATTTGATGCCTTGATCTTCATAATGGCTGGATGTTACTAATTTCTCCTTGATTATTGCTTGATTCAAAGTACAAAGGGAAAATGGGTTTTCTATATGACATTCTTGTCTGTTGGATTGCATCCCATTGTTCAGATCTTTTCAACTCTTAACTTTTAATTTGTGCTTAAGATAGCCTCTTCATCTCCTCCCACTTCTTAAACTTCAAAATCTCTTCCCCTTTTCAAAAACTTTATTTGCTTGTGATTTCAAACTTAGACCTTATTTTAAATAGAAACTTTGGCCTTATGCCAATGGATTTTCAAACTTTTTCTTAAATCAAATTTGTAAATAAACTTAATCATACTGACTTAACATTTAGAGAAGACAAAAAAAAAAGAACTAACATCTCCATTCAACTTTTGGCCCTTTGTTCCTTTTCATTTAAACCCTTTTGTTAAAAACAATTCACCAACTTTGAAATTTTTACCACGAACTACGAGGTTTTGATCCCTCATTTTTATGTTGGTACGTAGGCACAAGTCCGAAGGTCTTTTCAAACACAAAAATATAATCAATGAATTCTTTTCTCACCCCTACATTCTATTTTTTATCAAACATCTTTTATACCAAACTCACATGCACACATAAAAAAGGGCTCCCTATGAGTACCTAGGACACTTTGGGTGCTAACACCTTCCCTCTGTGTAACCAACCCCCTTACCTGTAATCTCTGGCATTTTATTAGTTTTGATTTGAAAACTTCTTATCTTTGGGGTTTGTTCGTACTTTTACCTTTTCCTTTGGAAACAATAAAAGCGCGGTGGTGAATCTGGTTTCATTGACGTTAAGCTTATCCATAGCTTGATGGTATTGAATTTACCGCTACACAACCATGGAATAATGCCCTTGTTTTGGCCTTGATTTATCACAATCAATGCATTGGTTTCACCCATGGACTTGACCTAAAATCATCCCACAAGTCACCAAGCTTAATTTTTCATCAAGATATGATCATTTGGGCTCAAAACATCTATCATGGTGCCTTAAATATCAAGAAATCTCAAAATGGAATTTCTAGGGCATGTTGTTTGTTACATTTTGGCTAGTTTGACCTACCATTTGGTCCAAAACCCATAACCTTTTCACCTTTCAATCTTTTCAAGATCTTCTTTGAGAATGTCTCTTCAACTTTGTTTCAAGGTTAAATGCCTAATTAATTGATCAAGGACCTCGATGTTTGAATTGGCCAAGTTGGTCAAGATGCCTAGCCAGACTTAGAATCATGCACATGACCTCCACTTTACCTCATTGTCATTTCCAAACCACAAATCCTTTTGACCTGGTTCTTTTTGCAAATGATCAAGGACATGGCAAAGAACAGTTGGTACACTTTTCATGCAAAATTTATGAGCCAATTTTATTTGGCCTAAGTTCAAATTTGGTGACTTGCCATGTTGCACACACGAGACCGCACTTAGGCAATTTTTACATTTTGATGCATTAATCCAGTAAACTTGTTTATTATGATTCCTTTTAATCCCAAACACACTCCAAAACACTCCAATACACATTTTCAAGTCAACTTGGGTGCAACAAGTTCCCATGAGATCAAACCAAAGTCAAGTCGAAAAATTAACTTTTCCCCAAAATAGTAGAAAGCAAAAGCCACCACAGCTCTGATTGAACCATATTTGCCCCTCCTATTTGATGCTAAAGTGAAAACAGATTGAGTAGAGAGGAAAAACCAGGTCAGAAGTAGACAACACTTCCTCCACAAGTCTCATTTTTTGTCATCTTCGAGCCTTCATCCTTTTTTGAGCAAACTCCTTTCATTCTCCCTCTGAAACATCCCAATACCTTACCTACAAATAGGGGAAGGCATTCCATCATAATCCCAAGATTTTCAAGCCAGAAAACCTCTACTACAAAACTGAGTTTCCTCATCAAAAACAGAGTTTCACTTTCTGAGTTTTAAGTCATTTCATCCAAGTTAAGCACCCAGAAACCTTCACACCATCTCCCTCAAACTTTCTGAAATGCTAGAACCATCTGCAACCACCCTCCCTGAGCTATTCACACACATCGAAGTCCCCCTCTAAGATTGATTCTGACCAAGTAGTTGCTATAATCTTTTCCACTCAAACAAGTTACCCTCTTGCTCGAAATTCCTCACTAATGCTTAAAGTTATGATCTAAACCTTGATTACTATATATCCACCATTTAATTTTATCTTTAGGTCAAGTTATATTTTTGTGTTCTTGATAAATAATCTACACTTAGAGCCAATTAATGGATCATGAATATGGAGAAGATAATGATTAGGTGTATGGATGTTGAACCCATGTTAATTCCCTAAAAAAACACGAGTTTTGGAAGTTGAATTTTGGTGGTATGAGGTTGAAGACGACTTAGTAGTGGTTACCTCGCGCGTGTTTTCAAATTAGAAAATATATCGTGTCCTATTCTGATTGGTGGGTGGGCGTGCGTATTTCATTCATTGTTTAAACTTAATATATTATTTGATGAGCGTGTTTAGTAGTCACCACAAGACGCTTGGCCAAGTGGATAGGGGTTGACCCCATGAACCCAAGGTCAGGGGTTCAACCCCCAGGGCTCCCTCCATGTTATTTTATCCTTTTTTTTCTTTTTCTTTTTCTTTTTTTATACTATTTTATTTCATATTTATTTTATTTTTTCACCACTTATATTAATTCTGATCAAAATATTTTCTAAACACACTTGACTTATTTTTCTCCCTTTTATTTTATTCCCCCCTTGGTTTATTTTGTTTTGACTTATTCTGTTGACTTTTCATGTCTTGATTGATGATGGTTAATAAAATCTATTTGGTCATGATCTTGGTTATTTAGGGTTGATAAAACCTTAAATACTTCAAATCTATCAATGAATGATCAATCGATCATTCATGATACTTTTAGGTATTAATAGGTTACCTCTATTTAACCATACTCAATTCATTTGAATCATAGATGAAGCCATTTTTGTGCTTCTAACTTGTTTGATCCATTTGACTTGTTGTGCTTCATTAACTAGTAACCCTCTAACTCTTATGCTTCACCATTTGACTTGTATATTATTCAACTGTTAACTTATGATCATTGAGTGATACAATCTTCCGTTTGTCAAATCATTGATAGAAGGACATTGGGTTATATAACTTTCATTATTTCAAATCGATTGTTAGGTATCCCTTGCATCTTCAATACTTTGCATCAATGATAAGTTATCCCTTGATGTGCCATATTACGGAGTCCTTTGACCTATGGATAGATAATCCTCAAATGTTTACGTTGTACATTTAACAAACCACTAACTACATATCATTAACCTTGATATTGTTTACCTTTGTTATTGTTGATCTTTGTGTATCATCTTGTGTTTTACTTTTATGTCAACTATATTGCCTTGTCATTTACTTTCAAGTACTCATTATCATCACCATTGTATATATCCCTCATGCATATTTAGCATTGTTATTTACTCATTCTCATCATTCAATCAAAAACAACAAAAACATGATAAAATTATAAGATAAAAAAATGCATTTTACTTCTAGGCTCTAGTATTACATCCCTCAAAGATAATAACTTCCGAACCAATTATGGCAACATCTTGGACCTCCTAACTAAAAAGATTGACTATGAAGCGCTTACAACCCTAGCCCAGTACTACAACATCCCACTAAGATGTTTCACTTTCCTAGATTTTCAACTATCCTTAACCTTGGAGGAAATTGAGAGGCTTCTCAATCGACCAATCAAAGCATACAACCCATTCCCCATGTTGGAAGAAGGATTTACCTTGTCCGAGCTAGCTTTAGTCTTGGCTATCAACACAAACGAGTTAGTGGCCAATTGGGGACCCAAAGGTACCGTCAAAGGTCTTACAAAGAAATTCCTAGAACACCATGCTTGGAATATGATCAAAGAAGAAAGGCCAGAATTCTGTAGCGCAACCTTAGAATTGTTAATAGATGGAATTGTTCTATTCCCGAACATAGACAATTTTGTAGATCATTTGGCAGTGGAAGTTTTCCTAACCAACAATCTAGTGTCATTCTTTCTCGCAGGTTTCTATCATACCTTTCATACGAAGCATGAGAAAAGAGGAGGAACCTCTCTCTTTTGTGCTCCCCTCTTACATTTGTGGATGATGACTCATATGCCTCAAAGAGGACCCTTTTCGTATATCAATCTTTCATGGCCCCAAAGATTCTCCTTTCTCCACTAGTTCTATCATGTGGTACAAGAGAGAATGGGAAACATGGGATGTCATTTCTAGATGTAGAGGGTTCCCAAATGTCCCCCTAATAGGAACACGTGGTTGCATCAACTACAACCATGTTCTACTTAAGAGACAATTAGGGTATGCTATGTTGAGTCCTCACGAAGACCGAGACCTCGTACCTTCCATCGTCAATAGTATGGTGAAGAGAGCTTGGACAAGCATGGTCATAATAGACTAAGAGTGAGGGAAAAAACATCCTAGCCAAGGAACCCTACTTTATGTGGGTGAAAGAGCGAGCTCTAGTAGTTAAGATGACTTTCCTATTTGATCCTTCATCATTACCTTTAATTCTAGAACCTGACCCCATCTTGCAAGAAGATGTGGACAAGCTTACCGTCTGTCACCATCGTCGGGGTAACAAAATCTGGGCACTTTCTCTTTGAACTAAAGATCCAAAAAAGTTTACACCGAATTTTATTTGTGTGCCTCTATCGGAGAGGCGAGGGGAGATAGTCGATAAAACCATTGAAAAAGATAAGCGCACTAGAAGCGCTAGAAAGGGATAAGGAAACAGTCTCGCAACCGAGATTTGGGTTCAGAATTCAATTACGCAAGGGGAAGGTATTAACACCCCTCACGTCCATGGTACTCCATGGGAACCATTTGGGTTGTTTACGTACGCGGGGATTTATCTCATTATTGTTTATTTCAAAGTAATGTGTGTGAAAGAGAGGGGGTTTTGGGTTTTTTATTATGGTGATCGCCAAGGATTGTGGCCTTTGTGCCTACGTATCACTCATTCGGGGATGAGGAATCAGAGCTCCGTATTTTGGAGTAGAAAATGTTTGTGTTTTGGTTGATTTTACCTTTGAGAAAAGGGTTTTGGGGGTGAATTCCCTAAGGAACAAAAAATAAGGTTTGATGGGTTGTGTTGATTTTACCTTAAACAAGGGTTTATGAAAAGAGTTTGTGATTAGATTGCACTAAAGTCTAGGGATGGAGGTGAATATTCTAGACAACAAGCCAAGTGTCTTGCGTCCAAAATGATCAGAGTGAGGTAGGAATGCTCCAGTCTCACTCATTCTCCACCACTTAAGGCTCGTGGCGCACAATGCTAACCGTAGTTATTAAGTTTTTTTTATTATTATTACAAAAAAAGCCGCTTGACGTTGGATCAAGGGTTTGTTTATTAAATTAAGAAATTTGTCTTATGCAACATGAATGCAAAGTAACCAACAAGAAAATAAAGGAGCTCATTTTAAGGTAGCCCAAGAGAAATCCTCGTGTGTGCAAGAGTGACCTATGCTAAACAAAGGATAATGGTTTTACAAACATGTCCCCCTAAGGTGATGCCATGATTCCATTCTTACAACATGTGTGTAATTACAAATGAAACCCAAATGTTTGAAATAAAGTGTCACAAGAAAGTAATGGAAAAGCCTCCAAGAAAAGGTCCTAAATGGAATCGTCTAAGTTCAAGTTGGTTAAGTGCCATGAATTGTTTTTGGTCTTATAATTTTATCATGTTTTTGTTTATTTAATGAGTATGATGACAATAAAGTAAAGACAATATAATAAACATGCATGATAGTGTTCATACAATGATAATGATGTTGATCATTACTTGAATGTAAATAACATAAAGTAAATAACAATGAATAATAACAATGATAATAACAATAACATCAGGTTAGTAGGGTTAGATTAACAAGTCAATATGATAAACAAATGAGTATAAAGGGGTTAGTCGGTTAATATAAACCAAGTGAAATGGCAAAAATCCAAGCTAACAAGATAAGACTTCCTCCACAAGTCAAATGACCAAGTTATTTGAAGTAGGGGCAACCCATACATGCTTCAAAGTAGCATGGATGAACACATGATCATCCAATGGTAGGTTTGAAGTATGGAAGGTTTTAATCAACCCTAATCCAAACATATCATGACTTAAATAGATTTCATTAGTCCATAAATTCAAGACCTCAAAAGTCAACAAAAAACAACTCAAATGAAATAAAATAAGTCACCAATAAACTCTAGATGCAAAAGTAAAGGGGGTTTGTGTTCAAGATATTTGCAAAATAATAAAAATGGAAAGGTTAAAAAATAACATCAAAATAATAATAAATATGGAAAATAAATAAATACCATGAAAAATGTATAAAAAAAATGAGATTTGCACACGCTGGGGGTTGAACCCCTGACATTGGGGTCATGGGGGGTTTAACCCCCTCACCCACTGGGCCACAAGCTCGGTGGTGTCAACCAAATGAACCGAAGTAATAAAATAATAAAAAAACACATAAAGAGGATTTGTGCGCCCAACGACCAATCACAGCAGGACAAGGACTTGGTTTGAATTTGAATTTGGCGCGAGGCAACAACCATAGTGTCGTCTTCAACCTCGATATTTTTGAAATTCAAAGTTTGCGAATAAGCAAAATCAATAGGAATTTCTTATGGAATCTCAATACATAATCAAAAACAAAACATCCACCAGACTCATGAGCCATTGATTGGCTATGAGTGTGGAGTTCTTCCTCAAAAATCAGAAAGACTGACTTAACCTAAAAAAAAGTTAAACTCTAAATATCAAGTAATCAAAGGTGCAAAGTTGGGGGAAATGATCAGCGAGTGATTTTGAGTGAAGTAGTAATTTGTTTGGATGATGGGGGTGAAGGAACCTACCTTATCAGAAGTAGCTCAGGGAAGTTTTCCAACGGTATAGCTCAGGTCAGATAAGGCTTGGGGAAGGGTAGATAAGTGTTTAGGAAGCTTTAGTAATGTGTGGTGAAGGATTATGGGCGATTGTTTGGGGTTAAGGAGCTCTGGAAATGAAAACTCGATGCTCTGTCAATGGAGGTTCAACTCAAATGTTCAGAATGAGTTTGGGGCCTTTTTCAGCATGGTTCTGAAATGGAACACCTTCACCTTTTTATAGGGAATGTGTGTGGATGGTTTTGGAGGGAGTTTGTGGAGGTTTGAGCAGAATTGACATGTGACTTGAAGCATGCTTAAAGTTGACTTAGGGAACAATTAAACGATTACCTTCTGAGCCTCTTCGCACCACAGACAAGTTGGTCTTAGTCCCTAGCATTGATTTGGAACAACCAAAGGCAATGAGAAAGTCTGCTACAAGATTTATTTTTTGCCATTTTGGGCAAAAGTTGATTTTGGCACATGGCATCGAGATTTCTGTTTGAGGAGGTTTCCATATGTAAGTTGACTTCCAAACCTATCATAATACAATTTGTAAAGTGTTTATGGACCATTGGGATCATAAGGAACGAGTTTGAGGTCTTGGTGTACCCAATTGCAAAATCTGACTGATGTACATTTGGCTTGTGCATCATGGCAAGTCAACAACTTTGAACCAAGGTCAAATAAAATTGGCTCGTGCATTTTGTTTCAATTTTGGGACATTTGTTCTTTTCCATGAACTTGATTGAATGCAAAAAAATGGGTCAAAAGGGTTTGTCGTTTTCATATGGCAATGTGTCAAAGTATTGACCATGACATGATTTTAGGGCATGGTGGGCACGTTGGACTAGCTTGGATAATAGCAAAATTGAACCCCTTAATCAATGAATTAGGTCTTGGACCTTGAAACAAAGTTGGAGAGGAAGTTATTTAGGACATTTCGCTCTAAGTGGAGTTTAAAAAGCTTGAAAAATGTGAGAGTTATGGTCTTTGGAACTTTCTATAGGCCATTCTTGCGAAAATGTTACCAACCCCCATGACCTAATTTGGTGATTTCTTGATTTCCAAGGGACAACGATGGATGTTTTGAGTACAAATGATCATACCATGATGGTAAATGAGCTTTGGACCCTTGTGGAATGACTTTAGGTCAAATTAGTGGGTGGATCTAGTCATGGAAAGTAAAAAAATCATGTATGAACCAACTACTTGTAACATGGATTAAATGGATGTTTAAATGGTTGTTTTTTATTGTAATGGATATGAAATGACGTTGAATGAATGGTAGAGCGATTGAATGGCCAAAAATGAGCAAGGTATTCGATCAAGGGATCCTCAAACTAGGGTTTCTTGAGCCACAAGTTTCATCAAGAACCATGGTCAAATGAATTAGGGTTTGAGATGTAACGATCAAATTGAGATGTCTAAAGGATATTGGATTTGAGGGGTACTCAATGGCATGGTCAAGATACATGGTGAATCATGACTTGTACAAGCCAAATGAGGGTCAGGAACTATGGTTTTGTCCTTGGGTGACCAGATGAATCTTGAATCTTCTTCAAAGGGGACTCACCACCGAAATTGGACTTAGGGAGTGAGCGATATGTCTTGATTGATCCTCCAAGCCTTGTGGGATGCTTAAGGATGAAATTAGGGTTAAGGTGGCTTCGACACACTGTAATGGTAATAGTTTGAGACTAAGCTATTGATTAACTTAACTCATAAAGCAAGATTTGCCATCGCGCTTTTATTGTTTCCAAAGAAAAAGGGAAAAAGTATGAACAAAACCCAAAGAAGTTTTAAAACAAAATTAATAAAAAAGATAAGGGTCCGGGAGTTGGTTATGCAAAGGGAAGGTATTAGCACCCTAAACATCCATGGTACTCCATGGGAACCTCTTTGAAAATGTGCCTTTTGGTTTGAAAAATGGGTATTGTTTGCAAATGATTGGATAGATGGGAAAACAAATATTTTTATATGATTTTTGTGTTTGCCAAGACCTTTTGAAGTCTCATGCCTACTTACCAATAGAGTGAAATTGAGGATCAAAACCTCGTAGTTCATGGTAAAAATAACAAAGATGTTTTTTTGATTCATTTTTAATGGGAAATACATTTTTTCATTTTAAGGAGAATACTCAACTAGTCACCCACAAGTATGAGAACTTTGCATTATCATGAGAATGGATTCAACTTGGATAAGGATCAATAAGTATGCCACTAGCTCTCTTAGATGGAAAATAATTATCATCAATACTATGGAGATAGGAGAATTATGTCTCAACTATGGAAATGACTTATGTCTAATGCCTTAAAAAAAGATTAAAAGGAAAAGTGCATAAAGGGAACAAAAATGATTTGAGTGAGTTATGCATTTTTTAATCTTTTGAAATTGGTGTAAATACGCTTAAGATGAATTAGAATTTATTAAGGAAAATTTTTGGAAAATCACTTGACTTAAGTCAAGGTTTATTGAGAAAGTGGTGTATGCTTAAAAAAACAAGAAGGTTTTGAAAAAAGAGAGAAGATTTTGAAAATTAAATAAAGGGAGGAGAATAAGAGACTATCCTAGAGCATAAAGTAAAAGATAGGGATGAATGATCTAACCAAGAAAATAGCAAGCTTTATGACATAAGTCAAGCAAGAATTCCCTCATTTGGACTAAGCCTCAAGCAAGCCAAAATAAGCAAATAATAATCCATGTGTCATATGAAACCAGAGTAACTGAACCAAGTCTTCCAAAGGAGAATCCAAAGTTAAAGGTGCCAGATGAGTTCTAGGGTCTCAAATCACAAGTCCCAAAGAAAAGGTAAAGATTCTAATTCTATGTCCATAACTCCACAATGATTTCAAGGATAGTAACCACAAGCCCATGAATCAGGATAAACAAGTTTATTTTTTAGGTTTTTTTCTTTATTAATGTCTTTTTTACAATGCTATGAAACTAAAGTCCAAATGGATAAAGAACAAATGACAAAATCGCCAATAATATGATATGGGATGCTAACATAAAGTATGAAGTAAATGGCATAAAGATAAAAGCATAAAGTAAATGACATAAAATAAAAGCATAAAGTAATTGACATTTGAGATAAAAATTAATACAATAAAATGTTAGTGAAGGATGTTAGTAATAAAATATGAAAGATAATTTGGTCATTTTTTGGAGAACACTCAACTATCCACTCACAAGCATGAAAATGTGAACCTATACATCATTTATGAGAAGGGATCCAACTTGGATAAAATCAATAAGTATGCCACTAGCTCTCACAAATGGAAAAGGAGCAACATTTTCTCACAATACCATGAGGAATAGGAGACTTACAGTCTCACTTATAAAAATGTCTTTGCTTTTGGGACAAATTTAGCGCTATGTTAAGCAATCGTAATTGGACTTATATAAAAGTCACAACTATCTGAGATCGATCAATAACAACATTTGTGTTAATACATGCTATAGAAATAACATGTATATCATTCTCCTAAAGTCACGCCACACAAAAAAGAAAAGAAAGAAAGGGGATGATAAAGCACAAAGCTAGGAGGATGGTCCATTACTTCAATCCGCACTTCATGACACTTAGGACAAACTTATGCATCAATCCAAAGTACCTTAAATGATTTATGATCACTTAGGAGGTAGATTTGAAATGATGAAAGTTCATCAAGTACCAATCCACACATCATGAACAAGATGGACACAAACAATCCAATTGATCAAAGGGAAAAGAAGGATATGAAGAAGAAAGAAACAAGAGAAGTCACACCCAAATTAGACCAAAGGTTTGATCAAGTCATCATCAAAATCAATCATCCATTTTGGTGGATTAGGGTTTTCACCCCATCAACATCCAATATCCATTGAGTTTGATGAGATTTGAAGTCCAAAACATTATGATCTAAGGCCAACAAAAGTTCACAAGGGTCACACAAATATAAAATGCAATTAAATGAAATACAAATGCACCAAAAGTTTTTTTAAATGAATTTTAAAATGGAAATAAAATGGAAAATCCATAAAGTTCTTTAAAACACCAAATAATTGGCCAAGAAAATTATGGAAGGTTGGAAATAAAATAAGAAGCATATAATAATTTTTCCAGAATTTTAAGATGCAGAAAATTACTTTTTAACCAATTAAAATAAAGGAGAAAGGAGACAATTCATGAAAAATAGAAAATCAAAGAAATAAAATGTGAAAAAATAAAAATCAAATAAAGAAAAATAAAAGAGAATTTTAGAAATTATTTTGGTTTTTTTTTTGGATAAAAAATGAAATTATTATGAATTTTAAAAGAAAAAGAAATTAAATATTATAAAAGAAAAATAATTAAAATCAGAAAAAACACGGAGCGTTGGATCACGCCTCATTAGTTGACGTAACAGATTCAACACTTCACATGTTAGAGAACACGATGGAACACATTGTAAGCCAAACATATGATCCAGTTTAAATCCAACCAATCAAAATATTTTGTTCCTCCAACGTGTCTGACCAAACTAAGACAACCTGAGAAAACTTCGGCCATCTTCTTCAGTGAGCTCTCACCGGAGTTTCATTGTTTGGTAAATTCAAAACATCAGACCACCACCATTGTGATCCTCTTCTCATCCCGTATTCAACCTCATGCTCCAAATTCATTTATATAAACTGAGAAAGGGAATTTTAGAGAAGTTTCAGAAGCAAGCCACGAAAAATTAAATTAAATGGTGAACACGAACAATCAACACCATATAAGTTAGGGGAAAGCATCAGAGAGTGAAAGACTACATTGTGGTAACTTGTTTGAGAACAAATGATGCTCAGAACTACCTAGTCTAAATGGTGATCAGAAGTTGATGAAGCTCGATCTAGTTAGAGCAGTTCAGGAGGTCTCAGAGCTTGGGAATTGTTTCAAAAGTTTCAGAGGATGCCAAAGGTGCTAATGGAATCAATAAATTGGATTGAAATAAGCTGACATTCAAAACACGATAGTGGATTTTTCTGGAAAAATTTCAAGTTGCAGTATGGTCTTATTGGCTCTCCAAAGCTTGGAAATGAATGCAGTAGATTCCTCTATTTATATGGAATGTGATTGGATCCAACTACGTGTGAAATGATGCAAAATTTGTGCAAAATGAATTTGATCAGAGTGTGAGAAAAGTGTGACTTGGAACTACTCAAAATTCATTCAAATGATGTGTTTTAAGGGTCAATTAACTTCTGGAGACTTCTTTAAACATGTTTAGGTCAAAAATACATGCTAATTTGGCTTGGAATTGAGATTAGTGAAGTTCAAAACTCGGGAAATAACAATTTCTTCAGTTACAAGTCACCATATTCAACCCAATGGGGCACCCTACTCAGGAGGCTTTTTGATCTCATTCTTTTTGCAATATGTTAACATCAAGGCCAAGATTGTAATGTGCCAAGAAAGGTTGCATTTGGATTATTGAGCACAAAGTTATATCATGTTGATGTTGGCATGAAAAACTGATCATATAACTTAGAAAAATTTGAGTGGTTCATGTAGCGGTAAATTCATGATCATTAAGCTATGGATAAACTTAACATCAACAAAACTAGAGTCGCCACCGCGCTTTTAATGTTTCCAAAAGAAAAGAGAAAACTACAAACAAAACCCAAAGATAAGAAGTTTCCAAATCAAAACTAAAAAAATGCCAGAGATTACAGGTAATGGGGTTGGTTACACAGAGGGAAGGTGTTAGCACCCAAAGTGTCCTAGGTACTCCTAGGGAGCCCTTTTTTATGTGTGTATGTGTTTTTGGTATAAAATGATGTTTGAGAAAAAATAGAGTGTGGGGATGAGAAAAGGATTCATTGATTATATTTTTGTGTTTGACAAGACCTTCAGACTTGTGCCTACGTACCAACATAAAAATGAGGGATCAAAACCTCGTAGTTCGTGGTAACAATTTCAAAATGAATGGATTTGTTTTAACAAAAATTTAAATTTAAAAGATGCACAAAGGGCTTAAAAGAGTTTGAATGAGTGTTAGTTCTTTTTGTCTTTTTGAAATTTTAAGTCAAGTATGGTTAAATTCATTTACAAGTTTGATTTAAGAAAAGAGTTTAAAAATGCAATGGCCTAAGGCCAAAGTTTCTAATTTGCAATAAAGTCTAAGTTTAGAAATAACAAGAAAAGAAGATTTTGAAAGGGGGGAGAGATTTGAAACTTATGAAAATGGGAGGAAATGAAGAGACTAATCCTAAGCAAAAATTAAAAGTTAAGGGTTGAATAGATCTGACCAATGGAATGCAATCCAATAGACAAGAGTGTCATATAGAAACCCATATTTCCTTTCAACTTTGGAATCAAGCAAAATAAATAATCAAATAGCAAAGTGAAGAGCAAGGCATCAAATAAAGATAACCACATCCAAGCTAGCAACTTCATAGTCTTCTTCTTAATCTTCCCATGTATCAGATGGCATACTCCTTGAATGGCTCAGAATAAGGCATCAGACACAGATTTAAAGTAACATTTTGTAGCGGTAAATTCATGGCCATCAAGCTATGGATAAGCTATATGTCAATTAAACCAGAGTCGCCACCATGCTTTTATTGTTTCCAAGGGAAAAGGGAAAAGTACGAACAAAACCCAAAAGATAAGAAGTTTTCAAATCAAAACTAATAAAATGCCAGAGATTACAGGTAAGGGGGTTGGTTACACAGAGGGAAGGTGTTAGCACCCAAAGTGTCCTAGGTACTCCTAGGGAGCCCTTTTTTGTGTGCATATGTGTTTTTGTACAAAATGATGTTTGTAATAAAAATGGAGTGGAGGGATGAGAAAAGAATTCATTAATTATTTTTCTATTTGACAAGACCTTCGGACTTATGCCTACGTAACAACATAAGAATGAGGGATCAAAACCTCGTAGTTCGTGGTATCAATATTAAGATGAGTGCATTGCTTTTAAAAAAAATTAAGTTTGACAAAGGCATAAAAGGCCTAAAAATGGTTTGAATGAGTGTTAGTTATTTTGGCTTTTTAAACTTTTAAGTCAAGTATAGTTAAGTTTATTTACAAGTTTATTTAAGAAAAGAGTTTGGAAATGCAATGGCATAAGGCCAAAGTTTCTAATTTGCAAAATGGTCTAAGCTTAGAAAACAAACACAAGCAAAAAAGATTTCAAAAGGAGGGAGAGATTTGAAATTAAAGAAGTGGGGAGGAGATGAAGAGACTAATCCTAAGCTCAAATTTAAAAGTTTTAGAGTTGAAAAGATCTGACCAATGGGCTGCAATCCAATAGATAAGAATGTCATATAGAAACCCAAAATTCCCTTGGACTTTAGATTTAAGAAATATAAATACACAAGTAGCAAGATGAAGAGCAAGGCATCAAATAAAGATAGCCATATCCAAGCTTAGCAACTCCATGATTTTCTTCGAAATTCCATGTATCAGATGACTTCAGAGATGAAATTAGACACATGTTCAAAATAACAGCTTCAATATGATCATGTTGCAGATGAACTCAAATGGATCTTCAATATTATATCAGATAAATGTTCACTTTACAAGCACTTGGTTTCATGAAAGGTGGCATTGGCCAATTCCTTTGCATAGGGAGTGTTGCCTAAATTCTAAGTCTAATAGTCTCAGATCAAACCAACAGTCCACACAATAGGTTTTTTAGGGTTTTCGTTCTTATTATGTACATTAAGGTCAAAAGACCAAACAAACAAACAAGTATACACAAACACAATATATCACAAAATATGGCCCAAGTGGGCAAAGGGAAAATGGCATTAAAGTAAACAAATTGAATGGTATGAATAATGACAAATGAATTAAAAGCTTAAAGATTAAAGTGCATAAAAGTAAATGACTTGAAATTAAATGTTAGTTGTTAGTTGATTAGAAGTTAGTATTGCTTTTGCTTTGTTTTGCTTAAGTCATTCTTTGGAGAACACTCAACCCACTTATCACAAGCATGAATCCTTGAAACAAGACATCTTCTAAAGGAAGGGAAAAAGGCCAAGTTTCCACACAATACCATGAAAGAAGGGAGACTTACAATCTCACTAACAAGAATGCTTATGCCTTTTATGTCACAAATTTACCACTATGTTAAGCAATCATAATTGGACTTATGTAGATGTCACAACTATTTGAAGCCGGGCAATAGAATTTTGGTGTTAATGCATGTTTGAGACATAATATAATGGACTACGCTCATGAAACATACCACACACAAAAAGAATATGCAAAAGAGGTGGCCTAATCTCATCCATACTCATGTTGATTTTTGAATCAACTAGCCTTAGGACTTTGAGATATCATAGACCAAATGAGATGAATGCATAAAGAATGGGAATGAGACGAAGAGAGAAGGGAATGGATCAAAACTTAAATTGGTCAAAGGAGGACTTTTACCAAATTAATATCATCCATTCATTTTGGGAGATGGAATGTATATTTCATCAATCCCCTAACTCCAATGATATTAACTTGACAAAGTCAAATCAACCTTGACCAAGGCCCAACAACAAGAGTCAAACTCAAACAAGTCATTAAAATTGGTCAACAAAATTATTTGACATTTTATTCAAATTTAAAAATACTAAAATAAGGCATTTAAATTAATTATGGTTTGTCAAATTCCTAAAACCTCATCAAAACACCAAAGATATGGCCATGAGATTTATCATAGGTCAAACAAGGTCAAAGGACCTTGGAGAAAAAAAATCAGAATTTTTAAAGACTTAAAAGTATTTTTAAACAATTAAAAATAGTCACAAAATCAATTAAATCATGAAAAATATTAATAATGATAAAAAAATAATTTTAATTCAGAATATGAAAGAGGAAATTATTTGAATTTTTTTGGTGAAACTCTCATTATTTTGGATCAATATTAAAATTAATATGAATTAATGAAAATAAAAGGATTAAAATAAAAATCAGAAAATATGAAAAAATGTGAGCCACTTGATCTCCCTCATTAATTGAGGTGGCAGATCAAGTGGCCTAGAACGCGCATTCCATGATGCACACTAGTCAACTCATCCACACGCCTGGTATTCACAATGGACGCGTGAGATTAAAACATTTTGGAATGATCATGTGGCTCAGAACCTGTCCAGCACACCACCGGCACTGGACCTCCGGCCACCTTCTCAGGCGAGGCTCACCGGACTGGTTCAGTCATCATCATCACATAAATAAAAAAGGAGGACATGATCTGAAAGAAAAAATGGCGTAGAGCACGAATCTGACCTTAATTTTAACTAACTCCACATATATAGAAAGAAATGAGGAGTTAAAATTTGAGGTGTGTCAACTGAGTTGCCTTAATTTGACCTCTAAGCAACTCAATCTTCTTGCCTACATTGGTAGGACTTCAGACAACCAAAGATCCAAGAGAATTGAGTAGAATTGAGAGAGAATCGAAGAGATGAAGTTTTCTGAAAATTACCTTCAATGCTATGCAGTTCTTGATGTTGCTTGCTCCAAACACGATCTGATCACACTTGAGAAGCTAGCAGGAAGTGATTAGAGAGGTTGCAAGGCTTTGGATTCTGGAGTTCTTGAATCTCCAACAGTTGAGATTCAAACTCAAATTTCAAATTAAAATTCATCAGGTTTTCCTTTAGAATGTGAGGGTTTCAATGGGGGGAAAAGCTGGCGCGCAAGGTGTGATTCAAATGAGCACAAAGGTCATGTATTTATAGTATGAATGAATGATATTTGCACACTTCAAAATCTGTCCATAATTAGCAATGTTGATGGCACGAGTGCATGGGAATGTGCAGGCTCATGATGTAATGCAAAAAGGACCAATATCAATTCAAATGAAGTCTGAATGGAAGCTTGATTGGCAAGGCAAAGTGAACTGAAGTTTTGAAGTTTGATTCTTTCCAATTATGCAGCCCTGTTAAAGCCATGCGCAGACCTAGCAAACCTCATCCAAAATGCATGAACTTGAGTTCTTTGGAAAGCTTGGGTCAAGGGGAACAAGTTTGATGTTCAACACCTTTTCATTTGGAGCTTAGAACATGGAGAATTTTGAGGTGGAAGTTTGGAAATTTCAACATGTTGAAATTTTTTCTAAGGGTCAAGCCATATATCTCAATATTCCACCTTACTTAACTTTTTATGTGAGCTTCAAATGAGAAAAGTGACTTCATAAAAGTTGTATTCTTTCAAAGAGCTTCAAAGTGGTAACCAATTTAATTTCATTTGGATTTAGAATGATAGAGTTATCCATTTTTGAAGTTTGGAAAAATCACTTGTTTAATGGTATAGGTCAAAAATGACCTATAATGTAACCTCATATAACATGCTCATAATAGTTGAATTATCTCTTAACCCAAACATCAAAGTTGAAGTAGACATCTTGAATTTGATTGTGCAACTTGGAAATCTTTCATCTCATAAAAATTGAGCAAGTCATGGCCTTCGGAAGTTGACTTTCAAATTAGGGTTTAGACAAAATGACCTATAATGTTTCAACATAGAAAATGATTTTCCGAGCAAAACTAGCTCTAGGTCTCAACATGAAAGTTGTTTGGAATGTCATCTAGAGTAAATTATCTCTTAGAATAATTTTCATATGGTTAAAATTGTAGGAGATAGGGTCTAGGGAGACCCAGTTTTGATTAGATGAATTCATCTGGCCAACCACCATCAACCAACTTGCTAACCTTCAATTCTTTGGACTTTCTTGGCTCATGGTAGATCATATAGGCATAAGATGATGAACTTTGAAGTGTCTCTTGAGAGATTTGATCAATTGGTAAGATAGCTTGTTGGAGAAGTTACTCAAGATACCCAGTCAAACTAGGGTTTCCAAGGCAAATCACTCTCAAAATCTTGAAGAAAACTTGATTAATATAACATGTAGTAATCAATGGAACTCATATATGATGCTCATAACCATTCTTGGATCAATTCATGGTTGTGCTCTTTGTCAAGAGGGTCTTAAACCCTAGATATGAACTTGATAGATCAATAGAGATCATGCCCTACCTACAAAAGAGTTAGGCAAATGCAAAGACATATGTTTGTATTTTGGTTAGTAAAATGATGATATACAAGTATGATACAATCACATGGTGCTTGGTGATCTCTCCCAAAACAAACCCAATGAAGGAGGGGTTAGGAGGATGCCAAGGTATGATCCCAATGCTAATGCTTATGATGAAATTGCATGAGGGATCTTAGGGTCAAAATTGGGGTCTTACAGCTGCCCCTATTTAAGGACATTCTAACTGAGGAGGCAAAGGTTAAAATCTTCATGTCAACTCAGTAGAATGGGCTTAAATAACAACATATAGAAACAAATTTTGGTCCTTAAGAGACCTCATGATGCATATGATATGAGTGTAAAAGTTACTGCTCTGTGGGGAAATATTGCCACAAAGGAAAAGAAATCAGAGAGACCAAAAATCCGCAGGAGTATAATGTATTCCATAAGGAAAACTCACTAGGGAGACAGAGACTCAGGGGATAAAGGAGTTGTGCGTAGGCCAGGCTACAACTTAAAACTACTGGGGGACTCGAGGAATTCCATTCAAACATGGAAAAGACTCATCCGGGGAACAACAACATCTACAGGGGATACAAGTAAGTTAGGATAAAACTGAAATACTGGAATCATGCAGGGGAAGCAATTTCACTAAGGAAATGCACACTCAACTCAATTGGGGAAGAAATAAAATTCAACATAGGAGGAGCAAAACTCTATTATCTACTACCTGTTACTGGGTGAGGAGATAATAAAGATCTAAAAGAGAGGACATCCATCATCGGTTAGGATGAACATATCAAGGATATACTCGCTGAGAAATGCCAGGAGGGAGTATTCATTATTGGTTACTGGGTAAGAATAGCCTCGCTGGGGAAAACTGCAGAAAATAGGATTTATAACTACAAGTTACTGGGTAGAAGACCAAGGGTGAGAGTATCCGTCATCGGTTAGGATGAACATATCAAGGATAAAGTCAACAGGGAAGAGAATCAGTCATCAGTTAACATGAACATAATAAGGATAAACTCTGAGAGGGGGGAAAATAGGAATTACATCTATCAGTTACTGGATAGAATACCATCAAAGAGAAAATCCGTCACCGGTTAGGGTGAACATATCAAGGATTAACTCTGCGAAGGGGACAAAAGCAAGATTTACAACTACCGGTTACTGGGTAGAAGACTGCAAAGAGAAGGAATCCCATCATCGGTTAGGATGAACATATCAAGGATTTATTCTCTGGGGAACAAGAATAGGGACTACAACTACCATTTTACTGGGTAGAATACCAATGACGAGAATATTCGTCATCAGTCAGGATGAACATATCAAGGATAAACTCAGGCAGGGGAGAGAAAGATACCCATCATTGGTTAGGCTGAACATATCAAGGATATACTTTATGGGGAATCAGGATCAAATGAATCGACTGGGAACTCCACTGCTGGGAAAACAAGGGTACTTTTGCCGAGTATTGGGCAAGAAGTAACAAACTACAAACTAAGAAGAATATTACCAGTTACTGGGTAATAAGCTCTTAGGAGACTCAAAGCATCTATCTAGGCATGATATAGAAAGAAATAGTCAATCAAGACTCAACCCAATGAGGACATAACTCAAGGGGAATGGTTCCATCCAGATAAACAACTAGGGAGGAAACTAAAGTAATAATCATCCACGAGGAAACAACTCAGTGGGGAAGAGGAGAAAGGTTAACGTCTTTCTTCCTAAGGGGCTGACACTCTGCAATTGAGGGAGGATAAACACCGAACTTATATGGGGATAAAGTACCTCCATACAGAGAATGAGAATATCCAATCGATAAATCAATCAAATATGATGGTGCCAATATGCAAATTATGAAATTATGATTGTATATGATGATTATGCTGACAAAACGATCACGAAGGATACAAAGGTGTCGTAAAGAATTTGAATCATTGGTACAATCCTCGGTCAATCCACAAAATAAGGGAGACAACTTCTAGAGAACAGAGATATCAACAAACCAAAGACTCAAATTTAGCCAAGCTGAGGAGAGGAGAAGTTATCGAGTCTGCAGGGAATTTTAGGTCAACACCATATCAAATGGGAGACAACCATACAGAAGATAACATGCCGGATGGCGACTGGTGAGGAAACCAATGCGATCTACTGGGGAAAACATCTTACTCTGCTGAAGAAACGTGACCCTGTTGGGGAATACAGAAACACTGTCGGGGAAATAACACGCCGCAAGGTACTGAATCAACCAACTTAGCTGGGGAAAATAATCGGAACTTCGCTAGGGAACAAACACTTCGCAGGTGAATCGGGTCAACACAAACAACTAGGGATACCCGAAAGGTTAACTGCTTGGGGAACCTCTGATTCTTAGCACTTAAGGACTTGCTTCTCTTTGAAGTGCTGTTGATACTTCCTTTTAATTTGCTTTGAAAATTTCTTGTTTTTATATGTTTTAAGAAAAAGATTTTGATTTAAAAATTTAAATTTCCAAAATGATCATAATAAAATTTAAACTATTGGCTGAAGTAAATGAGAGTAGAAACAATTGGATAAAAGCTCAACTTTATTTAATGAGATGGTAGTCTGTAAATGACAAGACTCCATAGATTTTTACAAAGTTGAAAATCGTAATTTACATGGAAACAGGATAGATTGAATACAAATAATCCTTAGTCCTTCTACCAACTCTTGATATCCACTGTGCTCTTGACTGTTGCTGGGATGATGAAATGAAGTCACCCTTGTGCTCAACTAAGGTCTTTCCAAAACTGGACGATCAATAGACTGCAATTACTTGCCATAATCCCTAATTTTTTCATAAGTTACCCCAAAGTGGGGTACTCAACTTTTCGGGATTTTTTTTCTTCTATTTTTATGTCTCTAATTTTTGCCTGGATCGCCCTTTCGGGTTTTCAATCCACCGAGATGCTCTTTTTTTTGCCTAAGCTGCCCTTTCGGGTTTTCAGCTTAGTGAGCTGTTCTTTTCTTTTTAGGCGAAGTATTTCTTGATTGCAAAGCACCGCCTGAAAAGGCTCTCTTAACAACATATGGGCCTTCATAGTTAGGAGTCCATTTTCCCCTAGAATCTGGTTTAAATAACAGGATCTTCTTGAGCACAAGGACACCTTCTCTGAATACACGAGGTCTTACCTTCTTATCAAAAGCCTTCTTCATCCTCTGCTGATATAACTGACCATGACACATGGCAGTTAATCTCTTTTCTTCGATCAAATTCAACTGGTCAAACCTAGTCTGACACCATTCAACTTCAGTCAACTTGGCTTCCATGAGTACACACAATGAAGGAATCTCAACCTCTACAAGGAGCACTGCTTCCATACCATATACAAGAGAAAAATGGGTTTCCCCTATTGAAGTGCGGACGAATGTACGATACCCATGCAAAGCAAACGGGAGAATCTCATGCCAATCCTTATATGTGACAACCATCTTCTGAATAATCTTCTTAATGTTCTTATTCGCAGCTTCAACAACCCCGTTCATCTTTGGTCTGTAGGGAGAAGAATTATGGTGTGAGATATTGAAGTCTTTGCAAAGAGCTTCCACCATATTGTTATTCAAGTTCGATCCATTATCAGTAATGATCTTACTTGGCACACCATAACGGCATATGATCTGATTCTTGATAAACCTCACAACAACTTGCTTGGTTACATTTGCATACGATGTCACGTCAACCCATTTGGTGAAGTAGTCAATTTCCACTAAAATGAAACGATGTCCATTCGAAGCTTTGGGCTCAATCATCCCAATCATATCAATTCCCCACATGGAGAAGGGCCATGGGGAAGAAATAACATTCAATAGTGTCGGAGGAACATGAATCTTAACAACATAAATTTGACACTTGTGGCATTTCTTCACAAACTCGCAACAGTCAGATTTCATTGTCATCCAATAGTAACCTGCTCGCAACATCTTCTTTTCCATTGTATGTCCATTGGAATGAGTACTAAAGGAACCTTCATGCACTTCAATCATCAACAAGTCTACTTCATGTCTATCCATGCATCTGAGCAAAACCATGTTGAAGTTTCTCTTGTACAATATATCACCATTCAAGTAGAAATTACCGGCTAATCTTCTCAAAGTCTTCCTAATTTTCAAAGATGCCCCAAACGGGTAAATCTGACTTTGGAGGAAACATTTGATGTCAAAATACCACGGCTTCTCGTCTTTGATTTCTCCAACAACAACCACATGAGTTGGCCTATCAAGACGCATCACAGACAAGTTGGGAACTTCATTCCAATATTTCACCATAATCATTGACGCCAACGTTGCAAGAGCATCTGCCATCCGGTTTTTATCTCGAGGGATATGATGGAACTCAACCTTTATAAAGAAATTTGAAATCCTCCTCGCATAATCTCTATATGGTATTAAACCGGGTTGATTCGTCTCCCATTCTCCTTTGATTTGATTCACAACCAAAGCGAAATCTCCAAAGACATTTAAATACTTGATTATGAGATTCATGGCCTCTTCAAGCCCCATAATGCAAGCTTCATATTCTGCCATGTTGTTTGTACACCTGAAAGTCAATCTAGCTGTAAATGGTAGATGCGTGCCTTGAGGAGTAATAATCACTGCCCCAATGCCATTTCCATATTGATTAACAGCTCCATCAAATACCATGCCCCAACGGGAACCAGGTTTTGTCCCTTCTTCAAGCAATGGTTCATCACAATCTTTCATTTTCAAGTACAAAATCTCTTCATCAGGAAAATCATATTGTACTGATTGGTAATCTTCAATCGGTTGGTGAGCCAAATGGTCAGCCAAGATACTACCTTTGATCGCTTTCTGAGATCGATATTCAATATCATACTCTGATAACAGCATCTGCCAACGGGAAATCCACCCAGTTAAAGCAGGCTTCTCAAATATATACTTGATTGGATCCATTTTAGATATCAACCAAGTGGTATGATTTAACATATATTGACGCAGCCGCTTAGCTGCCCAAGCCAATGCGCAACAAGTCTTCTCAAGCATAGAATACCGAGTCTCAAAGTCGGTGAACTTCTTAAAGAGGTAGAAAATTTCAAATTCTTTCTTTCCAGTCTCATCTTGCTGACCAAGAATACAACCCATACTGTTTTCAGGCACAGTCAAATACATGATCAACGGTCTTCCTTCAACAGGTGGAGACAAAATCGGAGGCTCAATCAGATATTCTTTGATACTATCAAAAGCTTTCTGGCAGTCTTCGGTGCAATCACAAGACTGATCTTTCCAAAGAAGCTTGAATATAGGCGCACATGTGGCAGTCATGTGGGAAATGAGTTTGGAAACATAATTCAAGCGGCCGAGAAAACCTCGGATTGCTTCTCAGTTTTGGGCGCATGCATTTCTTGTATTGCTTTGACCTTGGCAGGATCAACTTCAATACCCTTCTCACTGACAATAAAGCCTAACAACTTACCAGAACAAACACCAAAAGTACACTTATTGGGATTCAAGCGGAGTTTATACTTCCTCAAACGCTGGAATAGCTTCAACAAATGCTTAACATGTTCCTCTTCATCAATCGATTTAGCAATCATGTCATCTACATAAACCTCAATCTCCTTATGCATCATATTGTAAGACCCTAATTTTGACCCTAAGATCCCTCATGGCATCATAACATTGCATTTGCATCTTGCCTCAAGGATCATAGCATTTTGGCTCCTTGCTATTGGGTGGGATCCCTTGTGATTTGGTTTGAGATCACCAAGCATGCTTGAATTGTATATTATTGTTTTTCTCATTTTTATTTACTAACCAAAAGCACAAAAGTATGTCACTAACATCTTTTGTTTGTAGCTTGAGCAGTCACAAGATCCAAAGCTTCTAGGAGATCCTATGTGCATTGATGTGGTCAAGGGAAGATGAAAGCAAGCATGGCAATGGTTCCCAAAGCTCTCATCCATCAAATATACCTCCCAAGTGTCTCAATTCATCATTTTGATCAAAACAAATCAAGGGGCCTGAGGCTTGTTTCCCAAGGAAACCCTAGTTCATCTGTTCATCAACTATGCCTTGCTCATGAAGCAACCTCAACCCATGATCAAATGAAATCAAGGTAAGTTCTTTAATTCATAATTTCATGCATATTTGAACTTAATTGAGTGTCCTGAATCATCAATTCATCAAGATATGAGGTTTGGACTTGAGAAGTTGATAAGTCAATTCATCTGACTACTTTGAAAGACACTGAGACCTAACGTTTTATGTGTTTGTCAAATGGAGATGACCAAAAGAGAAAAAATGTTTTTAAGGACCATATGAACAACTTTCATGCTCATTAAAAATTTATTTGAAGTGTGGAAGGTCATCATCCATTCCAAGACATTATAGGTCATTTTGACTAAAACCCTAATTTTGGGTCAACTTCCCAAGGACATAACTCCTTCATTTTTTATGATTTTGAGGTGGGATCAAATGAATTGGAAATATTAAGATGTCTAATTCAAATGTTATATTGAGAAAAATTTCAAAATCCTAAAATAAATAGATGTGATAATGCAAAACATTATAGGTCACTTTGGACCAAAGGCATTGAAATGTGAAAAAGTCCAACTTCAAGTGCCCATAACTTCTTCATCAAAAATCCAAATAATGCAAAATTTAAGTCTTAATTGATTTCCTTGAAACGATCTACAACTTTTATGTTTAAGATTGTGTCATTTGGAGCTTGCATCATTGAAACAGAAGGGCTTGAACTTTGGCCATTTTTGAAAATCTCACATGTACATGTTTTGCACCCTACACTTCATGACCACTTTTCTTCAATTTCCAAGGCTCAAATGGAGTTTTGATCAACATAACAAATGATCCTTATACAATAAGCTTTCTAACCATTACTCATGAGGTGGGGTTTCAAGTTTGGAAGAGCCATTTTCGAAGACATGAACATTATGGTACAATTTTGGAAATTCATAAAATTTGCATTGCATGAGATGTTTATGTACAATTTGCACCTCCAGTTTGCACATGATGATGATCAGCTGCCAAATCCAAGTGGAATTGGCCCCTCCATGCGCCTGTACAGGCCCATGCATGAAGGCCCTTTCCATTCATGCAATGGAATGATCATGCATTTCAGCTTGCCTTGCCTATAAATACAATGCTATTTCTCTTCATTTCACTAACCCGAAGGTGCCCCAAATGTTGTGCAATTGTATCCTCACCCTCACACCAAAGGAATTTACTCATTTTTATCTCAATTTTCAGATCTGAATTTTGATTTCCTCAATTGATTTTCAGATCTTACAGTTCCTAAACCTCATCACCTTGATTCATAGAGTGTACTACAAGCATTAACACCAAGGAATTGTGACTCCAAGCTCTGCAAATCAGAGGTTTACCTCAACTTTTATTTTCTTCGAATCAACTTATATTATGGTTATTTCTTGTTGTTGTTGTGTGATCTGAAGTCCTCTGCATAGAGGAAATTGTTTTGATCTTCGAATTTTTGAAATCTAGCAAGTTCGGTTGAACACCATTAAAATTCCATCTCTGATTTCTCTAAATGTAGAAACCTAGAGTGGATTTAGTTGGTACAGGGGTGATGTACAATACCCCAGCTTTCGATTGGTTCCTGGATCGTAGCATTTGGTTAGCTTTTGTTTCTCTGCAATTTTTGAACCTCGCTAGAGCTGGCCGGAGAAGACGGTGGCGCTGGTCACCGTCTGTTCTCCAGATGGAATCTGAACCATCTGTTTGATTTTCCAGATTTGATCTAGTCCCTCCATTGTTATGACTTTTCCATAGGCCGGGTGTTTTACATTTGAATCGCGTGTGTGGTGAGCGTGCGCTTCCTGGCCACGTGATGATCCACGTCAACTAATGAAGCTTCATCAGACGGTCCACGCATTTTCCTTTTTTCTAATTTCTGATTTTAATTTCTTTTATTTCTTTTAATTCCATTTCTTTTTAAAAATTCATATCTCCTTCATTATTGGTCCAAAAAATATGAGACCAATTTCATTTTTCTCCTTCTAATTTCTAGTTTTCTAAAAATGATTTTTAATATTTTTTATTTTATCATTTGATATGTTTTAGGAATTTTCTCTTTTCAGGTTATTTTTAATTCATTTAAAATAGTTTTTGATATCCAAAAAAATACAAAAATATTTTTCCAACCTCTTTGAATGATGATAGATCTATGAAAAATATTCTTATCAATTTATTAATTGATTTGAGATTTTAATTCAATTAGGTTATTTTTATGCATTTTTAATTGATTTAAAATAGTTTTTGACTTCTAAAAATGCTGAATTTTTTTGTCAAACTTTGTTTGACCTTGTTGAACTTGGGATAATTCACTTGGACTTTTCAAAGTTGATTTGAAGTGAGTTTGAAGTTTGACCTTTCTTTATTATTTTAATTCAAATTTTATTTTAATATTGAAAAATACCAAAAGTATTTTATTTGTTTCTTGACTTCTAATCTTCCTTTTGCTTCTATTTTCTATTGTTTGACCTTGATCTTCTCTATCTTTGGTCAATGCTTGTTGATTATCTTTTCCCATTTCCATTAATGTACTTTAATTTTCATTCTTCTTCTTCTTCTCCTTTTTCTTTTTTGATCAATGAGTTAAAGATTGGTGGTTGGCCTTGATAAATGGAGGTTTAACCTTCCTTGATTCAAATCTAATTCAACTTGATTATGGATCAAGTGGATGGCTTTACATTAAGGATAAGTTTCTTCCTAATCATGCAAAGAACCTAAATCAATACAAGATCATTTCTCATCTTCTTTTTGGGATGGCAAGTTGTTGGAGTTTGATTCACTATTCAAAATCTCTAACTTATGTTGTTGCCTACATTATTATTGAGCGGCCTCAGATAGTTGTGACTTCTACATAAGTCCAATTACGATTGCTTAACATAGTGCTAAATTTCCTTATGGCACACTAACTCTAACACTAACCATTAACCATTAACATTTAATTCTTTCTCTTTACATTTATGCAATTTACTATTCTTGTACATATTATTCATTTGCGTTTGCTCTTTGCTCACTTGAGCACATGTTTATGTTAATGCAATTTTCCTTTTTGCTCACTTGAGCACATAATTGTGTATATATTATTGTGCTTGTGCTTTGTTTTGATTGTTGTGGACCAAATGCAAAAATGGACAAATGGACTTAGTTTCTAGGACATTCCCTATGAAAATTGGAGTAAAAAGGCCTCAATGTTAAAGATGGATTAGAAGGACCAAATCTCTAAACTCACTCTTGTCCATTCTTGATTTACTTCATGGAACTTTTTGATGTGTATGCTTTTGTGCTAGGGAATCCTATTTGAGCCAAACTGAAGAACCATTGCCATGTTCATCCAAAAAGAAAGATACAAGAGCCATTGGGGATCTTCTAAGAGCTTGTTTGATTATGTTGATTACTTGAGCTTACACTTATTTTGCTTGCATATTCCAAAGGATGAGCGCTACTTGGATCATCAATATGATCTCAAGAGAGGAACTCCATTTGTGGTCTTGTTTCTTATCCTTCATCTCTTGTATGATTAGGACTTTAGCCATTCTTCTTCTTCCCTCCACTCTAACCCAAGCCAAAACTTTTGTGCAAGCATTTAACACTTCTTTTTAAACATTAGAAACCTAAGCCTTATGCTTTTGATTTTCAAACTTCCTTTTCATAACACTTATTTTGAATTGAATCTTTAAGTCAACTTTGACCATATTTTGTAAATACTTTCCATTGGTAAATAAAACTCATTCAAATACTTTTGTGGTTTCCATGGCCACTTCTTATCAAAAACTTCTCATAGCCTTTAGCTATTAGGTTTGAGTTATCCTTGAGGTAGATGTAATACTCACCTATATCCTTAGTGATGGACAATGAGTCTTCCATGCTTACTATAGGGTTAACCCATCACTAGCATGTTGAAGTTATCCTCACATGGTGGATTTGTGGTTTTTAGGTTGAGTTTTCTCCCTTGGATAACAAAAGACCTTAAGGCTTTTGGACCAATCAATTCACCAACTTGTTTTGAGATTTTTACACCGAACTACGAGGTTTTGATCCTAATCTTTTTCAAGATGGTACGTAGGCATTGGGTTTATCCATTCAAACACAAAATTGTAAATAACTTGTCTATTCTCTTCTCATCTCTTCAATCATGTTTGCACAAATAAATTTTCACAAAAATACCAACCTTACAACAAGTGTGAAAAGGGCTCCCTATGAGTACCTAGGATGTTTTGGGTGCTTAAAACCTTCCCATTACATAACCAACCCCCTTACCCCGATCTCTGACTTTTTTACTAGTTTTTGATTCGATAAAACTTTTAGGTTTTTGTTCGCTTTCTAACCATTCCTTGGATAAATAGAAGTGCGGTGGTGACTCGACTTGTATGGTTTACCTTGGATTTAGTCAATATTTCTAATGGTAACGAATACCCCGCTATAGAAAAGTGGAGACTCTGTTGAGGATATTTGCCTAGTGGGTTTTGCCTACTTTTCATATTTGTTGTATTGTATATTATTTTGTGACATATTTTTGTGCAATTTCGGATTACTATATTGTATGTAATGATTGAATTGCTTGAATATTAATTCCTTGTATGCTTGGTGATCTTTGTGAGATGAGTTCTATACCCGAACTCGAGTGCACTTAGGATAGGAGAATGGCATAGTCTTGTCAACTTATGTGGAGTTATTCCTTAGCAAGTTGACTTGCAAGCCCATTCACTTGGTGGAGGTCATGTTGGGATCAATAATGTCACACGAGTAGTCGTGGTTAGGCATTACTCATGTCTCTGCTGGCCAGAGTGGCACCTTGAATGAAGACTGTGATGAGATGCTGAGGCTCATCAAAAGGAGTGAATACAACGTTGTAGATCAGCTTCTACAGACGCCATCAAAGATCTCTGTGTTATCATTGCTTATGAATTCAGAGCCACACCGTGAAGCTCTGCAGAAGGTGTTGGATGTGGCGTATGTAGATCATGATGTCACAATAGAACAATTTGACAATATTGTTGCAAACATTACCACTTGTAACAATTTGAGTTTTTGTGATGCTGATCTCCTTAAGGAGGGAAGAGACCACAATTTGGCACTACACATCTCTATGAGCTACAAGGATGATGCCATGTCCAATGTGCTGGTGGACACTGGGTCATCACTAAATGTGTTGCCAAATTCCACTCTGGCTAGATTGTCATATCAGGGGGCCCCATGAGGCAGAGTGGAGTAGTGGTTAAAGCTTTTGATGGATCCCGTAAAATTGTGATTGGAAAGGTTGAGCTCCCAGTCAAGATCGGACCAAGTGATTTTCAGATCACTTTTCAGGTCATGGATATCCACCTATCATATAGTTGTCTGTCGGGCAGACCATGGATTCACGAGGCAGGCGCCGTGACATCCACCCTACACCAGAAATTGAAATTTGTCAAAAACAAGAAGCTGGTGGTGGTAGGGGGAGAAAAAGCTCACCTGGTTAGCCATTTGTCTTCCTTTTCTTACATAGATGCTGAGGATGAAGTTGGAACGTCGTTCCAAGCTTTATCTTTTGCTGAGCCTACTAAGAAAGGAACTTCTTCATTTGCGTCCTACAATGATGCTAAGTTGGCCATTGAGCATGGCACAACTACTAGTTTGGGACAAATGATCAAACTGGAAGACAACAAATCCCGGGTTGGCATAGGGTATTCTTCTAGCGCTTTCAACAAGCATGGGTTGTTTAAGAGTTATGGGTTCATCCACACTGTCCAAGATGAGGAAGTTGCTGTTGTTGTGGAAGAGGATGCAGAGGAAGATTTTGGCAACTTTGTCATCCCTGGAGGGGTCTGCAATAACTGGGCCGCTGTTGATGTTCCCACAGTTATCCATAAGTCAAAGTAATATTCATTTTGTTCGAAAAACCTTCTCCCATGCCAAAAGGAGGAGTGATGACATTGTTGGCTCATAAATACAATGATATTTCCATTCAATAAATTCATGTTAAATGTTTGTTTTTCCAATTATTTTCACTTTTCGCTTTTTGCATGAAATTTGTGATCATATAAAACCCCAAAAATAGGATAAAAGCAATCTTTTCATCTGGATAATGATTTGCCTTGTTTGAATTCTAAAATCTCTTTAATATCCAAAATCATTGTGCAGGTTGATCAAACCCATTGAACATAATGATCCAACACCATCTCCCAACTTTAAGTTCCTTGTATTTGAGGTCGAAAAAGATGATGTTGAAGAGATTCTTAACGAGATTACCCGTCTACATGAGCACGAAGAGAAGATCATTCAGCCGCATCTTGAGAATCTCGAAACAGTCAACTTGGGGTCTGAGGATTGTGTGCGAGAAGTGAAGATTGGGTCACTCCTTGAAGAGTCTGTTAAGAAGGAGTTGATTGAGTTGCTACGAGAATACGTCGACGTCTTTGCCTGGTCATATGAAGACATGCCTGGTCTAGATACTGATATTGTGCAACATTTCCTGCCTTTGAAGCCTTAGTGCGTGTCTGTGAAGCAGAAGCTCAGAAGAACTCATCCTGATATGGTAGTGAAGATCAAAGAAGAAGTTCAGAAGCAAATTGATGCGGGGTTTCTGGTGACTTCTACATATCCTCAATGGGTGGCCAATATTGTGCCCGTGCCTAAGAAAGATGGAAAAGTCCGAATGTGTGTGGACTATAGAGACTTGAATAAAGCTAGTCCGAAAGATGATTTCCCTTTACCACATATTGAGATGTTGGTAGTTAATACAGATAAATTCAATGTCTTCTCATTTATGCATGGATTTCCTTGATATAATCAGATTAAGATGGCACCCGAGGATATGGAGAAGACAACATTCATCACACTTTGGGGAACATTCTGTTATCGAGTGATGCCCTTCGGTTTAAAGAATGCCGGAGCCACGTATCAACGAGCTATGACTACCTTGTTTCTTGATATGATGCATAAACAGATCGAGGTATATGTTGATGATATGATTGCGATGTCGAGAATGGAAGTTGAACATGTTGAACACCTGTTGAAGTTTTTTCAGCGTTTGAGGAAGTATAAGCTTCGTCTGAATCCTAACAAGTGTACATTTGGAGTCGGTTCCGGCAAGTTATTGGGCTTTATTGTCAGCGAGAGAGGTATTGAGGTTGATCCTGCAAAGGTCAAAGCAATACAAGAGATGCCTGCGCCCAAAACTGAGAAGCAAGTCCGAGGTTTTCTTGGCCGCTTGAATTATATTTCCAGATTTATATCCCACATGACTGCCACATGTGCGCCAATATTCAAGCTCCTCCGGAAAGATCAGCGCCATGATTGGACCAAGGATTGCCAAAAAGTCTTTGACAGTATCAAAGAGTATCTGTCCGAGCCTCCAATTCTGTCTCCGCCTGTGGATGAGAGACCCTTGGTTATGTATCTGACCGTTCTTGAAGACTCAATGGGTTGTGTCCTTGGTCAGCAAGACGAATTAAGAAAGAAAGAATATGTTATTTACTACTTGAGTAAGAAGTTCACTGATTGTGAGT
This sequence comes from Lathyrus oleraceus, assembly GCF_024323335.1. Classification (NCBI taxonomy): domain Eukaryota; kingdom Viridiplantae; phylum Streptophyta; class Magnoliopsida; order Fabales; family Fabaceae; genus Lathyrus; species Lathyrus oleraceus. Next base: position 483,463,333 of record NC_066585.1, on the reverse strand, counting down.
CTCGATACTCAATGCCTGAGAAGACATGTTGTGATATCCAAAATAGATCCAATCAAGTATATCTTTGAGAAGCCTGCTTTAACTGGGAGGATTGCCCCTTGGCAGATGTTGTTATCTGAGTATGATATTAAGTATCGAGCTCAGAAGGCTACTAAAGGTAGTATCTTGGCTGACCACATGGAACATCATCCAATTGAGGATTATCAGTCAGTTCAGTATGACTTCTCAGATGAAGAGATTCTGTATTTGAAAATGAAAGATTGTGATGAACCTACGCTCGATGAAGGGCCAGAGCCTGGTTCCCGATGGAGCATGGTGTAGGATGGCGTTGTAAATCAATATGGAAATGGTATTGGGGCAGTGATTATTACTCCTCAGGGAACACATTTTCCTTTTACAGAAAGGATAACTTTCAAATGCACGAATAATATGGCTGAGTATGAGGCCTGTATTATGGGATTGGAAGAGTGTATTGATCTTTGGATCAAACATCTTAATGTTTATGGTGATTCGGCCTTTGTTGTTAATCAGATTAAGGGTGAATGGGAGACGAATCAGCCTCGCCTCATCCCATATAGAGATTATGCGAGGAGGACTTTGACTTTCTTTACTGAGGTTGACTTCCATCATATTCCTCGAGATGAGAATCGGATGGCCGATGCTCTTGCTACTCTTGCTTGGATGATCGTAGTGAGACTCTGGAATGAAGTCCCCGATATCAATGTGATGCGCTTGGATAGACCAGCTCATGTATTTGCAGAAGAGGAAGTGCAAGATGATAAACCATGGTATTATGATATCAAGTGCTTTCTTCAGAGTCAGATTTACCCGCCCGGGGCATCTGTGAAAGATAGAAAGACTTTGAGGAGATTATCAGGCAGTTTCTACCTCAATGGCGGTGTGCTTTATAAAAGGAATTTTGACATGGTTCTGCTCAGATGCGTGGACAGACACGAAGCAGACCTGTTAATGACTGAAGTCCATGAGGGTTCATTTGGTACTCATTCCAATGGACACACCATGGCTAGAAAGATGTTGAGAGCAGGCTACTATTGGCTGACAATGAAGTCTAATTGCTGCAAATACGTTAAGAAATGCCACAAGTGTTAGATTTATGCGGACAAGATTCATATCCCCCTGACACTTCTGAATGTGATTTCATCACCATGGCCTTTCTCTATGTGGGGAATTGACATGATAGAGCCGAAAGCGTCCAACGGTCACAGGTTCATTCTCGTAGCAATTGATTACATCACCAAGTGGGTTGAAGCAGCATCATATGAAAACGTGACCAGGCAGGTAGTTGTGAAGTTTATCAAGAACCAACTCATATGCCGTTATGGTGTGTCAGACAAGATCATTACTGATAATGGATCTAACTTGAACAATAAGATGATGAAAGAACTGTGTAGTGAGTTCAAGATTGCGCATCATAATTCTTCCCCTTATAGACCCAAGATGAATGGGGCTGTTGAAGCTGCTAATAAGAATATCAAGAAGATTGTCCAGAAGATGGTTGTTACGTACAAAGATTGGCATGAGATGTTGCAATTTGCTTTGCATGGATATCGTACATCTGTCCGCACTTCAAAAAGGGCAACCCCTTTCTCCCTTGTATACGGCATGAAGGCTGTGCTCCCAATAGAGGTGGAGATCCCATCAATGAGAGTCTTGATGGAAGCCAAGTTGATTGATGTTGAATGGGTTCAGAGTCGTTACGACCAACTGAATTTGATAGAAGAGAAGAGATTGACTGCCATGTGCCACAGTCAGTTATATCAGCAAAGGATAAATAAAGCCTTTGATAAGAAGGTCAAACCTTGTGTGTTCCGAGAAGGTGACCTTGTGCTCAAGAAAGTTTTGTCTTTCGCGCCCGATTCTAGGGGAAAGTGGATTCCAAACTATGAAGGTCCATATGTTATTAAGAGAGCCTTTTCAGGCGGTGCTTTGATACTTACAACTATGGATGGGGAGGATTTCACTCGTCCTGTGAATTCAGATGCAGTCAAGAAATACTTCGCCTAAAAATAAAAACAGAATAGCTCGCTAAGTTGAAAACCCGAAAGGGCAGCTTAGGCAAAAATGAGCGTCTCGGTGGATTGAAAACCCGAAAGGGAGATCCAGGCAAAAGTTAGAGACATGCAAAAATGAATATATATATCCCGCTAGATTGAGCACCTCACCCTGGGGCAATCTAGGTAAAAATTAGGGATTTGGAAAGTAACTGCATCCTGACAAGACTTTGTTCTACAAGCTGTCTTCTGTCAAAGATTCTCGCTCAGTCATCGTCAACTGAAGCTTCAAATACATCGGACATGGAGTTGGTGGAGAAATGGTCATTATGTTCAATGTAGCCCTTTTCCAATATATATCACCAATTTCAAATTTGCCATTTGCAGATTACCATTCCATCAAATAAACTTGAGCCTTTATCCAATTTTTTGCACTCTTATTTGTTTCTATTCGACAAATATTTTGCATGTTTTAATTGAAAAATATCATCGTTTTAAATAAATAAATTTTTCATAAATTATTTTTAAACAAAGTGAACATTCACAATGACAAAAAGGATACTTGGGACGTCTACAGTGCTCTCCCAAGGATGGTATGATTCCCAAAAGGGTAAGACATTTGTTCATATTCCCAACATACTTGTATCCTCTTCATTATCTTTCAGGTTGTCTCCTCCGCGAGTGCAGAAGAAAGTTGTTCATCCCACCAAATCCCCAGAGAGTTTGGAGTTTTGGGTGCGGTCTCAATCTTTTAGACCCCAGTGAGTCTGGGTTTAGCATTTGTGTTATCAATTATATGGTTGTCGTCCCTTGTGTCGATGACCTAAAATCCCTTATAAATTGATAAATTGGATATACTAATCTTCCCGAAGGAGTTTGGTTTTCCCTCACTTCGAGTTAGAATTGTCTCTACTAGAGTAAGTCGGATATCCCCAGCATAGGCGGAGTTATCATCAAATTTGGTTTGTAGCTTTTCCCCTGTGGACTGGTCTATTTTTGATCTCCAGCAAAATTGCTCCTTGGCCATCCATAACAGGGTTGATCCCACTTTTACTCCCCAGTTCGGTCGTCAGCAGTATTTCCCTGGTGAAATTGCCTGATCAGAGCCCGTTTGTGATTTCCTCCCGAGCAAAGTGGTTGATGAAGATGTTTATCCTTCCTTCCCCAGCGGAGTAGCACCCTTCCTCCTCGGCAGACATGATTTATTCAGTAGTGCAAGGAATTTGTAGTTTTTGGAACCTTCTGATTGGTGGTTATTCCCCACAGAGTTTCATCTCCCCCTTCGATAATTTCCCCAGTAGAGTTAGTTCTATGGAGGATTTTATGCGTGTGTTGATCATGTCCCCAGCTGGAGTGACTTGTTTCTCCTTTCCCTGCAGAGATCTTTGCTTCCTGGTATTGGTTGCCCCCATCAGATTGGATGTTCTCCAGTGGGCCTGGCTCTTTCTCCCTTGAGATGTAGTACCGGATGTCTGTCAGTTGGTGCTCGGACCTGTTTGTGTTAGATATGTCTGTTTGTCAGCATTCACCATACATAAACCATGCAAATATGCATAATATTAACATTCAGATATTCATGTTGCATTCTTTTCCATAAATATCTTTGATTGTTGTCTCCTGCTATTTGGTGGTATATATATTTCCCCAAGCAGATATTTGCGTCTGATCTCTCCAGGTAGAGTCGGCCCTATAGGCAGAAAGTGTCTACCCTTTCTTCCATATTCCCCACTGAGTTATGTCCTCATGGATGATTGTTATTTCAGTTTCCTCCCAACACATATATTGGGATGGAGTTCTCCCCTGAGTTATATCCTCATTGGGTCGAGTCTTGTTTCATTGTGTCTCTCTAGTTTGTTTCTAGACTGACTGCTCTTGTTATTTCCCCTACACTTCCCCGCAGTTTAGGTGAATGATTACTCAATAACTAGTAATTGCCCATATTTTCCCCGAAGGAGTCTGTGGCGTTCTACCCAGTAACCGGTGGTTGTAAGTCTGATTTCTGTGGTTTTCTACCCTCATACCGGTAGTTGTGAACCCCATTTTTTATCCCCTCGCAGAGTTAACTTTATTTTATGCATCCTAACCGATGGCGGTTACTCTTCCGTGGTTTTCTACCTAGTATCTGGTAGATGTAATCCCCTCCTTGTTGGTTATCTTTATCCAATATTCGGTATTGATATTCCTTCACTTTTGAGTATATCTCCCAGTAACCAGTGATATCTATGATCATTGCCTTTATCAATGTATCCCCGGCGAGTCATCTTTCATTTACTCTTGTTCGGTAATGATTGTCTCTCCCTTTGATTGGCCATCATTTTATACCTAGTATTCGGTATCCCGATGTCCTTTCCTTTCGATCGATTTATCCTTTATTAACCCAGTAACCGGGTGTGGATAATCTTCCATGCGATTATATTAGCTATGTTCTGACGATAATAGATGATATATCTCATGCGCTCCTGATTCGAAATCTTTGTTCTTCCCCAGTCAAGTAAGATTTGTATCCCCTTTTGCGGAGTCGAATGCCCATCCTGTAATCGAGTCTGCTTTTTCAGCCCTCCCTTCGGATGATGAGTGCTTTGGAAATATTCCCCAATTCACGCCTTGGTTGGTCACCTATTATATGCCCAATAACCGGTATCCCTGTTGTTCCTTCCCTTCTGCTCCCTTTTATGACTTTTTGTCCCCTGTGGAGTCAGATTTCCTGAGTTGAAATATACCTTTTTAGGTCTTCCTCAGGTGATTTTGGATGTTTGATATCTCTCACCCTCATATCGGTCTTAGGTATTCATTCTCCCCGAGCGTGTTGTTATCTTACCCTTATACCGATGTTTTGATCACATGTCTCCTTGAGCTTATTACCCAATAACCGTTAATACCTCAGTCGTTGTTTCCTCAGATGAGTCCTGTTTGGACATTCCCAAGTGAACTCCCTTAGTGGATTTTCCCCATCTGAGTCCGGATTTTCATCTGAAGTATCCTTTGTGGATAGTTTTGCTGTATTGGCATAGTCCCCAGTACATGTATCCCTGAGTCAGCTCGAGTCTTTCCATTGATTTATTTTCATGGAATTCCTCTCGTGTCTCAGCAAGTTCTAAGTCGTGACCTACTCACGCATTTCATTCCCTTTCTTATCCCCGTTAGAATCCCCAGAGTCTCTGTCCCATTAGGTGTATTACTCACATGGATTGTTAGTTTCTCCTGATTTTTCTTCTTCTTTATGGACACATATCTCCACAGAGTATTACCTTTTGCATACATACATTTGCATCATGAGGTCTCTTAGGGACCAAAATTCGTCTCTTTGTTATTATTGAAGCCCATTCTACCTCGTCGAGACGAAGATTTTAACCTTCATTTCTCCGGCTAGAATGACCTTAAATATCTGTAAGACCCTAATTTTGACCCTAAGATTCCTCATGGCATCATAACATTGCATTTGCATCTTGCCTCAAGGATCATAGTATCTTGGCTCCTTGTCGTTGGGTGGGATCCCTTGTGATTTGGTTTGAGATCACCAAGCATGCTTGAATTGTATATTATTGCTTTTCTCATTTTTATTTACTAACCAAAAGCACAAAAATATGTCACTAACATCTTTTGTTTGTAGCTTGAGCAGTCACAAGATCCAAAGCTTCTAGGAGATCCTATGTGCATTGATGTGGTCAAGGGAAGATGAAAGCAAGCATGGCAATGGTTTCCAAAGCTCTCATCCATCAAATATGCCTCCCAAGTGTCTCAATTCATCATTTTGATCAAAACAAATCAAGGGGCTTGAGGCTTGTTTCCCAAGGAAACCCTAGTTCATCTGTTCATCAATTGTGCCTTGCTCATGAAGCAACCTCAACCCATGATCAAATTCAATCAAGGGAAGTTCTTTAATTCATCATTTCATACATATTTGAACTTAATTGAGTGTCCTCAATCATCAATTCATCAAGATATGAGGTTCGGACTTGAGAAGTTGATTAGTCAATTCATCTGACTACTTTGAAATACACTGAGACCTAACTTTTTATGTGTTTGTCAAATGGAAATGACCCCAAGAGAAAAAATGTTCTTAAGGACCATATGAACAACTTTCATGTTCATAGAAAATTTATTTGAAGCTTGTAAGGTCATCATCCATTCCAAGACATTATAGGTCATTTTGACTAAAACCCTAATTTTGGATCAACTTCCCAAGGACATAACTCCTTTATTTTTTATGATTTTGAGGTGGGATCAAATGCATTGGAAATCTTAAGATGTCTACTTAAAATGTTATGTTAAGAACAATTTCAAAATGCTAAAATAAATACATGTGATAATGCAAAACATTATAGGTCACTTTGGACCAAAGGCATTAATATGTGAAAAGGTCCAACTTCAAGTGCCCATAACTTCTTCATCAAAAATCCAAATGATTCAACATATAAGTCCAAATTGATCGTCTTGAAAATATATACAACTTTGATGTTGAAGATTTTGTCATTTGGAGCTTGCATCATTGAAACAGAAGGGCTTGAACTTTGGCCATTTTTGAAAATCTCACATGTACATGTTTTGCACCCTACACTTCATGGCCACTTTTCTTCAATTTCCAAGGCTCAAATGGAGTTTTGATCAACATAACAAATGATCCTTATACAATAAGCTTTCTAACCATTACTCATGAGGTGGGGTTTCAAGTTTGGAAGAGCCATTTTCGAAGACATGAACATTATGGTACAATTTTGGAAATTCATAAAATTTGCATTGCATGAGATGTTTATGCACAATTTGCACTTCCAGTTTGCACATGATGATGATCTGCTGCCAAATCCAAGTGGAATTGGGCCCTCCATGCGCCTGTACAGGCCCAGGCATGGAGGCCCTTTCCATTCTTTCAATGGAATGATCATGCATTTTAGCTTGCCTTGCCTATAAATACAATGCTATTGCTCTTCATTTCACTAACCTGAAGGCGCACCAAATGTTATGCAATTGAATCCTCACCCTCACACCAAAGGAACTCTCTCATTTTTCTCTCAATTTTCAGATCTGAATTTTGATTTCCTCAATTGATTTTCAGATCTTAAAGTTCCTAAACCTCATCACCTTGATTCATAGAGTGTACTGCAAGCATTAACACCAAGGAATTGTGACTCTAAGCTCTGCAAATTAGAGGTTTACCTCAACTTTTATTTTCTTCGAATCAGCTTATATTGTGTGATCTGAAGTCCTCTACATAGAGGCAATTGTTTTGAGCTTCGAATTTTTGAAATCTAGCAAGTTCAGTTGAACACCATTAAAATTCCATTTCTGATTTCTCTCAATGTAGAAACCTAGAGTGGATTTGGTTGGTACAGGGGTGATGTACATCACCCTAACTTTCGATTGGTGTTTGGATTGTAGCATTTGGCTAGCTTTTGTTTCTCTGCAATTTTTGAACCTCGCTGGACCTGGCCGGAGATGACGGTGGTGCTGGTCACCGTCTGTTCTCCAGATGGAATCTAAACCATCCGTTTCATTTTCCAGATTTGATCCAGTCCCTCAATTGTTATGACTTTTCCATAGGCCAGGTGTTTTACATTTGACTCGCTTGTATAGTGAGCGTGCGCTTCCTGGCCACGTGATGATCCACGCATTTTCCTTTTTTCTAATTTCTGATTTTAATTTCTTTTATTTCTTTTAATTCCATTTCTTTTAAAAATTTCATATCTCCTTCATTATTGGTCCAAAAAATATGAGACCAATTTCATTTTTCTCCTTTTAATTTCTAGTTTCTAAAAATGATTTTTAATATTTTTTACTTTATCATTTGATATTTTTTAGGAATTTTCTCTTTTCTGGTTAGTTTTAATTCATTTAAAATAGTTTTTGATATCCAAAAAAATACAAAAATATTTTTCCAACCTCTTTGAATGATGATAGATCTATGAAAAATATTCTCATCAATTTATTAATTGATTTGAGATTTATTTGAGATTTTAATTCAATTAGGTTATTTTTATGCATTTTTAATTGATTTAAAATAGTTTCTGACTTCTAAAAATGCTGAAATTTTTTGTCAAACTTTGTTTGACCTTGTTGAACTTGGGATAATTCACTTGGACTTTTCAAAGTTGATTTGAAGTGAGTTTGAAGTTTGACCTTTCTTTATTATTTTAATTCAAGTTTTATTTTAATATTAAGAAATACCAAAAATATTTTATTTATTTCTTGACTTCTAATCTTCCTTTTGCTTCTGTTTTCTATTGTTTGACCTTGATCTTCTCTATCTTTGGTTAATGCTTGTTGATTATCTTATTCCATTTCCATTAATGTACTTTAATTTTCATTCTTCTTCTTCTTCTTCTCCTTTTTCTTTTTTGATCAATGAGTTAAAGATTGGTGGTTGGCCTTGATACATGGAGGTTTAACCTTCCTTGATTCAAATCTAATTCAGCTTGATTATGGATCAAGTGAATGGCTTTGCATTAAGGATAGGTTGCTTCCTAATCATGCAAAGAACCTAAATCAATACAAGATCATTTCTCATCTTCTTTTTGGCATGGCAAGTTGTTGGAGTTTGATTCATTAATCAAAATCTCTAACTTGTGTTGTTGCCTACATTATTATTGATCGGCCTCAGATAGTTATGACTTCTACATAAGTCCAATTACGATTGCTTAACATAGCGCTAAATTGCCTTATGGCACACTAACTCTAACACTAACCATTACCCATTAACATTTAATTCTTGCTCTTTACATTTATGCAATTTACTATTCTTGTACATATTATTCATTTGCTTTTGCTCTTTGCTCACTTGAGCACATGTTTATGTTAATGCAATTTGCCTTTTTGCTCACATGAGCACATAACTGTGTATACATTATTGTGCTTGTGCTTTTGTTTTGATTGTTGTGGACCAAATACAAAAATGGACAAATGAACTTAGTTTCTAGGACATTTCCTATGCAAATTGGAGTAAAAAGGCCTTAATGTTGAAGATGGATTAGAAGGACCAAATCTCTAAACTCACTCTTGTCCATTCTTGATTGACTTCATGGAACTTTTTTATGTGTGTGCTTTTGTGCTAGGGAATCCTATTTGAGCCAAATTGAAGAACCATTGCCATGTTTATCCGAAAAGAAAGATACAAGAGCCATTGGGGATCTTCTAAGAGCTTGTTTGATTATGTTGATTGCTTGAGCTTACACTTATTTTGCTTGCATATTCCAAAGGGTGGGAGCTACTTGGATCATCAATATGATCTCAAGAGAGGAACTCCATTTGTGGTCTTGTTTCTTATCCTTCATCTCTTGTATGATTAGGACTTTAGCCATTCTTCTTCTTCCCTCCACTCTAACCCAAGCCAGAACTTTTGTGCAAACATTTAACACTTCTTTTTAAACATTAGAAACCTAAGCCTTATGCTTTTGATTTTCAAACTTCCTTTTCATAACACTTATTTTGAATTGAATATTTAAGTCAAGTTTGACCATATTTTGTAAATACTTTCCATTGGTAAATACAACTCATTCAAATACTTTTGTGGTTTCCATGGCCACTTCTTATCAAAAACTTTTCATAACCTTTAGCTATTAGGTTTGAGTTATCCTTGAGGTAGATGTAATACTCACCTATATCCTTAGTGATGGACAATGAGTCTTCCATGCTTATTATAGGGTTAACCCCTCACTAGCATGTTGAAGCAATCCTTACATGGTGGATTTGTGGTTTTTAGGTTGAGTTTTCTCCCTTGGATGACAAAAGACCTTAAGGCTTTTGGACCAATCAATTCACCAACTTGTTTTGAGATTTTTACCCCGAACTACGAGGTTTTGATCCAAATTTTTTTCAAGATGGTACGTAGGCAATGGGTTTATCCATTCAAACACAAAATTATAAATAACTTATTTATTCTCTTTTCATCTCTTCAATCATGTTTGCACAAATAAATTTTCACAAAAATAACAACCTTACAACAAGTGTGAAAAGGGCTCCCTAGGAGTACCTAGGATGGTTTGGGTGCTTAAAACCTTCCCATTGCATAACCAACCCCCTTACCCCGATCTCTGACAAATTTTTACTAGTTTTTGATTCGATAAAACTTTTAGGTTTTTGTTCGCTTTCTAACCATTCCTTGGATAAATAGAAGCGCGGTGGCGACTCGACTTGTATGGTTTAACTTGGATTTAGTCAATATGTCTAATGGTAACGAATACCCCGCTACACATTGTCGCAACCTGAAAAATACAGTGTGCGAAAAAAACAACCGGCGAAAGAAAATGACAGAAGAGTCGCCACCGTGCGTTATTTATCCCAAAGGAGGGAAAGGAAACGCTCGAAGTAAACCTGAAAATAGGAAAGAAAAAGACAAGGTCTCGCAACCAAATCTTGGGTTCGGGAGTCGGTTATGCGAAGGGAAGGTATTAGCACCCCTACGCATCCGTAGTACTCTACGGGATCCACTTTTGTAGTTCTTGTCTAAAGGGTGTGAGTTTATCTTGTGCTGTTTACTGTTTACTAAAAGGTTAAGAGAAATGACTCGCGCGGATGTCGCATCCACTGCATACGTATCTCATCTGAATATGAGAATCAGAGTCTTCGTAGCTCGGCTGACCTATGGGTTGGGGGTAATTGTGCTCGCTAAGACATCGCGTCTTATGCCTACGTATCTCATCTGGAATGAGAATCAGAGCAAGCCGTAGTTCGACTAACTACGGGGTTATGGATTATGTTACGGGGTGAACAACGTTACTACGCAATCTACCGGATGCTCGACCTTTGGAGACTTACTCGCCTGTAGTAGAAGGAGTAAACGTGTTGCTTTGGGTTTTAGGTTTTGTTTGCGTTGTAGGAACGCGCATGCAAAGAGGAAGTCCTAGGCGGAGGAACAGTGCTACCTAAATTGGCATGCAAACGGGAGACTATGCGAAGCCTCGCATCCTATGGGGAAACAATCACATCACACAAAACATATATCTTGAAATAGAAAAAATGCCACCAAGGGGCTCAAACATTGCCTCCTATCGAGGTCTTCCAGCTAAGAAACAGTAGAAATAAAAGGGAAGAAGTAAAATACCACACGGATCAAGATCCGAAGTTACAGCAATTAAAGGATAAGCGATCCTGAGATTCTCCCAAGCTGATGCCATCAAAGAAAACCAATCAGTACGGGAAATCGGAATAAACCTCCGGAGGGTATCCCTGCGAGAATATGTGAGCCCTTACAAAAACTCAACAAAAGGGGTTAGGCAAGCAGGATGAAATCAAAAGATAACAAGGCCATGGCAACACAAAGAACAGGTTAGAACAAAACGGAATAAAAGCAGATACTGTCACATTCGCGACTGCTTCGCCTAGCGAAGCTTCGCTGCGTGCTCGCCTAGCGAAGCGGCTAGCGAGCACCTGCGGGATTTGGATTTCCCATTGGTACCTGCACGATGTTAAAGATTCCAGATCCTATGGCATTCACCTCATAAACGAAATTGTTAAACAGTCAAGGCATAAATCACATATTCATACACAAATATAACCCTGTGGGCCAAACCTGAGGTTACTTCATATATTCAGTATTCAACCCGAGGCATAGAGTAATAGGAACAGAGGCATACCTGATGAGAGACCTGTTAAAATTGGAAGACAAGGCCGGATTGGCGAAGCAACGTTTAGGGTTTGCGTGAGGCGGAATGAACTTCTCAGGGCTGCCCGAAGGTTGCTGCAGAGTAGTTCCTAGGTTTGAAACTCCACGTGAACTCCAAGTCTATTTCTCAGGGAATTTCCAAGTGTCTGAAACCCTACTGAAACTCTTATATTTATAGCTGATTTTCGTGGACTTGTGGGCTTGGAATGAGGGAGACCCAAGTCCAAAATAATTTGTTATATTTTAATTATTTATTTATTTTTCTTTTTGGAAAAAATGAAAGGGTAAATTTTGGGGTATTACAGCTGCCCCTATTCAATCAACTGGAGACCCGGAAGGAAGATGACAGCTGCTTTCGTGCTTTCGAGGTATCAAGGGATTGAATACAATAAAAGCCCAAAAATTTGCACTGAAGTGAAATGAAGTAACAATGTCTGTCAGAATCGGCAAAGAGGTGGTCTTGAAAGAAGAATCCGTCTGGTACGGTGAGAGTCAGTCTGAATAAAGAATGTTAACTTGCATACCAAAATAAATGGTAACACAGAAATAACCATGGCCGGAATGCCGCTCATCAGTCTGAATACTGGAAAGGACTTCGATCTGAACATCGGAACACTGGCCGGGATGCCACTTCGGTCTGGATACCGGAAAACTGGCCTGAATGCCACTTCGGTCTGGATACCGGAAATTGGCCTGAACGCCACTTCGGTCTGGATACCGGAAAACTGGCCTGAACGCCACTTCGGTCTGGATACCGGAAAACTGGCCTGAACGCCATTTCGGTCTGGATACCGGAAAACTGGCCTGAACGCCACTTCGGTCTGGATACCGGAAAACTGGCCTGAACGCCACTTCGGTCTGGATACCGGAAAACTGGCCTGAATGCCACTTCGGTCTGGATACCGGAAAACTGGCCTGAATGCCACTTCGGTCTGGATACCGGAAGACTTCATGCCTGTCAGCATTGGCAGAAATAGGGAATGATAATAGAGGCGGCGCCTGGGCCAATGACACAAAGTTAAGTCATGAACAATCTTCAGTCTGAGTACTGGAAACAACTTCTAGCTTATCACTTGGGATACCGAGAATGTTTTATGTTTACATGCATATGTTTGAATTTTTCAATGGCGTAATGCTCCATGAAAATGGAAATGCTACGCGATTTGGAAGGATGCAATGCAATATGATTCTACATGCAAGGATGCGAAATGCTGGGTAGAATGCCAAGCCGAGGCAAGGGGATCTGCTGGGGAAATGATCACCATCTCCTGGACCCTGGCAAGGCTGTTGGAGATGCCCAGCACAAAGAATTCTGTGGGGAGACGACTAGCCATGCGGTGTTCTGGCCATACCGAGACTCTGATCGGGGAAGGAATGGCATTGGAAGCCTGCTGCTGAGGAAAGCTACAATGGTTCTGGCAACCACGATTTGCGAGAGATGACTCAGCAGGGGGAGCAAACACTGATACGGTACCGAGGTTCTGCTTCAAGAAAAGAAACCATGGATCTTGCATTGGGATTATCGATCTGGCATCGAACTCTAAGGAGCAGCCACTTCTGCTGGAAAGATACAGTTTGGCGCTGTCAACTCCGCTGGGGAGTGTATGTCCTGAAACAAACGCTTGGGGAAGTACAGTGGTGAAAACCTGCTGGGGATTGAAGAATCCAACGCTCTAATTAGCTCTACAGGGATAAGACACCGAAGTCTGTTGGCGACTTCACTGGGGAAGATATTCACGATCATCTGCAAGGGGATTTTAAAGAAATGCCCCGAGGGTATCTGTTCTGAATAGACGATCCAAGGCACTCAAAATTTACAGCAATTTTAAATGTTTACTGAGCATGTACCTGTAAAGCCCTTATGTGTCATGATGCAATGTTTATCAAAAATTCGGACATCATTTTCGCAAACAAAACAGTAAAATGAAAATGAAAACAGAGATATACTGAATAACATGATTTTATTGATTGAATGGCCTCTGAATAGGCATTTACATTAAGAAGCAATCCCTGGAAAGAGGTAATCGCACAATAGATAAAACAAAAATTAATCTAATGGCAATGTGAAGTGGATTTCTATTGGGTTCCAATTCTGCTATGACTTGCCCGTCTTCAAGATCCTCCAGATGATCAGCTTTCTGAAAGAGTGATTGGACTGTTTCCTATCCTTCAAAAATTTCCAGTCATTGGCACGAGATGAGATTCAGAGCTACTCAGAACGCAGTCCTTCGCTTAATCCCTAACTTTTGCCTGGATCGCCCTTTTCGGGTTTTCGATCCACCGGGATACCCATTTTTGCCTAAGTTGCCTTTTCAGGTTTTCAACTTACCGGGTGTACAATCTTTTTTTTTTATTTTTTGATCCCTAGTTTTTGCCCGAACCTTTCCATTTTCTTGGTTCGTCGGGATGCCCATTTTTGCCTGGACTATTCTTTTTACTGTCCAGCGGGTCTATTTTATGCGAAGTATTTTTTAACTGCGTCTGAGTTCACAGGGGAAGCGAAGTCTTCACCCTCCATAGTTGCAAGCATTAAGGCCCCACCATCAAAAACCTTGGTGACAATATACGGTCCATCATAGTTAGGAGTCCACTTGCCCCTGTGATCTGTCTGAGGAGGAAGGATCCTTTTCAACACTAAATCTCCGACTTGGAAACAACGAGGACGCACCTTCTGATCAAAAGCTCTCTTCATCCGACTCTGATACAACTGCCCATGACAAATGGCTGCCATTCGCTTCTCTTCGATAAGACTCAACTCATTGAACCTTGTCCGAATCCATTCAGCTTCATCTAACTTGACATCCAACAGGACTCTTAGAGAAGGAATCTCCACTTCAACAGGTAGGACCGCTTCCATACCATACACAAGGGAGTAAGGGGTTGCCCCTGTCGATGTACGTACTGAAGTGCGGTACCCATGCAAGACGAAGGGTAGCATCTCATGCCAATCTCTGTACGTAACGACCATCTTCTGCACAATCTTCTTTATGTTCTTATTTGCCGCCTCAACAGCGCCGTTCATCTTAGGGCGGTAAGGGGAAGAATTGTGATGCTGAATGTTGAAGTTCTGACACAACTCCTTCATCATTTTGTTGTTGAGATTAGAACCATTATCAGTAATGATTCTTTCGGGAATCCCATAGCGACAAATAATTTCTTTCTTGATGAAACGGGCAACCACATGTCTGGTGACATTCGCAAATGACGCTGCTTCGACCCATTTGGTGAAATAGTCGATGGCAACAAGGATGAAGCGATGCCCATTGGAAGCAGTCGGCTCAATCTTTCCAATCATGTCAATACCCCACATGGCAAACGGCCACGGCGAAGACATCACATTCAGAGGATTCGGCGGTACATGCACCTTATCAGCATAAATCTGGCATTTATGACACTTCCGAGCATACTTGAAACAATCTGATTCCATGGTCATCCAATAATAACCCGCTCTCAACAATTTCTTAGCCATTGCATGTCCACCGGCATGAGTACCGAAGGAACCTTCATGAACTTCCTGCATTAACATGTCCGCCTCGTGTCTGTCCACACATCTGAGCAAAACCATGTCGAAGTTCCTCTTATACAACACATCGTCTTTGTTCAAGAAGAAACTGCCTGCCAATCTTCTCAAAGTCTTTCTGTCATTGTTGGATGCCCCTGCAGGGTACTCTTGATTCTTCAGAAAGCACTTGATATCGTGATACCAGGGCTTGTCATCGACTACCAGTTCAGCAGCAAACACATACGCGGCCCTGTCAAGGCGCATCACATCGATCCTGGGAGCATGGTTCCAACGAATTACCTTGATCATGGAGGATAGAGTAGCAAGTGCGTCTGCCATCTGGTTCTCATCACGAGGTATATGATACAATTTTACCGTTGTGAAGAAAGTCAACAGTCTTCTCGTGTAATCTCTGTAGGGGACCAGAGTGGGCTGGAGAGTATTCCAATCACCATTCACTTGATTGATCACCAGAGCTGAATCTCCGAAGATATCCAGAGTCTTGATTCTCAGATCAATGGCTTGCTCAATGCCCAAGATACAGGCCTCGTACTCAGCTTCATTATTTGTGCACTCAAAAGTCAAACGAGCGGTGAAAGGTATGTGGGCACCTTTCGGAGTTGTAATGACAGCACCAACTCCACTTCCTCTAGCATTGACAGCCCCATCAAACAACAAAGTCCACTTTTCGTTCGGATCAGGTCCCTCCCCAACAACTGGCTCTTCACAGTCTTTCATCTTGAGGAACATGATGTCTTCATCAGGGAATTCAAACTTCATCGGCTCATAATCATCAATCGGCTGCTCGGCAAGGTAGTCTGACAGAATACTACCTTTGATGGCCTTTTGCGACGTGTATTGAATATCATACTCTGTTAAAATCATTTGCCAACGAGCGACCCTTCCGGTGAGAGCTGGCTTCTCGAATATGTATTTCACTGGATCCATCTTAGAAATCAACAAGGTAGTATGGTTCAACATATACTGCCTCAGTCGGCGAGCAGCCCAGGCCAAAGCACAGCAAGTTTTCTCAAGCTGCGAATATTTGATTTCACAGTCGGTAAACTTTTTGCTAAGGTAGTATATGGCATGCTCTTTTCGACCAGACTCGTCATGCTGTCCCAATACACACCCCATCGAGTTCTCAGTCACTGATAGGTACATTATCAGAGGTCTCCCAGGAATTGGAGGTATAAGGATTGGAGGTTTCTGTAAATACTCTTTTATCTTCTCAAAAGCCCTTTGACAATCTTCATTCCACCTGATAGCCTGATCTTTCCTCAGCAATTTGAAAATTGGCTCACACGTGGTTGTTAGGTGAGAGATGAACCTTGCAATGTAGTTCAACCTCCCTAAGAAACTACGGACTTGCTTCTCTGTTCTTGGCTCAGGCATTTCCTGTATTGCTTTCACTTTGTCAGGATCCACCTCAATCCCTTTTCCGCTAACAATAAAACCCAGCAATTTTCCCGATCTCACCCCGAAAGTACACTTGTTCGGATTAAGCCTCAGTTTGAATTTCCTCAAACGCTCAAACAGTTTCTGCAAATTCACCAAATGTTCTTCTTCTGTCTGAGATTTGGCAATCATATCATCAACATAAACCTCGATTTCATGATGAATCATATCATGGAACAGAGTTACCATAGCTCGTTGATATGTTGCTCCGGCATTTTTCAGACCAAACGGCATCACCTTGTAGCAGAAGGTGCCCCATGGGGTTATGAAAGTTGTCTTTTCCATGTCTTCTGGTGCCATCTTGATTTGGTTATAGCCAGAAAAGCCATCCATGAAGGAGAATACCGAGAACTGAGCTGTATTATCCACCAAAACGTCGATGTGAGGTAATGGGAAATCATCTTTAGGGCTAGCTCTGTTCAGATCCCGGTAGTCGACACACATCCGTACCTTTCCATCCTTCTTAGGTACTGGGACGATGTTTGCAACCCATGGCGGATAATTGGTGACTGCTAGAAACCCTGCATCCAACTGCTTTTGCACTTCTTCCTTTATCTTGACAGCCATCTCTGGTCTTGTTCTTCTGAGCTTCTGCTTGACCGGAGGACAACCTTCTTTGAGAGGCAAGCGGTGTACCACGATGTCTGTGTCCAGCCCAGGCATGTCCTGATAAGACCAGGCGAAGATGTCAATGTATTCTTGCAGCAATTTAATCAGCCCTTTCTTCACATTATCTTCCAAAGCAGCCCCTATCTTGATTTCTCTCTTGGCGTCCTCGGTGCCGAGATTAATCACTTCAACAGACTCTTGATGCGGTTGAATAACCCTTTCCTCTTGTTTTAACAACCTGGCAAGTTCTTCAGGGAGTTCACAATCTTCATCATCCTCTTCTTCAGCTTGAAAGATTGGATTTTCAAAGTCGAAGCGAGCCATAGCAGAACCGTTATCAATAGGATCCGGTGATGTGCATCTGCATGAGTGATGGTATGTGCTTATGAGTGTGAAAAAAAATGTGGAAACTAAACAAAACATTGCCATTTTTTTTTATTATTTTTTTTATTAAAAAACTGCAAAAAATAGAAAGACAAGGAACGAAATATTTGAATGCGAAAAGACGTCCTTTATTTATGATAAAAAAAATGCAAGTGTCACATAGACGGGCCCTACAATGAGTCGTTACGCCCTGGGTGGAACGTAAGACTTGGATATGCATGAATAAACAAAGAAAATTACTCTTCAAGAAGAGTGACTTGAATAATCTCTTCAGAAGACCAATTGTTGATGACTTCACCCGGGATCCTCGGACGCACCCAGTTGTTGATGTCGCAATCACTATCCCCATCTTCATTGTTGACCGCAGAGACTTGACCATACTGAATGATGCCAGCACTGGAGAAAGTAATCGGCCCCTGATGAGTCTGAAGTGCTGAAGTTGTAGAAGTCAGAGTTGGCTGGTACCCAATCCCAAACTTATCTTCTTTCACTGGTAATTCCAACAGACGCCCCCAACCGGGAGCAACACCTGAATCTACCACGGCCCGTGCCTGCTTAAAGGATGAGATAGAGGCACCCGCTTTAACTTCTTCCACCGGAGCTGCATCCTTGACTTGAACTGACTCAAAAGCCTGACACAGAGTCTCATGAATTTCACCTTCTACTTCTACATGCTTGAATGTAGACAGGTTACTGACCAGGATGTCCTCTTCACCACAGACGGTGATAATTCGTCCGTTGACCGGAAACTTAATCTTCTGATGTAGAGTTGAAGAGACTGCCCCAGCATTATGGATCCAAGGCCGACCCAGCAGGCAACTGTAGGAAGGACTGATATCCATCACGTAGAAGACAGTGTTGAAGGTTTGTGATCCAATCAGAATTGGCAATTCCACCTCTCCAAACACCGATCTCTTAGAACCATCGAAAGCTCTCACAATAAGATCTGAAGGTTTCAAGACCAAACCCTCTACTTCTAACTTCGATAGGGCCCTCTTGGGTAGCACATTGAGAGAGGAACCTGTATCCACCAGAACATGAGATAACATGGTGTCTCTGCATTCCAATGAGATGTGCAGAGCCTTGTTATGATTGCGTCCAGCTGGTGTTAAGTCAGAATCAGTAAAACCCAACCCGTTGCTTGTATGGACATTGGCAACGATCCCTTCTAGTTGGTTCACTGAGATCTCCTGAGGTACATATGCAGCATTAAGAACCTTCAGAAGTGCCTCCCTGTGTGCCTCCGAACACAATAGGAGTGAGAGAATGGATATCTTGGACAGAGTCTGAATCAACTGATCGACTACCTTGTAATCACTTTTCCGTATGATTCTCAGAAGCTCGTCCACGTCCCTTGCGAAAGTGGGCTCAGAACCAGCTTAGGGTGCAGAGGTACCCTCATTCACGACTTGCTTGCCTTTGGTTTTCGCCACAGCATCAGCATTATCAGCTTGGGTAACCGGTGGTGAGAGCAATCTACCACTCCTGGTGAATCGCCAGATTCCACCAACATTATCCACTGCGGGACCTTCAAGTTCAGGCTTCTGACCCTCTTCTACTTTCAGTGGCCGTTCCACCTTATGATCGTGCGTATACACGCTCCCCCCATAATGCCACGGAATGGCCCTTTCACTGGTGAAGGGTAAAGGACCAGGGGTTGTGATGGTCATAGTAGGTCGTCGTACTGGTGGCGCGGGTTGCGCTTCTGGCACACTGATCTGATTAGTTGGATAGAAAATAGTTATAGTTGCAATGTCACAGTCGTACTCAGAAACCTCATTTGTTGGAGCATAAACATCCGAAACATCGGAATCAAGTTCAAATACAAAAGAGTCAACCATATTGGAAAGAGTAAATACATCATCATGGACTGCAGAATCAGCAGGAACAACATCTAGGAACTCAGTAGCACCTTCAAACCCTTCTTCCTCGACCCCTCGGACAGACAAATCTTCAACCTGGAGGATACCCTTGTCGAGCAAGGCCTGAATACCTTGCTGTAGTTTCAAACAACCCTTCTCCTGTGCAGCACAATCCAAACAAACTTTCCCACAATCGGGGAAAACATCGGCCTTCAGCAAGCATCCTTTGATATCCAACAATGGTGTCTTCAACTTCAACACATCCTCAATGGACTTGGCTTTTCCCTCTATCATGTTAACGTTCGCACCACCATGCTGGGGCATGGGATTGTTAACGACATTCGGAGCCGGTGCAAGGTCGATGGCCTTTGAATCTATGAGGTCCTGAACTACGTGCTTAAAAGCTTTGCAGTTCTCAATATTGTGGCCAGGTGCCCCAGAGTGGAAGCTACACCTAGCGTTGGTGTCGTAACCCACCGGAAGTCTACCAACAGGAGGAGCCAGAGTGCGTAATTGCACAAGCTGTAGTTGTTGAAGACTAGAAAGCAACTGGGCGTACGACATTGGAATAGTGTCGAAACGCCGGTCCATCATCCTTTGTCTCTGTTGATAAGCGGGTCTGTTACCCGGTTGTTGCTGCTGTTGATACTGAGCTGGTTGACGCTGCGGTGGTTGTTGTTGTAGTGGCACTGCAGCTGGAATGGTCACTGCCGCAACATACGGTTGTTGATGATAATTCTGAAAATTATTCCTTCTAACACCTCTGTTCTGATAGGAAGCCAAAGAATTCACTCCCCCCTCTCTTTGCTTATGCCCTCCAACGAACGGCTTTTTTACCCCTGACGAAGATCCTCCTCCACTTTGGATCTTGCAGGTCTTCAGGTAATTCTCCACCCTCTCTCCGGTAGAGACCACATCAGCAAAGTTGGAAGCATTGCACCCCACCAGACGCTCCAGATAAGGTTCAGGCAACGTATTCATGAACATGTTGGCCATTTCTTTCTCCAGCATAGGGGGCTGAACACGGGAAGCTGTCTCCCTCCAGCGTTGAGCGTATTCCCTGAAGCACTCATTGCTTTTAAGAGACAGATTCTGAAGTTGAGTTCTGTCCGGAGCCATGTCTGCATTATACTGATACTGCTTCACGAAGGCCTCCGCCAAATCCCTCCAGCAACGGATGTGGGCTCTGTCCAGCCTCATATACCATTCCAAGGATGCCCCAGCTAGGCTGTCCTGGAAGAAGTACATAAGTAGCTTCTCGTCATCAGAGTATGCAACCATTTTACGGAAATAGGCCTGCACGTGAGTCTTGGGGCAAGAGTTGCCCTTGTACTTGTCAAAGACCGGGACTTTGAATTTCGGTGGCACTCTCACACCTGGGACCAGCCCTAAGTCAGCAACGTCTACTCCCAAAGGATTCTGTCCTTCCACTGCCTTCAACCTCTCTTCCAATCTCCTGAACATGGGGTCTACGCCATGACCCATGCCAAAGTCTTCCTGAAGTGGGGGAAACTGATCGTCCTGATCATCATGAACGGGCTGTTGACCGGGGTTGGCGTGCGGGATCGGGATAGGCCCTGGTCCACTGGGTCCGTTAACCTCTCCAGCTGGAGGATCAGTCACTGTCTCTGGTTGAGCAGGGGGATTCCCCTGTATTATCTGCCTGAGCTCTTGTTGTCCCTGAGCCACCCCTTGAACCACATCCATGAATTGGGTCATGCGGGCCCTCATCTCAGCGAGCTCTGCTTGTACACCTTCCATTGCTCTCTGTTGATTCCTCCGGGTACCGTATCGGTGAATGCCTGAGTCAGCTATCCTGCTAGTGGAACACCAAACAATATGAGAACACCGCAGCGGTACCTGTTATGCAAGATATGACAATGAATATGTAAATGCAATGACATGTTTATCAATTCCAACAGGTATTCTACCCCCTTGATTCCAGTCTCACATCAGGTGGGTAGTGCAAGAAGGCCGAGTCATGGATAAACTTCTGAGATTAAGATGTAATAAAGGGAAACCATCATACAAATGAGTTCAAGGAAAGGGCCTTAGCCAAAAATACATCAAAGGAGGATCTCCACAACAAGCCTGTGGATCATCACTACATAACACCAAAGCAGTAAGTAAAGAGAGGAACAAGCAAATCAGAAATCAGCCTCTTGTATGCAACCCATAAGGACCGTTCCTCACTTCATCCAGTAGCGCCACCGTGTCAGGATGCTCTGGAGATTCTGTCAAACGTCGGATAAGCAGATTCCTCTTGCGAATGATCCTATCCAGTTCGTTGATGTGTTCTCTGTAGTAATTCCCATCATCTTCTCCAAATACCTCTTCAAGTCTGGATTTCTTCAAACTTGCTAGCGTCTTGAGTTCTTCGATATATCCTTGAGCCTCATTGAGTTGATCTGTGATATAACCATTAGTTGATCGGGTACACAGCAGCTCATGGTTCTTCCCCTTCAGCAAAGTCTTCAATTTCTCTATCTGACCAGTCAGTTCAGCCACCGTCTCTTCCTCCTTTGTCTTCCGAGAAGTTGAAAATGCATCCCATCGCTCTTGCCACCCAGCTAATTTACCACGAGCATCCATTAACTGCTGCTTGACTCGCCTCAACTCAGAACTGGATGATCTCAAGGCTTCGTCTGTCTTCCTGAAGAAATTCACCTCCACAGCAAATTTCCTTTCGGCTTCCTCTTGCAATTTGACGGCTTCCTCCTTCTGATATTCTGACTCATGGAATCGATGCATACAGTCTTGCAATTTCTCCCTTAACTCCGAGTTCTCGATTTGAAGTCCTTCCGTGGTGTTCTTCAACTTGTCATACTCCTCTCGGCTCACCGTTGCTGACTGCTCGAGAGTAGGTGAATACAAGGGTTCTTCAATAGGAAACGGTAGACCAAACTCTTCGATTCTTCCTTGAAGCCATTCTCCATACTGAGGGTAAGCTCTACAATCTCCTTTCCCAAGAACAATTCTTCCTTTCTTGATCACCTTGAGCCAGGCCTCAGCTGCCTTACGGGATACCGTCAAATCAGGCGAAGAATGGAAAAACAGAGACTCTTCCACATCCTTTTCCACCGGCGGAGTTCTTAAGGCATATCCAAACTGTCTAACTGCAAGAGAAGGATTATAGTTGATTCCTCCTTTTCTTCCTACCAACGGAACATTCGGGAAGTTCCCACAACTGTGAATAATATCTGCCCGAAGCAAACTCCGGTCAGACCACCAAGAAATATCTTCAGCTCTCAACCCCATCAATCTCTTTGACCAACTCAACGAGTCCTTGACATCAATGAATGCTCCTGACTTGGGTAGGTGAGAACTGAACCACTTATAGAACAAAGGCGCACAACAATTCAACAATCCTCCTTTTCTATTCTTATTCTTGTGGTGCACTGAATGAAAGAAATCTCCCAGCAAGGTCGGCACTGGATTTCCCAACACGAAGAGGCGTATGGCATCTACGTCTATAAATTTGGCGACATTAGGGAACAAGACAATCCCATACACACAAAGAGCCAACACAGCATTGAAACCCCTCTGGTCACCATCTTCAAGCTTCTTCTTTGCTTCTCCCAATAAGAAACTCAGATGAAAACCGTTAACTTCTCCCTTCTGACACATATTAGCCTTCAAAACTGATTCCCTCAAATATGTGGTTGAAGCAACCATGCTGAGATCGGGCAGACACTCCGAGCTGTAGAATAGCAACTGTGACTTGATGGGAATTCTGAGAAAACTGGCAATCTCCTCCAAAGTAGGGACCAAAACATAATCCGGGAATGTGAAGCACCTCAATGGAGGGTCATAGAACTGCAGTAGTGTGAAGAGAGCATCATGTTGATCTTTGGAAAGAACCGCGACGAAACTTAGAATTAAACCGTAATCCTCTCGGAATCCTTCTAGAGAACCAGGATCCATTAACTTCATCAGTTGTTGGATGGGCTCCAAACAGACCACCGGAAACTTGTAGGCGACGAGTCTCTTTCTTCCAATATCCATCTTAAGAGAACCAGGAAAAACCCCGACCGGAATCAAGAAGAAGATGTAAACCCCCTAGAAATGGATAAACATGTGTTAAATGATATGAATGCAAATGATGTGATGATGTGAATGCAATGCAGCGGCGTGTCAATCAGGATTGCTGTATCTGCTTGAGCATTTGTCAGGTTGCACTGTCTGAAGAGAAAACCACTGAGGAATATAATACGAGATCAAAGCACTGCTCCAGAAAACCGGGTTGGTTGGAGGTTAAGGTTTCCTGAATTTAGCCCGCCCCTCACTGGTAGGTTCTAAGAACAGAAGTTCGTCAACTTCAGCCCTTCAGTCGCGAATAATACGTTTACCATTGAAGGTTTGGCATTATCACGGAATAAAAGACCTCCACTGACTCCCCTCAACAGGACATCCTAAAGCAAGTTCCCAGTCTCGGGGTCCTCGGATTGATCAGCGAGAATGCGCCCACCAGAGCTAACATAATCACGTCTCGGAGGAGAGGCCTCGACTGAGTTCTCGGGAAATGGTCACCAGAGTCGACAATTTCTAGGGGAATATTATGTCGTTACGGAACATCCGTAGGACATAGTATATCCAAGAGAAACCTTGTCTGGGTGTGGTTCTTCACGAACGACTTAACGCAGCAACATACCACGCAAGCCTCATGAACATCCACTCTAAAACCTGTGTGTACACTCAAGCCTGGGTAATGGGCTTATCTCTCGTAGAACATCCCATCCCAACAAACAAACAAACAGCAGCAGATACAGCAAACATATGTACATGAATGCAATTAGGCAAATAAGTAACTGCACAAAAGAATGAACACTCCATAAACAAGAAAACACACAAGCTAGGAGGGACTCGCTTAGGGAAGATGGACCAGCAAGAGGTCAATTTCTAAAGTCCCCAGCAGAGTCGCCAGCTGTCGCAACCTGAAAAATACAGTGTGCGAAAAAAACAACCGGCGAAAGAAAATGACAGAAGAGTCGCCACCGTGCGTTATTTATCCCAAAGGAGGGAAAGGAAACGCTCGAAGTAAACCTGAAAATAGGAAAGAAAAAGACAAGGTCTCGCAACCAAATCTTGGGTTCGGGAGTCGGTTATGCGAAGGGAAGGTATTAGCACCCCTACGCATCCGTAGTACTCTACGGGATCCACTTTTGTAGTTCTTGTCTAAAGGGTGTGAGTTTATCTTGTGCTGTTTACTGTTTACTAAAAGGTTAAGAGAAATGACTCGCGCGGATGTCGCATCCACTGCATACGTATCTCATCTGAATATGAGAATCAGAGTCTTCGTAGCTCGGCTGACCTATGGGTTGGGGGTAATTGTGCTCGCTAAGACATCGCGTCTTATGCCTACGTATCTCATCTGGAATGAGAATCAGAGCAAGCCGTAGTTCGACTAACTACGGGGTTATGGATTATGTTACGGGGTGAACAACGTTACTACGCAATCTACCGGATGCTCGACCTTTGGAGACTTACTCGCCTGTAGTAGAAGGAGTAAACGTGTTGCTTTGGGTTTTAGGTTTTGTTTGCGTTGTAGGAACGCGCATGCAAAGAGGAAGTCCTAGGCGGAGGAACAGTGCTACCTAAATTGGCATGCAAACGGGAGACTATGCGAAGCCTCGCATCCTATGGGGAAACAATCACATCACACAAAACATATATCTTGAAATAGAAAAAATGCCACCAAGGGGCTCAAACATTGCCTCCTATCGAGGTCTTCCAGCTAAGAAACAGTAGAAATAAAAGGGAAGAAGTAAAATACCACACGGATCAAGATCCGAAGTTACAGCAATTAAAGGATAAGCGATCCTGAGATTCTCCCAAGCTGATGCCATCAAAGAAAACCAATCAGTACGGGAAATCGGAATAAACCTCCGGAGGGTATCCCTGCGAGAATATGTGAGCCCTCACAAAAACTCAACAAAAGGGGTTAGGCAAGCAGGATGAAATCAAAAGATAACAAGGCCATGGCAACACAAAGAACAGGTTAGAACAAAACGGAATAAAAGCAGATACTGTCACATTCGCGACTGCTTCGCCTAGCGAAGCTTCGCTGCGTGCTCGCCTAGCGAAGCGGCTAGCGAGCACCTGCGGGATTTGGATTTCCCATTGGTACCTGCACGATGTTAAAGATTCCAGATCCTATGGCATTCACCTCATAAACGAAATTGTTAAACAGTCAAGGCATAAATCACATATTCATACACAAATATAACCCTGTGGGCCAAACCTGAGGTTACTTCATATATTCAGTATTCAACCCGAGGCATAGAGTAATAGGAACAGAGGCATACCTGATGAGAGACCTGTTAAAATTGGAAGACAAGGCCGGATTGGCGAAGCAACGTTTAGGGTTTGCGTGAGGCGGAATGAACTTCTCAGGGCTGCCCGAAGGTTGCTGCAGAGTAGTTCCTAGGTTTGAAACTCCACGTGAACTCCAAGTCTATTTCTCAGGGAATTTCCAAGTGTCTGAAACCCTACTGAAACTCTTATATTTATAGCTGATTTTCGTGGACTTGTGGGCTTGGAATGAGGGAGACCCAAGTCCAAAATAATTTGTTATATTTTAATTATTTATTTATTTTTCTTTTTGGAAAAAATGAAAGGGTAAATTTTGGGGTATTACACACATATCATGAAAAAGAGTGGTCATTGCTCTCTGGAATGTTGCACCAGCATTCTTTAGACTGAAAGGGATCACTCTATAACAGAATGTTCCCCAAGGTGTAATGAATGTGGTCTTCTCCATATCTTCGGGTGCCATTTTGATCTGATTATATCTGGAAAATCCATCCATAAACGAAAAGACTTTGAATTTAGCAGTATTATCTACCAACATATCAATGTGTGGCAGACGGAAATCATCTTTCGGACTGGCTTTATTCAAATCTCTATAATCGACACACATGCAGACTTTTCCATCTTTCTTTGGCACAGGCACAATATTGGCCACCTATTGCGGAAACTCAGCGGTTACAAGGAAACCAACATCAATCTGCGTCTACACTTCCTCTTTGATCTTCACAACCATATCAGTATGCGTTCTTCTCAACTTCTGCTTGACTGGCGGGCATTCTGGCTTTAACGGAAATCTATGCTCCACAATCTCAAAATTCAAACCAGACATGTCTTGATAGGACCAAGCAAACACATCTGAATACTCTCGAAGAAGATCGATCAACCCCTTCTTGATATCTGGACACAGTCGAGATCCAATCTTGACTTCCTTCACATCATCCTCGGAACCCAAGTTAACTAACTCAATCTGCTCTTCGAATGGCTGAATGGTCTTTTCATCTTGCTCAAACACAGGGAATTCAAAATTTGGATAAGGAGAAGGATCATTGTATTCAATGGGGTTAGGAACTAACCTGCATAATGATTTGATATTTTGATTTTAGAGAAGTGAATTTGTGACCAAATGTTATGCAGATGGACAATTATATTGTTTATTTATGCTTTTTGTGATTACCATTTTCAGAATAAAATAAAAAGTAAAAAAAAGACATCATAGATGTGGATGAATATAATTAATTTTATTAATGATCAATTTGAAAATGCCCAACAATGTTCACTTCTCCCTTAGGCATAGGAGAAGGATTTTAAAAACATATAAAAGCAATTACTTAGATCGATGCAAAATAACAGGAACATCAACAACAGTCCAATTATTGCAAGCCTTTCCATGCGTCACAAAATTGGTGCAGTCTTCCTCTTCGTCATCTTCTAGCACAGCAGCTAATTGTTGTTTGTAGCGGTGTATTCGTCACTTTATGATTTATTGACTAAATCAAAAGCAAAGCATACAAAGGTAGAGTCGCCACCGCACTTTTATTTATCCAAAGGAATGGCTAAAAAGCGAACAAAAGTATAAGAAGTTTTACACATAGAAAACTAATGAAAAGGTCAGAGATCTGGGTAAGGGGTTAATTACGCAATGGGAAGGTGTTAGGCACCCAAAATGTTATTTGTTTATGAAATATTTATTGTGCACACATGGAGTGAAGGGATGAGAAAAGAATATACAAGTTATTATTTTTGTGTTTGAACGGATGAACCCGTTGCCTACGTACCTTTCCATGGAAGGTAAGGATCAAAACGTCGTAGTTCGGCTAAAAGATTTCCAAACAATGAGCGGATTGATTTTAAACAAAAGCCCTAAGGTCTTTCATTATCCACGGGAGAAAACTTAGCCTATATCAACAACAAGTCCACCATGTGAGAATAGCTTCGACATACTAGAGGGGTTAACCCTGTTTTCAGTATGGAAGTCTTACGGTTCGATCACTAAGGACAAAAGGCGAGATTAAGATCAACCACTAAGATAATTGAGATCTATGGCTAATGTATGAAAACTTGATTAAAAAGTGGATTTGGGCCACAAAAGCAATTGAGTGAGTGAAATTAACTAGTTTGAAGTGTTCACAAATATGAAGTCAAAGTATGATTAGAATTCAATTCAAAAGAAGTATTGTGAAAAATGGAGTTTGAAAATCAGAGGCTTAAGGCCTAGGTTTCTAATTTGAAAAATAGATGAAAATGTTTGCACAATAGTTTTGGTTTTGGATTAACATGCAAATGGAGGTTTAAGACATAAAAAGGTGGGAGGGTTAAGGGATATAAAACTTCTTTGATGTTCACCTCTTGAGATCATATATAGATGACTCAAGTGATTCCTTTGGAATAGGCAACAAATGAATAACAAATAATCAATACAAATGGATACCAGATGCCAATCAATGGACTTACACCAATCTCACAAAACAAAGAAAACATGGAAACCAGATACCAATCAATGGATTTACACCAATCTCACAAAATAAAATGGATACCGGATGCCAAAATGGACTTATACCAATCTCCTAAAACAAAATGAAACATGGATACCATATGCCAATCAATGGACTTACACTAGTCTCACAAAACAAAGAAAACAAAATGCAAGAAGCAAGAGGAAACAAGTTGCCAATAAATGGTCTTACACTCGACTCCAAGGAAATGGGATGCCAATCAATGGTCTTAGTCCGAACTCCTCCCAGATCATAGGAAACAACTGCCAATAAATGGACTTACAATTGACTCCTCAGTGGACAAACAAAGTGTCACAAAGATATGAACGATGATCATGAAATGATATACAATTAATGCTCAAAGATGAAAGCAATGCACAAAGGCACACACAAACAATTATGCACATATGGACAAACAAGTAAACAAACAACCAATTAGCACACACTATACACAATCAGTTAGGCTCAAGCAAGGTTAGGCTTTACAGCCAACTGGAATGGGGCATTTTGAGCTCTTAACCCTAACATTGAGAGTTAGGGTGAAGCAGATGAAATGGAGATGAGGGGTGTGCCTCATAGCTCTTATCCCTGGTCAGGGAGAGCTTTGATCAATGGAAAGTGTGGGAGTTCAGAAAGTAGGAACTCTTCTCCACAAATGATTGACTCTATAAGATCTTGGGTTCTTATTCACAATGCATCAACACATGGTGTGAGCAAAGTGAAGGACACACTGAGTAGCAGGGGATGGATTACACATCCCTTTTATCTGCCAATTGCCTCTTAAGAGGACTTTACCTGCTTGGCACAAAATTAAACAAGCACAAACATTGCCTCTTAAGGAGGGCTTCAGACAGGTGCCTGCCAAAGTAAGATGACAGGTCTTCCAGACTACATGAAGATTAGGGATTATACCTAAGTGGTTAAGCAACCAAGCAAAGCAAAGTTCAAATGAACTTAAAGCAACTTAGGTACCTGTGGAAACAGCTAAACAAATCAGTACAATACTCAGACAAACAGACAACCATCAATAAGCAACAGACAACCCCAATGTACAAAATATGTAAGCCATAAGGCAAACTCAAGTGAGTTAGCATCAACCTACAAAACACACAAATGTTAGCAACCAATTGCAAACATCCATATTCACATGATGAAGCATTATCAACTATGGAACTTGGATGCTTAAACCTGAAATCAAAGCTCACATGTAAGCAACAAACCACTAGGTCAAAGCCTAGGGTCAAAGATGAATAAAAAATTCAAAACAGGAGCTGAAAATCAACACATTGCAACTTCAAACACATATTGATAAGTCCTAAAAAGGCACACATCAAAATCAATCATCAAATGCATTTCATGATCAAAAGAAGTCAAAGGCAATTTCAAAGCTCATATGTGATCATCATGAATGAAAAATTCAAATCAAAACAGAAATGATTCAAATATATCTGGAAGAAAATCATGAACATTCAAGACATCTAACACGATCAACATACAAAAAATCAGAAGCATCAAAGATCATTTGGCATGGAAATTAAATTGCACAAGTTGGACAATCAAAGGTGTGACACAAATTGTCACACCATGCAAACACAAGCATAAAAAAGAAATGGTAATTGAGAAAAATGTCAAACCAAAACCAAAATGTCCATCAATGTGTCCAGAATCAACATGCAAAATTTCAAGCAATTTGGATTAAAAACAAGCATTTCATAACAAGATAAGCAAGGCAAGGTCACAAATGGATACATGATCACATAACCTAGCACCAAATAAAATCCAGCCATGCACAATTTTGGAAATCATGATCACTAAAAAATAGACAAACCAAGGAACAATTAGCAAAAAATTGGAGATGAATTGATGCATTTTTCAATTTAATATGATTTTTCTAAGTTGATGAAAGAATTTAAAATCAAAAGAAAGCATGGCACATGAAAAATAGGAGGGAAACAAAAAACAAGAAGCAATTTGAAAATGATCCTTCGCTGGGAATCAAACTCTGTGTGAGTTCAAAAGTGTGGTGCGCCAGGTGCATGAAACGCACCGTTTCATTAATGACTGGGATGTCCAGTCACCAGTCAGCGCCCAGTTGGCAATGGTCAAACAACGTGAGCCAATGAAAATGCAAGGTAAGCGCGCACATGGACCAATCATGGTGAAACCCTAAGCAAACATAGTAAAAACCAGGAAACCGTGGCTAATCCAGCAAAACCGTTGCCAAATCATGAACTTCATCTTCTTCATGAGGAAGAAGATGAACAGTAGCAATCTTCATGCATTTTCTAGAATTTTTTTCCAGAAATTCCAAATGAATACATCAACATACAACATTTTTAATGGAGATCATGGATCAAACAAGAGCTAAGCCTATTTCTACATATCAAGAGAGAATCGAGCAAGAGAAGTTCATGCATAAAACTTGAATCAACCATAACTCAGTCAATAACGCATCAAATCACATGATTCTTTCACCAGAATTACCAGGAGAACAAGATCTACAATAATATATACATGGATTTCAAAATTAAAAGGTTCGAATTATGACCTCTTGTAGTGCAGAACCGTTGAAATGTCATGATCCACAGCTTTGAAGTGTTCAAATCTATTCCACAATACTTGAAATGAAGTTTGATGAAGCAATTGAAGCTTGAATGGCTCTAGATCTCGCTCAAAACAGAAACTCCATTGTCATCTTTATGAACTTGAACTGCACTATTCTTGCACGAATTCAACAAAACAGCAATTGATCTACACTATATCCAAGCTCAGGAACAAGAATGTGAAGTTAAAATACACTGTTATTTGGAAGAAAATGGAATTATGAATGAGCCAAAATTTTTGAAGTGAGAGAGAATTTTGATCTAGAAAATGTGAAAAGTGATTCAGCCCCCAAATTCTGTTAGGGTTTAGGTATTTATATGCTGTACTAATCCACCCTTAATCCAAATTAATCATGCTTAGTTAAATTGAAATTAAGTGAAAACAAGGTGCATGGCAAAAAAAATGACAAATTGGAGGGTGTGTGAAGCATGCACACGTGAACAGTAGCCAAGGCATAATCAAAACGGAACTATGGATCGATACAAAACTCGTATGGATCGATACATAGCACATTTTGCCTTGCATGGATCGATACGAAACTCGTATGGATCGATACATAGCATATTTTGCCTTGCATGGATCGATACGAAACTCGTATGTATCAATACATGGAACATTTTGCCCTGCATGGATCGATACATAGAACATTTTGCCCATGCACACTTGATGATGATTTGATCATATCTCCTCAACCGTTCATCAGATTCTCATGATCTTGGATGTTTTGGAAATGGGAGAGAAAGATCTACAACTTTCATGTTCATCAAAATTTCATTTGAAGCTTTTTTGATGATGTAAAATTGGGTTGAAGTTGGTCCAAAACTCTCCATTTTTGGAAATATTAGGTCACTTTCCATTTCTGGAAGCTTTTTGACTTGACTTCAAATTCTTCAATTTGAGTGTTTGAGATGTCAAATGAGACTTGTTTGAACATGAATGAAGTATTTCCAATCACTTCCCACCTCCAAATCCACAGTTGACTTTGCAATTGACTTTTTGGGTCTTCAGATGACCTGTAAATGCTTCAGCTGCAAGACAAAGGTTAGATGACATATTTTTGTACTTTTGGTTAGTGATAAAAAGAAAAGCAATGATATACAAATTCAAGCAATGCTTGGTGATCAAGAACCACTCTCAAAAAGAGGTTCCCACCCATAGGGAAGGAAGCAAAGAGTCAAATGATCCTTGAGGCAATGCAATGATATGATATGATGCCATGAGGGATCTTAGGGACAAAATTTGGGTCTTACAGATGCCCCTATTTAAGGTCATTCTAGCCGGAGAAGTGAAGGTTAAAGTCTTCATCTCAACGCGTTAGAATGGGCTTAAATAACAATAATGAGACAAATTTTGGTCCCTGAGAGACCTCATGATGCAAATGTATGAATGCAAAACAAACTATCTCTGTGGGGAATATGAGTCCACAAAGAAGAAAAGATGATCCATCGGAGTAATACACTCACCAGGAACAAAGACTCTAACAGGATTCTCATGGGGAAAAATATGCATGAGCAGGACACGACTCTGAATTAGGGGAAACTGACGCTGCGTGAGTAGGACACGATTGGACTGGAGACCTTACTGGGGAGTAAAAGACTCAAACTGGGGAGGAAAGAGTTCCAAAGGAAGACACATCTATTGGAAAGACTCAAGCTGACTCAAAGAATGCGTGTATTGGGGAAAACGCCAATACAGCAACACGAAAATAAACACAACTCCGCTGGGGAAAATCTAACAAAGACTTTCCAGGGGAAGCCGAAGGATGAGATGTTACCGGTTAGTGAATAACATGCTCGGGAAGAATGAATATCTAAGACCTGTGTACGGGTGAGAGATATCAATCAACTAAATCATCTGAGGAAAACCTGAAAAAGGTATACTTCAACCTAGGGAAATCTGACTCCACAGGGGACCAAGGTCGCAATAGGGAGCAGACAGGATGGAACACCAAGGATACCGGGTTGTAGGTATATAACAGGTGACCGACCAAGGCGTGAATTGGTGTGTGTTCCAAAACACTCATCATCCTGAAGAAAGCTAGAAAAGCAGACTTGTTTATAGGATGGATATTCGATTCTGTAAAGAATACGAATCTTACTCAGTTGGGGAAACTAACAAAGGATTCAACCAAAGAGTGCATGAGATATATTATCTATAGCCGTCAAAACGTAGATAATATACTCGCATGGAATATTATCCATAACCGGGTTGTAGGTTGTTAAAGGATAAAATCGACCGAAATCGTGAATTGGTTTGTGTTCCAAAACACTCATCATCCTGAAGAAAGCTAGAAAAGCAGACTTGTTTATAGGATGGACATTCGATTCCACAAGGAATACGAATCTTACTCTATTGGAGAAAACAATCAAAGGATTGACCCAAGAGTGCATGAGATATATTATCTATAGCCGTCAAAACATAGATAATAATCTCGCATGGAAGATTATCCATAACCGGGTTGTAGGTTGTTAAAGGATGAATCAATCGAAAAGAGAAACAATCGTTACCAATAACAACAGGGTAGACGAAAGATGACTCACTGAGGATAAATTACAAACGTCCGGCAATTATCCAAGAGAAAAGGGTGAATATTCGGTTCCCCAAAGGGACAACGAATCTTACTCGACTGGGGAAACACGAAAGGCTTCGACCGAAGAGTGCATAAGATATATTATCTATAGCCGTCAAAACGTAGATAATATACTCGCATGGAAGATTATCCATAATCGGGTTGTAGGTTGTCAAAGGATAAATCAACCGAAAAGAACGGTATCGGGGTACCAAAGTAGGTATATAATGATGACCGATCAAAGGGAGCCACAAACATTACCAACGAAAGGGTAAATGAAAGAAAACTCACTGGGAATACATTGATGAAAATCAATGATTCAAGGAATACAATCACTGGCAAACTGTGAAAGGACCCGCTGGGGATAAAATTGCTAGCAAAGAGCAATTACCTAGAAGAGAGATGGAAAATCAACATCGAATACTGGATGAAGATAACCACAAAGAGGGGATTACATCTACCAAATACTGGATAGAAAACCACAGAAGAGTAACTGTCATCGGTTGGGATGAACAACAAAGTTAACTCTGCTAGGGGGAAAAGATAGGGTTTGTAACTACCGGTTAGTAGGTAGTAAACCACACAGATAGGACTTACGACTACTGGTTTGTAGGCAGAAAGCCAAAAGTTCCACTGAGGATAAGATGAATGAGCGCCAGTTAGTAAGCAACTATCCATTTATACCACAGGGAAGCATGAGAGACAGTCGAAAAAAGGCCAATTTAGGATCAAACCAAAAAGGCGAACTTGAATCAAGACTCGTCCTGATGAGGATAGAACTCAAAAGGGAAAACCCGTCCCATTATGTGTGTTGGGAGGGAACAGAAACAACTGTCATCCACGAGGATGTATCTCAGTAGGGAAATGGCAGGAAAGGATAGACACTTTCTGCTTAAAGGGCTGACTCTATATTGAGAGATTAGACACCCGACATCTGCTTGGGGAGATCTACTGGAGTGATCTGTGTCACCATTAGTAGGAGACAACAAACAAAAGATATATGGCAAAAATGCAACATGAATATCTTGTATGTTTATGATTATGCATGAATATGCGTGATTTATGTTTGATGAGTGCTGACAAAATAGACATTTCTAATACAAACAAGTCCAGGGAACAAACGCTCGGTACTACACTTCCAGAGGAAAATCTAAGAAATCCAACTGGAAAGCCAATCTGCTGGAGATCCGAATGCTAAAAAGCAAAGATCTGCGGGGAAGCAAGAGATCATAGATATCAAAGGAATCACCAAATCTCTGAGCGATGGATCATCAATCAACCCAACTGGGGAACAGAAGTTCAAAGCAGGCAGAAACTTCCACGAAAGAAACTCTGTTGGGGATGTGGAGAAATCATGAGATTCCTGCAAGAGATCATCATTCTCATCTGAGAAAAAGGTGCTCGCTGCACAGGCAAGAACTGCTGAAGAGAATAGAACACACAAGTAGAATCTAGCCGCACAAGCAACTCTACTGGGGATACTATCAGCGACTCCATTGGGGAACAACCCACTGAGGGAGAAAAGATCACACAAGTAGATTCTGCCATACAAGCCACTCTACTGGGGATCAAAACATCAGGAAATCACCCACTCTCTGCAGGGGAGAAATCAACACAGATACAATCCACCATGCAACCAATCTACTGGAGATTTACCTGAGAAATAGAAGGAGAACCGGGGATCGACCACCAAGTACTGAACCTTCACAAAATACCACAACTGCTGAGGAGGAAAGACCTCACTGCTCTGCTGAAGGGAGGGGAGGTGAAAACCTCAACAAGCACTCTGATGGGGAGATATCATAGATGAAATATCATATCAACAACTCCTCTGGCGACTTCACCGGGGAAAAAGACAAAGTAACAGAGTGTTAACCCACCAACTACTGAATCTTTCAAAAATAAATCGACCGTGCTAGGGAGAGAATACTGCAAGAGAGGAAAACTGCAGTTTCCAATAAGCACTCCGCTCTGGGAACACAAACAAACTCAAAAGAAACTCTGCTCGGGGAGCCACCCCAACAACGATCTGGAGAAAGAGGATACAAACATGCCAGGAATATGAACAAATGTCTTACCCTGTTGGAAATCATGCCACCCTTGGGAGAGCACTGAGAAATTCTTAAGTATCCTTTTATCATTGTGAATGTTCACTTTGTTTAAAAACAATTTTTATGAAAAAATTTGTTTGTTTAAAACAATGACATTTTATTAATTAAAACATGCAAAACATTTGTTGAATTGAAACAAATAAGAATGCAAATAATTGGATAAAAGCTCAAATTGATTTGATGGAATGGTAGTCTGCGAATGGCAAGACTCCATAGATTTGTACAAGTTTGAAATCAGTGATATATATTGGAAGAGGGCTACATTGAACATAATGATCCTTTCTCTACCAATCTGAATTTCGATGTATTCGAAACTTCGGTCGGCGACGAATCGAGAATCTCTGACGAAAAGACAGTTATGGAACAGAAAGTCTTGTCAGGATGCAGTTACTTGCCAAATCCCTAATTTTTTGCCTAGATTGCCCCAAGGCGAGGTACTCAATCTAGCGGGATGCAAATATTCGTTTTTTTCATGTCTCTAACTTTTGCCTGGATCACCCTTTCGGGTTTTCCACCGAGACGCTCATTTTTGCCTAAGCCGCCCTTTCGGGTTTTCAACTTAGCGAGATATTCTGTTTTTTTCATACTTTTTTTTAGGCAAAGTATTTCTTGACTGCATCTGAATTCACAGGACGAGTGAAATCCTCCCCATCCATTGTTGTAAGCATCAAAGCACCGCCTGAAAAGGCTCTCTTGACAACATACGGACCCTCGTAGTTTGGAGTCCACTTGCCCCTGGAATCGGGCGCGAAAGACAAGACTTTCTTGAGGACAAGGTCACCTTCTCGGAACACACAAGGCTTGACCTTCTTATCGAATGCTTTCTTCATTCTCTGCTGATATAACTGACCATGACACATGGCAGTCAATCGCTTCTCTTCAATCAGATTCAACTGGTCATAACGACTCTGAACCCATTCAGCATCAGTCAACTTGGCTTCCATCAAGACTCTCATTGATGGGATCTCCACCTCTACTGGGAGAACAACTTCCATGCCGTAAACAAGAGAGAAAGGGGTTGCCCCTGTTGAAGTGCGGACAGATGTACGATATCCATGCAAAGCAAATGGCAGCATCTCATGCCAATCTTTGTACGTAACAACCATTTTCTGGATAATCTTCTTGATATTCTTGTTAGCAGCTTCAACATCCCCATTCATCTTGGGTCTGTAAGGAGAGGAATTATGGTGTGCAATCTTGAACTCAGCGCACAACTCTTCCTTCATCTTATTATTCAGATTAGATCCATTATCAGTAATGATCTTATCTGGCACATCATAACGGCAAATAAGCTGATTCTTGATAAACTTCACGACCACCTGCCTGGTCACATTCGCATATGATGCGGCTTCAACCCATTTGGTGAAGTAATCAATTGCTACGAGAATAAACCGATGTCCGTTGGACGCTTTCGGTTCAATCATGCCGATCATGTCGATTCCCCACATAGAGAAAGGCCATGGTGATGAAATCACATTCAGAAGTGTCAGAGGAATATGAATCTTGTCCGCATAAATCTGACATTTGTGGCATCTCTTCACATATTTGCAGCAGTCAGACTCCATTGTCAGCCAATAATAGCCTGCTCTCAGCATCTTTCTAGCCATGGCATGTCCATTGGAATGACTACCAAATGAACCCTCATGGACCTCAGTCATCAACAGGTTTGCTTCGTGTCTATCCACGCATCTGAGCAAAACCATGTCAAAATTTCTCTTGTACATCACTTCACCACTGAGGTAGAAACTGCCTGACAACCTTCTCAAAGTTTTCCTATCTTTCACAGATGCCCCTGGCGGGTAGACCTGGTTCTGGAGGAAATTCCTGATATCAAAATACCAAGGCTTGTCATCATTCACTTCTTCAACTGCAAACACGTGAGCTGGTTTATCCAAGGGCATCACGGTGATGTTGGGAACTTCATTCCAATACTTCACCACAATCATGGAAGCAAGCGTAGCAAGAGCATCTGCCATTCGATTATCCTCTCGAGGAATATGATGAAAATCAACTTCAGTAAAGAACGTTGAAATCCTCCTCGCATAATCTCTATACGGAATGAGACCAGGTTGATTCGTCTCCCATTCACCCTTGATCTGATTGAAAACCAAGGCCGAATCACCATACACATCAAGATGCTTGATTCTCAGATCGATGCATTCTTCTAGTCCCATAATGCAGGCTTCATACTCAGCCATCTTATTCGTGCATTTGAAAGTTAGCCTTGCTGTAAATGGAATATGTGTGCCCTGAGGAGTAATGATTACTGCCCCAATTCCATTTCCGTACTGATTTACAGTGCCATCAAACACCATCGTCCATCTAGAACCAGGTTCTGGACCTTCATCAAGTGTAGGCTCATCATAATCTTTCATTTTCAAATACATAATTTCCTCATCTGGGAAGTCGTACTGAACAGACTGATGATCTTCAATAGGCTGGTGCGCTAAATGGTCAGCCAAGATACTACCTTTGATAGCTTTCTGAGCTCGATACTCGATATCATACTCAAATAACAACATCTGCCAACGGGCAATCCTCCCAGTTAAAGCAGGCTTCTCGAAAATATACTTGATTGGATCCATTCTGGATATCAACCAAGTTGTATGATTTATCATGTACTGGCGTAAACGCTTAGCAGCCCAAGATAAAGCACAACACGTCTTCTCAAGCATAGAGTATCGAGACTCACAATCAGTGAACTTCTTACTGAGGTAGTAGATAGTAGATTCTTTCTTCCCTGAATCGTCTTGCTGACCGAGTACACAACCCATCGAGTCTTCAAGAACAGTTAAATACATGATCAGAGGTCTTCCTTCTACGGGCGGAGACAAGATCGGAGGTTCAGACAGATATTCCTTGATACTTTCAAAAGCTTTCTGGCAATCCTTGGTCCAATCATGAGATTGATTTTTCCGGAGGAGCTTGAATATCGGCGCACATGTGGCAGTCATGTGGGATATAAATCTGGAAATGTAATTCAAGCGGCCAAGAAAACCTCGGACTTGCTTCTCAGTTTTGGGTGCAGGCATCTCTTGTATTGCTTTGACCTTTGCAGGATCAACCTCAATACCTCTCTCGCTGACAACAAAACCCAATAACTTGCCAGAACGGACTCCAAATCTACATTTGTTCGGATTCAGACGAAGCCTGAACTTCCTCAACCGCTGAAAAAGCTTCAACAAATGTTCAACATGTTCAACTTCCGTTCGAGACTTAGCAATCATATCGTCAACATAGACCTCTATCTCCTTGTGCATCATATCATGAAACAAGGTAGTCATAGCTCGTTGATACGTGGCTCCGGCGTTCTTCAAACCGAAGGGCATCACTCGATAACAGAATGTTCCCCAAGGTGTGATGAATGTTGTCTTCTCCATATCTTCGGGTGCCATTTTGATTTGGTTATAACCGGAAAATCCGTCCATAAACGAAAAGACTTTGAATTTAGCTGTATTGTCTACCAACATATCAATGTGTGGCAGAGGGAAATCATCTTTTGGACTAGCTTTATTCAAATCTCTATAATCAACACACATACGGACTTTTCCGTCTTTCTTAGGCACAGGCACAATATTGGCCACCCATTGAGGATATGTAGAAGTCACCAGAAACCCCGCATCAATTTGCTTCTGAACTTCCTCCTTGATCTTCACTGCCATATCTGGATGAGTTCTTCTGAGCTTCTGCTTCATAGGCACGCACTCAAGCTTCAAAGGCAGGAAATGTTGCACAATATCTGTATCTAGACCTGGCATGTCTTCATACGACCAAGCGAAGATATCGAAATATTCTTGTAGCAAACTGATCAACCCCTTCTTGACAGACTCTTCAAGAAGTGCCCCAATCTTCACCAATCGAACACAATCTTCAGACCCCAAGTTGACTGTTTCTAGATTCTCGAGATGCGGCTGAATGATCTTCTTCTCGTGCTCAAGGAGACGGGTAATCTCGTCAGGAATCCCTTCAACATCATCTTCCTCTGCCTCGAATACAGGGAATTCAAAATTGGGAGATGGCGTTGGATCATTATGTTCAATGGGTTTTAGAATCAACCTGCATAATGATTTTGGTTAATGAAAAACTTTAGAATTTAAGCAAGCAAACCATTATGCAGATGAAAAGATTGCTTTTATTCTTGTTTTTTAGGGTTTTTTGTGATCACCGATTTCATGCAAAAGCAAAAAGTGAAAACAAACGGAGAAACAAATGTTTAACAATGCATTAATTGAATGAAAATATCATTGTATAAATGCTGCCAACAATGTCATCACTTCTCCTTTTGGCATGGGAGAAGGGTTTTGAAACAAAGTGAACAAATTACGCTGACTCATGAATGACCGTAGGAACATCCACAGCGACCCAATTATGGCAGATCCCGCTAGGGATAACAAAGTTGCTCAAATCCTCTGCATCCTCTTCCAGAATAGAAGCAGCTTCCTCAGCCTGATCAACATGGATGAAACCTCCACTCTTGAACAGCCCTTGCTTGTTGAATGCCCCAGAAGAATAGCCAATCATCTTCCCTAAACCAGCAACTGCACCACATTCAATGGCCAGTTTCGCATCACGATAGGAAGGAAATGAAGGAGACTTTTTCTCAATCGGCTCAGCAATAGACAAAGCTTGGAAAGGCATTCCAACTTCATCCTCAGCATCAATATATGAGAAAGAAGACAAGTGGCTAACCAGGAGAGCCTTTTCTCCCCTACCACCACCAGTTTCTTATTCTTGACGAATTTCAGCTTCTGGTGTAGGGTGGATGTCACGGCGCCAACCTCGTGAATCCATGGTCTACCAAGGAGACAGCTATAAGATGGGTGGATATCCATAACCTGAAAGGTGATCTGGAAATCACTTGGTCCAATCTTGATTAGGAGATCAACTTCCCCAATCACGGTCTTGCGTGACCCATCGAAAGCTTTCACAACAACACCACTCTGCCTTTTGGGAGGCCCCTGATATGACAATCTTGAAAGAGTCGTCTTCGGCAATACATTCAAAGATGACCCAGTGTCCACCAGTACGTTGGACATGGCGTCATTCTTGCAATTCATAGAAATATGTAAAGCCATGTTGTGGTCTCTTCCCTCCTCAGGGAGATCAGCGTCACAGAAACTCAAAGTGTTGCAAGTAGTAATGTTTGCAACAATACTGTCAAACTGCTCAATCGTGACGTCATGATCAACATAAGCCACGTCCAATACTTTCTGCAGAGCCTCCCTATGGGGTTCCGAATTCAGAAGCAAAGATAGTACGGAGATCTTGGACGGCGTTTGTAGAAGCTGATCTACAACATTGTACTCACTCTTCTTGATGAGCTTCAGCATCTCATCACAGTCTTCATTCGCAGTGCCACTAGGGCCAACAGAAGAAGTATAAGTCTTTTGTACAGAGGAGGGTTTGGCAACAGGTGCCGGATTCAGAACATTCACTGCAGTCCCAACCGGACGCTCAGCGGAATCAGAAACAACATGAGGTTTCGGAGGTGCAGAAAACACACGACCACTACGGGTCAACCCGCTCACATCAGCAATATTTACCACAGAGGTAGAAGGCAACGACACTTCTTTCCCCTCTTCAATAGCAACAACACTGTAACGAAAGGGAATTGCTTTCTCAGAAACATAAGGCACAGGGCCTGCGGGCTTGATGACCAGAGAAGGAGAAACCTTCTGTTTGCTACCATCATATCGGATAACAACAGGCTCTGGGATCTTGAACACAGGAGAAATCACATTCACCTCAGGTTCATCTTCATCAACGTTTCTGTTCTGCAGAATCTCAATAGTCCCCTCGTCTAGCAACTCTTGAAGATCCTTTCGCACTTGGCGACAACCCAATCTGTTGACGGAGCAGATGCGGCATTTGTCATGGTCGTGCTCCAGATGACTGTAATCACAGCAGACGATGCAACTCGACCAATGACTGTCGAATATGGCTTACATATTTGACTTTGTATTTGCCAGGGCAACCCTGGACCATATTGACTGACTTCCCATGCTCGGGCAATGGGTTCTTCTTAACATTAGGGCCTGAGTCCTCAAAGCTCAGTATACCGCATCTCATATGGTCCTGAACCTTAGTCTTCAACTGAAAGCAATTATCTACATTGTGGCCCGGAGCGCCAGAATGATAGACACAGTGCAAATCAGGCTTATACCACCACTGCGGGTTGACCGGTATAGCCGGAGGATCCCTTGGAGTAATCAATTTTCGCTCTGTTAAAGAGGGATACAACTCTGCATATGATACAGGAATAGGATCGAAAGTGATCTTCTTCCTTTCATAACTCGTACTAGCTAGATTACTGTTGCGAGGTTGGTAAGACGGTTGCTGAGGACGATGTTGCTGCTGATACTGCTGCTGTGGTTGTTGATTATTGTGTTGCTGATATTGCTGATTGTTGTCTCTGAAGACAGGCGCTATGTGAGCCACCTGGTGTTGACTGCTGGCATGACGCACAGGCTTCCTCTTGGCAGAGGGTCTTCTTGGTTTAGCATGGGATTACACAGCATGTGCCTCCCCATCTTTCTTCTTAGCAAACGCCCCATACCGCTTGCTTGAAGAGCCTTCATCCTTGGACAACCGTCCTTCCCGGACTCCTTCCTCCAATCGCATCCCCATGTTCACCATTTCGGTGAAATCAGAGGGAGCACTAGCGATCATCCGCTCATAATAAAATGAACTAAGAGTCTTCAGAAAGATCTTAGTCATCTCCTTCTCTTCCAACAGAGGAGTAACCTGAGCCGCCAGCTCTCGCCACCTCTGGGCGTATTCCTTAAATGTCTCTTTGTTCTTTTGAGACATGGCTCTGAGTTGATCACGGTCAGGAGCCATATCAACATTGTATTTGTACTGCTTGACGAAGGCTTCGCCAAGATCGTTGAAGGAACGAATGTTAGCACTGTCAAGACTCATGTACCATCGAAGAGCTGCACCGGATAAACTATCTTGGAAGTAATGAATCAGTAGTTGATCATTATCCGTTTGAGTAGACATTTTCCTGGCATACATAACCAGGTGACTGAGCGGGCAGGAGTTCCCCTTGTACTTCTCAAAGTCTGGGACTTTGAATTTGACAGGTATCTTAACACCAGGAACTAAGCAGAGTTCAGCTGCAGATTTGCCGAACAAATCTTTCCCTCTAAGGGTCTTCAATTCCTTGCGGAGTTCAAGAAATTGGTCATTCATGGCATCCATCTTTTCATTAACATTTGGGCCCTCAGACGGCTCAGAATGATAGATGGTGTTGTCTACCCTAGGAATGGTATGCACGACAGGAGGAGGCATCGCAAGGACCGGGCTAGATGCCGGCATGGAAGCAAAGGTAGGAGTTGGAATATCAGGCATAAAACCGGGAGGCATACCCCAAGGAAACCCGGGCGGCATGGCATTCGACACAAAATGGGCACTGGCAGCTGGCACTGTTGACGAAGCAACCTCAGAAATAACAGTCCTCTAGGGAGGAGTTGCAGGCGGTGGAGATGGTTAATTCTGGGCAGCTAGGAACTGCTCCATCAGAGCACTCAGTCTAGCGACTTCTTCTTTCAGCTCTCGGTTCTGTTGTTCTAACTGATCCATCACTCTTGCAGAATTAGCTCGGGTGTAGTACCGATGAGTCAGCTTGTCTTCAAAATAAATGAAGAGCACAGAGTTAGGCCACAGACAAGAAGACCAAAACAACACCTGCTTATGCAAATGATGCATGCAATGCTCGTGCATATGCTTTGTTTTTATATTTCAAGGAACTTTTAGGGCATTTATTTGCAAATTTTGAAATTTAAAACATTTAACCGCATATGGAAAATATCTCATCAAATATATTCGAGACAAAGAAGTACAGCATTGTTGATTATTACAAGGGAAAAGGAAAATAAACATCCTATGGATCCCTAGAAGCTCGAGATGCTGGAAGACGAGATGCACAAAGCCTCTTGATCTCTCTCTCATATGCTGCTTCCATATCCGCTTTCTCCTTAGCAAGTCGATCATACTTCCTCTTCCAGAATTTGGAAGACTAAGGAAGCAGAGAAGTCCAGGTATCGTTCGGATCATCTATCACCTGATGCTCGAGGAATTCAGTCAGAGCGTCCTTCTCTTTAAGCTGTTGAAGCAACTCTTCTCTTTCACGGATCCAGGCACGTGAAAGGTCTTCTTCTCTCAACTCCCTTACGCCTTGGTTAGGGAGAGTTGAAGGCCCAGCCACAACCAAAGGTATAGGTCTCGGATAATCATATGGCATAGGATACTCAGAAGCTCTCTGTCTGACCCAAGAAGTATACGGCTCCAAAGCAATGCAGTTCTTCGGACCCAACTCATTTCTACCCTTCTTGTGAATCTTGCGCCAAGCGCGGACCATCCTGGCTTTCAGGCCTTGGGGATCTTTACCCTCCTGAAAGAAC
Source organism: Lathyrus oleraceus (assembly GCF_024323335.1). NCBI lineage: Eukaryota > Viridiplantae > Streptophyta > Magnoliopsida > Fabales > Fabaceae > Lathyrus > Lathyrus oleraceus. The sequence goes on along the minus strand of NC_066585.1, from coordinate 483,419,421 downwards.
ACACCTTCTAACAGAATGTTATGAGGTTTATCCTTTAGGGGGAACCCAAGCTGACGACGTGCTAATATAGGGTTGTAGCTGATCCCACCACATGTACCAAGAAGAGGCACATTAGGTAATTCACCACAATAATCAATAATCTGAACTGTATCATACACGCGATTGTACCAAGAGATATCGTCATTAGTGAGAGACATAAGTCTCGTAGACCACCATAGACATCCCTTATTCTCCTTGAAAGCAACCGTCTGCGGTAAGTGAGAAATAAACCACTTATACAACAGAGGCAAACAGCACACAATAGCTCCTCCACCCTTTGCATTCCTCAGATGCAAAGAGAAGTAGGTATCACCCAACAGAGTAGGAACGGGATTAAGAATTGAAAAGATCCTAATGGCGTTCACATCTACAAATTTGTCGATGTTGGGGAACAGTACCAAACCATAGATGAGCAGCACGAATATGGCCTCAAAGGCATCCTCACTCATGGCCTTCCCATAAACGGTAGCTTGAGCGACGAGGAAATCAGAAGGAAGACCCTGAATTCCACCTTTGGTGGTCACATGCGCTTGAATCAGGGATTCATCTATGTGTAACAAGTCTGCAATCTCTCGAGAAGTCGGAATACTCTCCAAGCCACTGAATGACACTTGATCCAGAATAGGAATACCCACAAGATGAGCATACTCCTCGAGCGTAGGCAACATCTGAAAGTCTGGAAAAGAGAAGCAGTGATACAGAGGATCATAGAACTGCGCCAAAGTACTCATCAACCCCTCATCCACCTGAGTAGTCAACAGAGGCAGAAGCTTCCTATAGCGAGCTTTGAAACCCAAGGGATCTAATACATAAGATGTCAGAATCCTTAACTCTTTTAGATCGGGCTGTCTAAAGCTGTACTTCTTTGTATGCCTTTTTGGTCTTTCCATGTCTTAAAATTTTGCAAATAAACCCTTTAAGTTCCTTGAAATTTTTCTTATTTTTCTGATGACATGAATGCAGATGAATGCATGAATGCATGAATGCAACAATCACACTCAAGGATCAAGCAAATCACACCAGGCAAAGGTCATGGGAAAGCTCATAGTATCCTTAATATCAATCATCCATTTTGGTGGATTATGGTTTTCACCTTATCGACACCCAAGTTCCATTGATATTAACGATACCTGAACCGGCTCAATCATCCTTAGTATCAATCATCCATTTTGGTGGATTATGGTTTTCACCTTATCGACACCCAAGTTCCATTGATATTAAGGATGTCTGAACGACTCAACCATGAATCACGAGTTTGTTGAGAGTCACGAGGATGGAGTTTCGGTTAAGAACCACCCAAAGGGAGTGTACTAGGGTTTAAACCTGCCGAACATGTTCTACCAGAGGTTCCCATAGTCATCATCCCATCTTTCGAATATTATCGGAGGAACGAATACTCGTATTCCAAAAATATTCTCAAGAGAGACTCTTATGAGTGTAGTATCGCGTAACAATCGCATCAGATCTTACATCTGAACGACCTCCGCACTATGTCCTAGAAATAGGCCAGGATGGGCTTGGTAAACTAAGGTCCTTGGCTTCTAAGACACATATTGAAAGAATGATGCCTAACCACAAATAACTTGTGTGACATCATTAATCCAACATGACCTCCACCAAGTGAATGGACTCGCAAGTCAACTTGCTAAGGAATAACTCCACACAAGTCGACGAGACTATGCCATTCTCCTATCATAGGTGCACTCGAGTTCGGGTATAGAACTCGTCTCATAGAGATCACCAAGCAAACAAGCAATTGTATATCAAGCAATTCAATCATTACAATCAATACAGTAATCCCAAATTATACAAAAATATGTCATATAACAGATAAACAATATCATACAACAAGGGTGAAAAGTAGGCAAAACCACCAAGGAACTTTATCCCCAGCATAGTCGCCACTTTTCTGTAGCAGTGTATTCGTCACTTTATGATTTATTGACTAAATCAAAAGCAAAGCATACAAAGGTAGAGTCGCCACCGTACTTTTATTTATCCAAAGGAATGGCTAAAAAGCGAACAAAAGCATAAGAAGTTTTACACATAGAAAACTAATGAAAAGGTCAGAGATCTGGGTAAGGGGTTAATTACGCAATGGGAAGGTGTTAGGCACCCAAAACGTCCTAGGTACTCCTAGGGAGCCCTTTTCACAACTTGTTGTATGAAATGTTATTTGTTTATGAAATATTTATTGTGCACACATGGATTGAAGTGATGAGAAAAGAATATACAAATTATTTTTGTGTTTGAACGGATGAACCCGTTGCCTACGTACCTTTCCATGGAAGGTAAGGATCAAAATGCCGTAGTTCGGCTAAAAGATTTCCAAACAATGAGTGGATTGATTTTAAACAAAAGCCCTAAGGTCTTTCATTATCCACGGGAGAAAACTCAGCCTATATCAACAACAAGTCCACCATGTGAGAATAACTTCGACATACTAGAGGGGTTAACCCTGTTTTCAGTATGGAAGTCTTACGGTTCGATCACTAAGGACAAAAGGCGAGATTAACATCAACCACTAAGATAATTGAGATCTATGGCTAATGTATGAAAACTTGATTAAAAAGTGGATTTGGGCCACAAAAGCAATTGAGTGAGTGAAATTAACCAGTTTGAAGTGTTCACAAAAATGAAGTCAAAGTATGATTAGAATTCAATTCAAAAGAAGTATTGTGAAAAATGGAGTTTGAAAATCAGAGGCTTAAGGCCTAGGTTTCTAATTTGAAAAATAGATGAAAATGTTTGCACAATAGTTTTGGTTTTGGGTTAACATGCAAATGGAGGTTTAAGACACAAAAAGGTGGGACGGTTAAGGGATATAAAACTTCTTTGATGTTCACCTCTTGAGATCATATATAGATGACTCAAGTGATTCCTTTGGAATAGGCAACAAATGAATAACAAATAATCAATACAAATGGATACCAGATGCCAATCAATGGACTTACACCAATCTCACAAAACAAAGAAAACATGGAAACCAGATACCAATCAATGGATTTACACCAATCTCACAAAACAAAATGGATACCGGATGCCAATCAATGGACTTATACCAATCTCCTAAAACAAAATGAAACATGGATACCAGATGCCAATCAATGGACTTACACTAGTCTCACAAAACAAAGAAAACAAAATGCAAGAAGCAAGAGGAAACAAGTTGCCAATAAATGGTCTTACACTCGACTCCAAGGAAATGGGATGCCAATCAATGGTCTTAGTCCCAACTCCTCCCAGATCATAGGAAACAACTGCCAATAAATGGACTTATAATTGACTCCTCAGTGGACAAACAAAGTGTCACAAATATATGAACGATGATCATGAAATGATATACAATTAATGCTCAAAGATGAAAGCAATGCACAAAGGCACACACAAACAATTATGCACATATGGACAAACAAGTAAACAAACAACCAATTAGCACACACTATACACAATCAGTTAGGCTCAAGCAAGGTTAGGCTTTACAGCCAACTGGAATGGGGCATTTTGAGCTCTTAACCCTAACATTGAGAGTTAGGGTGAAGCAGATGAAATGGAGATGAGGGGTGTGCCTCATAGCTCTTATCCCTGGTCAGGGAGAGCTTTGATCAATGGAAAGTGTGGAAGTTCAGAAAGTAGGAACTCTTCTCCACAAATGATTGACTCTATAAGATCTTGGGTTCTTATTCACAATGCATCAACACATGGTGTGAGCAAAGTGAAGGACACACTGAGTAGCAGGGGATGGATTACACATCCCTTTTATCTGCCAATTGCCTCTTAAGAGGACTTTACCTGCTTGGCACAAAATTAAACAAGCACAAACATTGCCTCTTAAGGAGGGCTTCAGACAGGTGCCTGCCAAAGTAACATGACAGGTCTTCCAGACTACATGAAGATTAGGGATTATACCTAAGTGGTTAAGCAACCAAGCAAAGCAAAGTTCAAATGAACTTAAAGCAACTTAGGTACCTGTGGAAACAGCTAAACAAATCAGTACAATACTCAGACAAACAGACAACCATCAATAAGCAACAGACAACCCCAATGTACAAAATGTGTAAGCCATAAGGCAAACTCAAGTGAGTTAGCATCAACCTACAAAACACACAAATGTTAGCAACCAATTGCAAACATCCATATTCACATGATGAAGCATCATCAACTATGGAACTTGGATGCTTAAACCTGAAATCAAAGCTCACATGTAAGCAACAAACCACTAGGTCAAAGCCTGGGGTCAAAGATGAAGAAAAAATTCAAAACAGGAGCTGAAAATCAACACATTGCAACTTCAAACACATATTGATAAGTCCTAAAAAGGCTCACATCAAAATCAATCATCAAATGCATTTCATGATCAAAAGAAGTCAAAGGCAATTTCAAAGCTCATATGTGATCATCATGAATGAAAAATTCAAATCAAAACAGAAATGATTCAAATATATCTGGAAGAAAATCATGAACATTCAAGACATCTAACACGATCAACATACAAAAAATCAGAAGCATCAAAGATCATTTGGCATGGAAATTAAATTGCACAAGCTGGACAATCAAAGGTGTGACACAAATTGTCACACCATGCAAACACAAGCATAAAAAAGAAATGGTAATTGATAAAAATGTCAAACCAAAACCAAAATGTCCATCAATGTGTCCAGAATCAACATGCAAAATTTCAAGCAATTTGGATTAAAAACAAGCATTTCACAACAACATAAGCAAGGCAAGGTCACAAATGGATACATGATCACATAACCTAGCACCAAATAAAATCCAGCCATGCACAATTTTGGAAATCATGACTATTAAAAAAAATAGACAAACCAAGGAACAATTAGAAAAAAATTGGAGATGAATTGATGCATTTTTCAATTTAATATGATTTCTCTAAGTTGATGAAAGAAATAAAAATCAAAAGAAAGCATGGCACATGAAAAATAGGAGGGAAACAAAAAACAAGAAGCAATTTGAAAATGATCCTTCGCTGGGAATCGAACTCTGAGTACATCAACATACAACATTTTTCAAGGAGATCATGGATCAAACAAGAGCTAAGCCTAATTCTACATATCAAGAGAGAATCGAGCAAGAGAAAGTTCATGCATAAAACTTGAATCAACCATAACTCAGTCAATAACGGATCAAATCACATGATTCTTTCACCAGAATTACCAGGAGAACAAGATCTACAATAATATATACATGGATTTCAAAATTAAAAGGTTCGAATTATGACCTCTTGAAGTGCAGAACCGTTGAAATGCCATGATCCACAGCTTTGAAGTGTTCAAATCTATTCCACAATATCTTGAAATGAAGTTTGATGAAGCAATTGAAGCATGAATGGCTCTAGATCTCGCTCAAAACAGAAACTCCATTGTCATCTTTATGAACTTGAACTGCACTATTCTTGCACGAATTCAATAAACCAGCAATTGATCTACACTATATCCAAGCTCAGGAACAAGAATGTGAAGTTAAAATACACTATTATTTGGAAGAAAATGGAATTATGAATGAGAGAAAATTTTTGAAGTGAGAGAGAATTTTGATCTAGAAAATGTGAAAAGTGATTCAGCCCCCAAATTCTGTTAGGGTTTAGGTATTTATATGTTGTACTAATCCACCCTTAATCCAAATTAATCATGCTTAGTTAAATTGAAATTAAGTGAAAACAAGGTGCATGGCAAAAAAAATGACAAATTGGAGGGTGTGTGAAGCATGCACACGTGAACAGTAGCCAATGCATAATCAAAACGGAACTATGGATCGATACAAAACTCGTATGGATCGATACATAGCACATTTTTTCTTGCATGGATCGACACGAAACTCGTATGGATCAACACATAGCACATTTTGCCTTGCATGGGTCGATACGAAACTTGTATGTATCAATACATGGAACATTTTGCCCTGCATGGATCGATACATAATTCGTATGGATCGATACATAGAACATTTTGCCCATGCACACTTGATGATGATTTGATCATATCTCCTCAACCGTTCATCAGATTCTCATGATCTTGGACTTTTTGGAAATGGGAGAGAAAGATCTACAATGTTCATGTTCAACAAAATTTCATTTGAAGCTTTTTCGATGATGTAAAATTGAGTTGAAGTTGGTCTAAAACTCTCCATTTTTGGAAATATTAGGTCACTTTCCATTTCTGGAAGCTTTTTGACTTGACTTCAAATTTTTCAATGTGAGTGTTTGAGATGTCAAATGAGACTTGTTTGAACATGAATGAAGTATTTCCAATCACTTCCCACCTCCAAATCCACAGTTGACTTTGCAATTGACTTTCTGGGTCTTCAGATGACCTGTAAATGCTTCAGCTGGAAGACAAAGGTTAGATGACATATTTTTGTACTTTTGGTTAGTGATAAAAAGAAAAGCAATGATATACAAATGCAAGCAATGCTTGGTGATCAAGAACCACTCTCAAAAAGAGGATCCCACCCACAAGGAAGGAAGCAAAGAGTCCAATGATCCTTGAGGCAATGCAATGATATGATATGATGCCATGAGGGGTCTTAGGGAAAAAATTGGGGTCTTACATTGTTCATTGCCATGAATGAACCCTCCGCTACGGAAGCTAAGTTGCATATCTTCAGACCTTGCGGTTGATGAACCTTTCTGGAACCCCAAACCGGTTCTGCCTTTGTTGTCGGAGACCTCTACCATGCGCCCCCACTGATCAACGCCGCCTTCTTCCACAATCTTCTTGGGATCTTTCAATGAGGACATAGGTGCTCCAACTCTCTTCTCAAAAGCAATAGATAAGGCTTGGAACGGAGTTCCAACCTCATCCTCAGCTTCAACATAAGAGAAAGATGATAGGTGGCTAATCAACAACGCCTTCTCCCCACCAACAATCACAAGCTTTCCATTCTTCAAAAATTTGAGCTTCTGGTGTAATGTGGAGGTAACAACTCCTGCCTCATGGATCCATGGCCTTCTCAACAAGCAACTGTAGGCCGGGTGGATATCCATTACTTGAAAATTAATCTGAAAATCACTCGGACCTATCTTAACTGAAAGATCCACTTCACCAACAACTGTTTTGTGTGAACCGTCAAAAGCTTTGATAATTACACCGCTATACCTCATTGGTGCTCCTTGGTATGATAACTTTGACAGATTTGACTTCGGCAACACATTCAGCGACGACCCGGTGTCAACAAGCATATTTGACAAGGCATCTTCTTTGCAATTCATGGGGATGTGCAAAGCCAAATTATGATTCCTTCCCTCCTCAGGGAGTTCTTCGTCATAGAAGCTAAGATTATTTCACAAATTGATGTTAGCCACGTTACCATTGAATTGCTCCACTGTAACATCATGTTCTACAAAAGCTTGTTCTAGCACTCTCTGCAGTGCTTCTCTGTGCGCTTCAGAATTCCTGAGCAGAGACAACACTGAGATCTTTGAGGGGGTTTGGAGCAGCTGCTCCACCATGTTGAACTCACTTCTCTTGATTAACCGAAGTACCTCATCATCATCGTTGGCCTTCACATCGCTGGATTCACCAGACTTACCCTTTGAAGCACCAGCTGGATCTACAATAGGCACTTCTACCTTCTTTCCAACAACTGATTCTTCCTTATCCTTTGGGAACCCCGACCCAAACACACGACCACTACGGGTCACCTTGGTAACATCAGTAATGCTTACCACAAAGCTAGTCGTAGGTAACGAGACCTCTTGACCACCTTCTATCATTGTAGTATTATACTGATACGACACAGCTTTATCAGATGAATATGAGACTGGGCCCTCTAACCGCATAACCAATGGCGATACTGATCTATTGCTGACATTGTTACTGTTCCTGCTATCATACTGAATTACCAATCTCTTTGGCTGCTTGAAAATGGGCAATATGACATTTGCATCGTCATCTACATGACGGGATTGAACAATTTGAATCATGCCTTCATCCATCAGTCGCTGGATGTCCCTTTTCACTATTTCACAACCCCTCGGGTAAACACTACAGATAACACAACCATCATGGTCATGTTCACAATCACTCACCAAACAAATATCCTTATGCATCTGCACCAAGGATCTTCAGATAAACCGCATATCAAAAACTTTAAACTTGCCAAGACAACCATCCACCATATTCACAAAAGAGTTTCCATGGGCGGGTAGCGGATTTGCTTTCACATTCGGCGCACGGTCCTCTAAGGACACCATTCCAACCTTCATCAGCTTCTGAACCTCATACTTGAGCGGATAACAGTTCTCGATATCATGTCCGGGTGCTCCTTGATGAAAACCATAATGGAGCTCAGGCTTGTACCACCATGGAAGTGGTTCTGGAATTTGCGGTGGGTTTCTTGGTTGGATTAGGTTCTTGAGAACCAAAGAGGGCTATAATTCTGCATAAGACATAGGAATCGGTTCGAAAGAGACCTTCTTCCTCTCGAAGTTTTGTTGATGATGATTGTTGGTATTGTTGTTGTTGTAGGTGTTTGTTCATTGTTGCAGTTGTTGTTGTTGACGTTGGGGTTATTGGACTGGTGTTGATTGATGATTAGAAAACATAGGGATAACTAAAGATACTTGATGATGATGTTGACGGGATGGTTGATTCCTTCTAATCTGAGGCCTCCTCTACCTCCCACTGCTTATTGCATTCGCTTCATTGTCCTTCTTCTTCCCAAAATGGCTACCATACCTCTTACTCGAAGTTGCTTCATCCTTCGACAAACGTCCTTCTCAGACCCCTTCCTTAAGCCTCATCCCCATGTTTAGCATTTCGGTAAAGTCACTGGGGGCACTAGAAATCATTCGTTCATAATAAAATAAACTCAGAGTTTTCAGAAAGATCTTTGTCATCTCTTTTTCCTCCAAAGGAGGAGTGATCTGGGCAGCTAATTCCCTCCATCTCTGTGCATACTCTTTAAACGTCTCCTTATCCCTCTGAGACATAGACCTCAGCTGGTCTCTATCAGGCGCCATATCTATGTTGTACTTATACTGCTTGACAAAAGCCTCTCCCAGGTCATTGAAAGTGTGAATGCTTGCACTATCCAACACCATATACCAACGGAGCGCAACACCGGTCAAACTGTCCTAGAAATAATGAATCAATAGTTGATCATTGTCAGTCTGAGTAGACATCTTGCGAGCATACATCACTAGATGACTGAGCGGACACGTGTTCCCTTTATACTTTTCAAAGTCAGGCACTTTGAACTTCACCGGGATCTTGATGTTGGGTACTAAACACAACTCAACAACACTCTTTCCAAACAAATCCTTACCCCTTAGTGTCTTCAATTCCTTGCACAACTCAAGAAACTGATCTTTCATTTCATCCATTTTCTCGTAGACATCCAGACCCTCAGACGGCTCAGAGTGATAAATGGTGTCCTTTACACGAGGTAAGGTGTGCACAACGGGAGGTGGAACGGACATGACTGGGCTAGATGCTGGCATGGAAGCAAAAGTAGGCACAAAGCCTTCAGGCATAAAGTTGGACGACACTCCCCACGGGAATCCGGCAGGCATAGTGGGCGCAAAATAAGCGGTAGCAGTAGGCATGATAGAGGTAGCCACCTCTGAAATAACTGTCCTCTGAGGAGGAGGAGTTGCAGGCGTTGGAGAAGATTGACTATGAGTGGCAAGAACTAACTCCATCGACGCAGTCAGGCGGGCGATCTCATCCTTCAGCTCTCTGTTTTCTTGCTCTAGATGCTCCATAATTCTGATATGATTGGCGCGGGTGTTGTACCGATGAGTCAGCTTGGCTAAAGCACAGAAGAAACACAAATGAGACATCTGGCGAAAGAGAAACCTGCTTATGCAAATGATGCATGAAATACAATGCTTGTTTATTTATTTTTATTTTCAAGGAACTTACTATATCATTTGCAAATATATATATATATATATATATATATATATATATATATATATATATATATATATATATATATATATATATCAACAATTGCAATAATTTTTATATGTCTAAAAATCTCTTTTTATTTATATAATTGGAAGGATTACACTGAGTACAATTTCAGAAATCAAATGAAAATACAAGAGAAAAGGAGACTAGTCATCCTAAGGATCCCTAACAACAATGTCAGAAGCCCTAGCTGGAGGCGCGTACTTCCTTCGAATGCGACGGATCTCAATTTCAAAGGAAACTTTCATCTGAGTCTTCTCGAGGACAAGCTGATCAACAATCTTCTTCCAAGCAACGGAAGGTTGAGGCATGCTAGATGAAGCCTCTGGCTCTCTCTGTCTCTTTGTCACTCGGTCGTCAAGTAGCTCAATGAGTTCGTCTTTGTCCTTAGGCTCTAACTGCAACTCCTCATGCTTCTTGCTCAAAGCACGGAAAACGCTCTTCCCACATATCCTTCTCTTGCTTCATCTTGACAAGTGCGTCTTCCAACTCCTCTACGTCTTGGTTAGGGAGATTTAATGGCTCAACCAAAACCATAGACATAGGTCTTTCACAAGGATAAGGCATCTTTAACTCTAAAGCTCTCTTCTTGACCGAAAGAGTGTAAGCTTCCAAAGCTACACAATTGCACATACCAAGCTCGGATCTTCCTTTCCTATGCACATTATGCCAAGCACGCACAATCTTCTACTTCAAATATTGGGATCTTTACCCTCTTGATAGAAAAGACCTTATAACAAAGTGTCATTAGGGTTGTCTCTCAAGGGGAACCCAAGTTGACGACGAGCCAAAGCAGGGTTATAGTTAATTCCTCCTTATGTACCAATGAGAGGCACATTAGAGAATTCACCACAACTATCAATAATGTCCAAACTACCCAAAGAAGGATCATACCAAACTATATCATCATTAGTGAGAGACATAAGTCTCTGAGACCACCGTAGACATTGTTTGTTCTCCACAAAAGTAGGCGTCTGAGGCAAGCGCGAAATAAACCACTTGTACAAAAGAGGAATGCAACAGACAATGGTTCCACCACCCTTAGAATTCCTTAGATGCAAAGAGAAATACATATCACCCAATAAAGTAGGCACATTATTCCCAATCAAGAAAAGTCTAATGGCGTTAACATCAATAAAACCGTCAATGTTAGGGAACTAAGCTAATCCATAGATGAGCAACACAATGATAGCTTCAAAAGCGTCCACACTACCTTCTTGAGCAAAAGTAGTAGCTTCCTTGATGAGGAAATCAGATGGCAACCCAAATAATCATCCTTTCTTCACCCAATGAGCCTCTATCTCAAACTTCATCAAGTGAAGAGCTTCAGCAATAATACTAGATCGGGGAATTTCCTCCAATCCACTAAAAGGCACTCTACTATAAATAGGTATCCCCAAAAGATGAGAATACCCCTCCAAGGTAGGCACAAGCTGAAAATCTGCTAAAGTGAAACAACAGTAGAGAGGATCATAGAACTGCACCAATACACTCAAGAATGCTTCAACCACATCAGCAAACAAGATAGACGGGAGCTTCCCATGGCGTCGTTTGAAGTGCAAGGGATCTAATACAAAATATGCTAGCTTCCTTAACTCTTTCAAGTCGGGACATCTGAAACTGTACTTCTTAGTGTTCCTTCATCCACAATCCATGGTCTGAAAATATTTGCAAATAATACCTCAGTTCCTTGAAATTTTTCGTGTGATGAATGTTATGATGTGCATGAATGCATGAATGCAAGAATCACAAATAAGGGATCACACACAAGGAAAATAAAGGTCAAGGGATGAATCATGTCATTGTCAAGATCAATCATCCATTTTGGTGGATTATGGTTTGCACCTTATCGACACCGAAGTTCCATTGATATTGACAAGACTTGATTGGATCAACCAAGAATCAAGGGTTTGTTGTAAGTCACGAGCATGGAGTTTGGGTAAGAACCATCCCAAAGGAGTGAACTAAGGATAAAACTTGTAGATCATGTTATAAAAAGTTCCCAGAGTCTTAATTCCATCTATCGGATATTACAGGTTAAGATGACTGACTCATCGACCCATAATATTCTCAGGAGAAACTTGTCTTAGTGTAGTATCGCGTAACAACTGTGATCAAGTCTACACTTGAACAGTCTCCGCACTACGTCCTAAATAGGCAAAGAGGGGTAAATGTTCTGCGGTCCTCAGCTTCTCGGACCCAAATTAGAGATAGTAATGCCTAACCACAAATACTTGTGTGACATTTCCAAATCCAAAAGAGTCTCCACTGAGCAGATGGATCTCAAGTCAACTTGTTAAGGACTACTCCTCACAAGTCGAACATGACTATACCATCCTCATATCTTAATTGCACTCAAGTTTGGGTTAGAACTTATCTCACCACTCAGAGATCACCAAGCACAACAAACACATACATACATACAAACATCACATATATACAAATATATACACACAAAAAGTAGGCTAAACCCACTGGAGACTACTCCCTAGCAGAGTCGCCACTTAATTTCTGTAGAGGTAACTTCATGATCATCAAGCTATGGATAAGATACACATCAAATAACAAGAGTCGCCACCGCGCTTTTATTGTTTCCAAGGGAAAAGGGAAAAAGTACGAACAAAACCCAGAAGTAAGAAGTTTTCAAATCAAAACTAATAAAATGTCAGAGATTACAGGTAAGGGGGTTGGTTACACAGAGGGAAGGTGTTAGCACCCTAAGTGTCCTAGGTACTCCTAGGGAGCCCTTTTTGTGTGCATATGTATTTGGTACAAAAATGATGTTCACAAACAAATAGAATGGGGGGATGAAAAAAGAATTCATTAATTATATTTTTGTGTTTGACAGGACCTTCGGACTTGTGCCTACGTACCAACATAAAAATGAGGGATCAAAACCTCGTAGTTCGTGATACAAATTTCAAAGTGGATGCATTGCTTTTAACAAAAATTAAGTTTGAAAGGCACAAAGGCCTAAAAATGGTTTGAATGAGTTAGTTCCTTTTTTTGACTTTTGAAAATTTAGGTCAAGTATAGTTAAGTTCATTTACAAGTTTAATTAAGAAAAGAAGTTTGAAAATGCATTGGCATAAAGTCAAAGTTTCTATCTTTTTGTAAAGTGGTGCAAGTTTAGAACAAAATAAGTTCAATTCAAAGAATATTTTGAAAAGGGAGGGAGATATTTTGAATATAAAGAAATGGGGAGAAGATGAAGAGACTAATCCTATGCACAAAATCAAAATTTAAGAGTTGAAAAGATTTGACCAAATTGGTAGCAATCCAATAGACAAGAATGTCAATAGAAACCCAAAATTCCCTTGGACATTTAGAATCAAGCAACATACAAATGCACAATTATATTATCTTGAAGAGAAAAGGCATCAAATAAAGATATCCACATCCAAGCTTTAGCCACTCCATGATCTTTTTCAAATTAGCCCATGTAACAGATGAATTCCACAAGTCACAGGTTCAAAATAACAGCTTCACAATGATCATGTTGTAGATGAACTCAAAGGGATCTTGAATGATGTATCAGATGAAGTTTCAAATTGTAAGGACTTGGTTTCACAGAAAGTTGGCATTGGCCAAGTCCTTTAGCATAGGAATGTTGCCTAAAATCTAAGTCCATTTGTCCAAGATCAAGCCAACAGTTCACACAAAAGTTTTTTTTAGGGTTTTTGTTGTTATTATGTACATTAATGGTCAAAGACCCCACAAACAAGCAAAGTATACACAAACAAGATATATCACACAATATGGTCCAAGTGGACAAAGTGAAAAATGCATTAACATAAACAATTAGAATGGTATGAATAATGACAAATGAATAAAGACTAAAATTAAATGACATTAAAGTAAATGGCTTGAAATTAAGACATAGTTGTTAATGAATTAGAAGTTAGTATTGTTTTGCTTTTGCTTTTCATTTTCAGACATTCTTTGGAGAACTCTCAACCTACTTGTCACAAGCATGGATCCTTGAGCCAAGACATCTTCCAAAGGAAGGAAAAAAGGCCAAGTTTCCACACAATACCATGAAAGAGGGGAGACTTACAATCTCACTAACTAGAATGCTATAATTTTTGTGTCACAAGTTTAGCGCTATGTTAAGCAATCGTAATTGGACTTATGTAGAAGTCACAACTATTTGAGGCCGGGCAATAGAATTTTGGTGTTAATGCATGTTTGAGACATAGTATAATGGACTATGCTCATGAAACATACCACACACAAAAAGAATATGCAAAAGAGGTGGCCTAATCTCATCCATACTCATGTTGATTTTTCAATCAACTAGCCTTAGGACTTTCAGATATCATAGACCAAATGAGATGAATGCATAAAGAATGGGAATGAGACGAAGAGGGAAGGGAATGGATCAAAACTCAAATTGGTCAAAGGAGGAATTTTACCAAATTAATATCATCCATTCATTTTGGGAGATGGAATGTATATTCCATCAATCCCCTAAATCCAATGATATTAACTTGACAAAGTCAAATCAACCTTGACCAAGGCCCAACAACAAGAGTCAAACTCAAACAAGTCATTACAATTGGTCAACAAAATTATTTGGCATTTTATTCAACTCAAACAAGTCATTACAACTCATCTACACGCCTGGTATTCACCATGGACGCGTGAGATTAAAACGTTTTGGAATGGTCATGTGGTTCAGAACCTGTCTAGCACACCACCGGTGCTGGACCTCCGGTCACCTTCTCAGGCGAGGCTAACCGGACTGGTTCAGTCATCACCATCACATAAATGAAAAAGGAGGACATGATCTGAAAGAAAAAATAGCGTAGAGCACGAATCTGACCTCAATTTTAACTAACTCCACATATATAGAAAGATATGAGGAGTTGAAATTTGAGGTATGTCAACTGAGTTGCTTCGATTTGACCTCTAAGCAACTCAATCTTCTTGCCTACATTGGTAGGACTTCAGACAACCAAAGATCCAAGAGAATTGAGTAGAATTGAGAGAGAATCGAAGAGATGAAGTTTTTTGAAAATTACCTTCAATGTTATGCAGTTCTTGATGTTGCTTGCTCCAAACAAGATCTGGTCACACTTGAGAAGCTAGCAGGAAGTGATTAGAGAGGTTGCAAGGCTTTGCATCTTGGAGTTCTTGAATCTCCAACAATTGAGATTCAAACTCAAATTTCAAATTGAAATTTCTCAGGTTTTCCTTTAGAATGTGAGGGTTTCAACGGGGGGCAAAGCTGGCGCGCAAGGTGTGATTCAAATGAGCACAAAGGTCACGTATTTATATCATGAATGAATGATATTTTCACACTTCAAAATCTGTCCAAAATTAGCAATGTTGATGGCACGAGTGCATGGGCATGTGCAGGCCCATGATGCAACGCAAAAAGGTCCAAAATCAATTCAAATGAAGTCTGAATGGAAGCTTGATTGGCAAGGAAAAGTGAACTGAAATTTTGAAGTTTGATTCTTTCCAATTATGAAGCCCTATTAAATCCATACGCAGACCTAGCTAACCATACAAGTTTGATGTTCAACACTTTTTCATTTGGAGCTTGGAACATGGAGGATTTTAAGTTGGAAGTTTGGAAATTTCAACATGTTGAAAATTTTTCTAAGTGTCAAGCCATATATCTCAATATTCCACCTTACTTAACTTTTTATGTGAGCTTCAAATGAGAGAAGTGTCTTCATCAAAGTTGTAGCTCTTTAAAAGATATTCAAAATGGTCACCAATTGCATGTCATTTGCATTTTTGAAGTTTGGAAAAATCACTTGTTCAATGGTATAGGTCAAAAATGACCTATAATGTAACCTCATATCACATGCTCATAAAAGTTGAATTAGATCTCACTCCAAACATCAAAGTTGAAGTAGAAATCTTGAATTTGATTTTGCAACTTGGAAATCTTTCATCTCATAAAAATTGAGCAAGTTATGGGCTTGTGAATTTGACTTTCAAATTAGGGCTTAGACAAAATGACCTATAATGTTTCAACCTAGAAAATGATATTCCCAGCAAAACTAGCTCTAGGTCTCAACATGAAAGTTGTTTGGAAGGTAATTTAGAGTAACTTTTAGCTTGGAATCATTTTCATATGTGTAAGACCCTAATTTTGACCCTAAGATCCCTCATGGCATCATATCATTGCTCATTGCATTTCCTCAAGGATCATAGCATGTGTGGCTCCTTAACCCTTGGGTTAGGACTTGTGTGAGTTGTTTTGAGACCACCAAGCATGCTTGAATTGTATATTATTGCTTTTATTATTTTTTTTACTAACCAAATGCACAAAAATATGTCACTAACTTTTTTATTTTTGAAGCTCAACTGATCACATGTGCCATTGCTCCTAAGAGGCTCCCATGCTCATTAAAATGGCTAGATGAAGATGAAAGCAAGCATGAAAATGGTTCCCAAAGCTCTCAATCATCATATATGCCTCCCAAGCATCTCAATTTTCCAACTTTATCAAGATAAACCAAAGGGCTTGAGGATTGCTTCCCAAGAAAACCCTAATTCAACTATGCATTGATTGTGCCTTGCTCATGAAGCAACCTCAACCTATGATCAAATTAAATCAAGGGAAGTTCTTTAATTAATTATTTTATGCATATATGAGCCTATGTGAGTATCCTTAATCATTCATTCATCAAGATTTGAGGTTTGGCCTTGAGAAGTTGACCAGTCAAATCATCTGACTAATCTGAGATCCACTAAGACACAACTTTTGATATGTTTGTCAAATGAAGATGACCCCAAGAGAAGAAATGTTCTTAAGAACCATGTGAACAACTTTCATTTTAATCAAAAATCCATTTGAAACTTGGAAGGTCAACATTCATTTCAAAACATTATAGGTCATTTTGACTGAAACCCTAATTTTGGGTCAATTTCCCAAGGACCTAACTTCCTCATTTTTTATGATTTTTAGGTGAGACCAATTGCATTGGAAATCTTAAGGTGTCTAATTAAAATATCATGTTGGACAAAATTTCATAATCCTAAAACAAACACACGTGATAATACAAAACATTATAGGTCACTTTGGACCAAAACCATTGAATGTTGAAAATGTCCAACTTCAAGTGCCCATAACTTTCTCATCAAAGATCCAAATTGTTGGTTCTAAGTGTTGGAAGCAATTTTGGGAAAACAAATAGTGTTCACAAGATGTTTTGTGTGATGTCTTAACATGAGATATCCTATGTACCTGCTGGAGTTCAAGAACATGATCATGCAGGATTATTTCAGAATGTCATACACAAGGTCATGGCATCTGATATGTGTGTACCTGCTGGAGTTTAAATGAAAGACATGATTATGCAGGATTGTTTCAGTATGTCATACACAATGTCATGGCATCTGATATGGTTGTACCTGCTGGAAATTATAAAAGGAATTACGGAATTATGCAGGATTGTTCCAGGATGTCAAATCCGATGTCATGACATCATGTACACAAAACATTCAGTATGAATATCTGGTGTTTTGTGATTGCACAATTAATGGCAATCTATGTATGATTGAAGATCTGATTTGCAGGCGCATTCAATCATGGATTACAACCTGATTTACTTATTTTCCAAAGAGATATAATCAGCTGTCATGAGAAGATTTGATTGGAAAATAGATTTAGGGTTTTCAAGATGTCCAAGCCCAGCTGAATGCTTCTATAAATAAGACATGGAAAACCTGATTTTATACACAACCAATACTAAGCGAAATATAGAGAGAGAGTTAGGGTTTGTGTCTGTTTAGTCGTGACACTTGTAAGCCATTCAAGTCATCTTTTGATGATTGAATTGGACTGGTTTGTGGTTGTAATTTGTCACTCTAAAGCTGTTAAGCAAGAGTGTATGTCTACTTGATCAAAGCTGTTAAGCAAGATCAAGTGTGTGTCTTCTTGATCAAAGTTATGAAGCAAGATCAAGAGTGTGTCTTCTTGGTTGAAACTGTGAAGTAAAATCAAGAGTGTGTTATTGAAAAGTGTTTTCTTTTCTCAAGGGATTTTTGTTTAAGATCACAGGTGTGATTGTAGGGAAGTGAGCGGGTTCTCATATCTAAGAGTGCTTAGGTAGAAATTGCACGGGTAGAGATTATGTGAGAAAGACTGTAACTTGTTAAGGTGTACGGAGAGTCTTTGAACTGATTCTATTTTAGTGAATTTCCTTCCTGGCTTGGTAGCCCCCAGATGTAGGTGAGTTGGACCGAACTGGGTTAACAATTGCTTGTTGTCGCACCTCGAAAAATATGGGGATACGACTTCAAAGCGAAGCGCGATCGTACGCTCGCAATGATGGACTGAACAGAGTCTCCACCGAACTTTATTTATTCCTAAAAAGGAAAGGGGAAATATCGATAAAACCCAAGACAAATGAAAGGATAAGATATGGTCATCGCAACCAATATCAGGGTTCGGGAGTCGATTACGCAAGGGGAAGGTATTAGCACCCCTCACGTCCGTTGTACTCAACGGGAACCATTAGGTCGATTGTGTGCGTTAGTGTTAGTTGAAATATTAGGCTTTTCGAATTATTAGGTGGGAAAGAAAGAGTAAAAGAGAGGAAAATGTTTTTGGATTTTTGACGAAGGACTAAACTTAAGTTTTTTATTAGTGGGCCTGACAAGATTTACAAATCCTGCTCCTACGTATCTCAAAAGAGAAATCAAGGCTTACGTAGTTCTGGGTAGAAAAATGTTTGTTTGTTGGTCGATTTTAGCGAAAACTATATTGTATTAATCGATGAAAACATTGTTTTACCCAAAACAGATGAGGAGTGGATGCATACCACATATCGAACGGATTTATAAATCTACATTCGGAAAAGCGTCACTTATCTCTACTCAACAATCGTGGCCGAAACATTGTTTTGTATCACTTAAGACAATATATCTTTCATTTATGAAAAAGGTTTTTGATTAATCGCACGGCGGCGAGAAAAGAATTTGATTGGTTGGAGGTATTTTGAGTGATGGCGAGAACTTGGATGAGCGAGATATACATCTCGAATCCTAGCATCAGGAGTGCATGGTATACACCATGTTCCATTTCCATCTTTATTGAAAAAAGTTAAGATAGGAATTAAGTATTTTTGGAATTTGACTGGGAAAGGGTTTGAAGAAACCGCATTGACAGTTTTAGAATATGGCGAGAGTTAAGATTGGCGAGGCATACGTCTCGAATCTTAATCTCAGGAGTGCATGGTATACACCATGTTCCATTTCCACCTTTATTGGAAAAGTGTTAAGTAAGAATTAAGTATTTTTTTGAGTTTTTGATTATGAAAAATAGCTTGACGTTGGATCAAGCATTTGATGAAGGTTTGAAAGCAATGGAATAGAAATGGGAGGGAGAAATTGATTGATTTGTTTTTTTGGGAAAATACTCGACGTTGGATCGAGTCTTATTTTTTGATATTTTTAGAGATGGTTGATTTTATTCTTGTGTTAGTAGCCAACTAAACAGTCAAGCAATAAAGAAATAAAACAGTAAAATTATTACACATCAGGGGAGTGGGTTACATTTTGTCAAATGGGGATTAAAAAATCATGAAATAATTAAATCGGGCCCAAACAACAAATAATGTAATGCCTGAGTGTAAGTGCAAGAGAACCGGCTCATTGTAAGAAAGCCCAAGAGTAAGCTATGTGAGGTTGATGGCGATGCTTAAAAGCGATCGACTTACAAGGGTATGAAAATGGGCTCGACATTGAATCGAGAAAAGTGTGATTTTAATAGTTTAAAATGGTTTTGAATGAATGATGAAATTAAAAGAAAACAAATCTATGTTATGATAATGAAACTATGAAAATAATAAAGCATAAACATAACAAAAAATGTTAAAAGAAATAAAAATACTACACATAGGTATCGAACCCACTCCACTAAAGACCATAGAAAACACCCCTCTCCACCAGGCCACTTATGACTAGTTATTAATTTAATACTAATTTAGCTATATAAACCAAGATAAATTAAAAAAAGAATTAAAATAAAAAAAAACTAATAAAAAAACCTGTTGGACTACCCTAATAAATGATGGAGGAACCAAAAATTAAAACTCAGCCGCCTGGCTGTTGGGTTCTAGAGTTAATGAATTGGGAAAAAACAAAACTTAATATACACTATTAAAAGTAAGGGAATACTAAACGTACTAAACTTTCTAAATGATTTAAAAGTTTGTTGTTTTTCTCTTTTTTTTTAAAATAAGTAAAAATGAAAGAAAATGGGAAAAACAGTAAACCAAAAAAAACCAAAAGTCCTTCATCGTCTTCGCTCACCTCAATCTCGTCCTCTCCCTCTCAAACGCTCACCTCAATCTTACTCTTGCGTCTCTCACAATCTCATGAGCTCCAAACCTCTCTCGATCTCAAAATCGCTCTCTCTCAACTCTCAACATCTCTCTCAATCGCGTCACTCTCACCCTCACGTTAAAAAAACTACAATCAGAGATTGAAAATCCCAAACAGAAAACTCACCTTCGGTGGTTTGGTAACTCAGGTAACGAATCGAATCTCCTTCCTTCGCTTCTTTCAATTGATTCCTTTTTCTGATTTGGAAATTGGGGTTTTCGCTTTTTTGAAGTTTTTTCGCCGCTCAATTTTTCGTTGTCTTCACTGATTCGCCTCTCCCTATTTATGTTCACAGCTTAGGGTTTCGAATTGGTCCCTTGGGTTCCAAAAGAGTATCTCTGTAAAACTCCCTTTTGATGCTCAGAAAATGGGTTGTCCTGTTCAATGCTAAAACCGAAAACGGTATTCTGAACTTAGCTTTCTCTTTGAATTTTGTCCTAATGCCAATTTGGGAATTTTCGAATCTTTACTGCCTTGGCTAATTAGTTTGTGTTTTTTGTTACTACAGTGAAATGGTGAAAACGTGAGGAGCTTGGTTTTCACGGTGGTCAATGGATTTGCTTGGATTCGTTGCTGATTCGCTCCAACAATATCGACATAGCAGCTTCTATTAAACAAATAAAAAACAAGGTCCTATCTTCGGTAGGTGGCATGTATGTAGATGTATCAATCTGCTCAGGAAGCTGTTGCATTGTCTGTCCTGTTTTTTTTTCGATTCCAATTGGCTTTAACCATTTGCCTTTTATTGTTTGTTGCAGACTCAAGCTCCGATATAGCTACTTCTTTGTCGTGTACAATGGCAGCAATGTATTCCTGGTTTTTATGTTAACCACTGCATTTATTTTGGACCATTGAGCTGCAATCATTTCAACTTCTTCAACTCCCAAAGAATGTATTATAGTTAACCACTTAAACTTCTGAATGTGAAGGCTCTGTGGACAGGGACGAGTCTGTGCCATAATTCCAAAGCCAACTAAGGTTCTTAGTTTCTTGGAGACTTGACAGAGTCCTGCACTGAAGCATGGGAACAAACAGATAAGGTTGCATTTTCCGTTGCAGTGAGTCTTTCATTGTTACTACTGATGTTGAAGAATCTTTAGCCAACTCCGTCTGAGCATTCTCTTTGATTGTCAAAACTTGTAAGTAGGCATTATCTTCTGAAGCTACCTTGGTCTTTCTCTTCTTACAAACTTCATTCTTCTTCATTTCGTTCCGCCGCAGGTTTGTCAAGTTGGGAATTCTGCACGAAATTGCATTGGCCATTGGTTGATTTTAATAACAGGTGCTTGGCTTGGATATGGTTTGCTTTTGTATATGTGTGGGGTGTTGTTGTTATTTTTCCATTGTGTTGCTCACGATTTGTGCGCCTTGCTTATGCTTGTAGGTTGACAAAACATACCGGTTTGAGGTCTGCTGCGTGACTTGACGATAAATTGGTCCAGGGACATCCAAGGCATAGAAAAATGGTAAACTCTCTGGTTTCTAACCCTTCCTTTCGCGTATATTGCAGCATTGCCGAATTTATGCATAATTACCGCATTTGATGCTTATGCAGAATTTTAGATCATGGCACATTCTGATGAGCTCTTTGACGCCATACACAAAATGCAGTCTCAAGGTGGCTGGCGATCTCGAGTGTGATATGTTTAGAAGATGTGTTCAAGCAATCAAGTAAACATCCTGAGGAGAAACGATTTGATGTGTTGAACCGGTAAAATGAAATTCACAGAAGATTGACTGTTGCATTGTTTGGTTGAGTCAATTTGTCTTCAGTTTGTGACAGTATCCGATCCCTGGTATGGTTGTTTAACAGGTGCCCACATCAAAGCATCACTCCCATGGGATTCTTCAATTTCTGAATATTTTTGCTTTGAATACTGGTTTGAGAATCCAACTCCACAAGACATAACAACTGCCCATCTAATGCCAGCAGTGAAATTTGGTAAAAGTTTCCATTAAAACATTAACTATTACAAAGCCTTTTTTGATCATGATTTGGTTGATGTTGTTGTGATTTTGTTATGGATTCGTTACAGGATTCTTGTGTATCAACTGAAAACATGCAGCTGCTGGATGCAATTCGCATGGCAGCAACTTGCAATGGATTTTGACCTCCATTCAGGTTATGCACCATCATTTGTTGCTGTTGCTAATGTAGTTTGTGTATTCCGACACCGTTGCGCCGAATAGTACTAAACGTGTCACAGCATTTGCCATTGCATTCTGAAGCCCAACCTCTTTGGTTTCGTCTGCATCAATGCTTAATACAACGTTTCCTGCATACAAAGTTGAACTGTGGTGCTTTGTTCTTGAATCCAACCGCCTTCAGCACATCACCAACTCTATAACGGTATAGTCCGACATAAGTAGTGACAACAAGTTCATGCTCTTGACCGAGTTTGACATCAACAGGTTCAACGAGCTCTTTCTGTTCTTTCTCTTTGAATAGGTAACTTGTCTGCTGCTTGAGTTTTCAATCCTCTTGATCTCAATCTTACCCCTTCCCATCTTCTTGTTGTGAAACTGGTGTTTGGTTTTTTCTTGCAGGCTATGGTTGGTGTGGTGGAAGCTCTTCAATACAGTATAGGTAGCAGATCGAATAGTAGGTCTTTTAGACTTCAAGACATCTAGGAAGTGCTTATGATCTGCTAACAGCTTTTCGCCAAAAGAAACAGCAGCCACCCTTGCCTTTGGAGCATGTTTAGGTTCAGCAGTTATATCCTCTAAAGCAGGTTGCTCTTGTTGTTTTGTCTTTGTTGACAATGCCGACACGGGGCGGTTTAATTTCAAGCTCTTGAATATTTACTTGACAACCCAACAACTTTATGTGACCGCCTCTTGGTAAACCTCCGGTTGCAAAGTACTCTACTAGCTCCTTGAACGTCAGAATTTCCAATGTTATTGGGCATTGCAACTGTGTGGTTTTCAAACGTATTCCTAACCAATTGATTTTTTCTCCTTTTGAAATAGCTATCAGAGAAGGCTGTTTGGCCTTTGTCATCAGTAGAGACAATCATATCACCAGAACTCGAAGTAGCAACCAATTGATTTGTTTTAGGCTTTACATAAACTATTCTTTTTGAGTTCAAAGAAGAAATATTTCCATCATTTGCTTCAGCTTGACACCCCCTATTGCTAAATGGATCTGTTTGGTTATAAAAATGGATATGCATTTTAGAGATAATCCGAGACTAATCAAAAATGTCAATTTAAAATCAAAAGAAAACCAACAAAACCAATTAAAACCAAATCAATCTATAATTTGTTAAAATTACATTGATATTAACTCTAACATTTATTCGAAAATAAGAATCAATTAGAGTTTGAATCATTAGTAAAAAAAATAATTAAGATTAATTCGAAATTTGGAATTAGATTTACTTTGAAATTAAATTAAAATTGAAAATTAAAAAATCAAAACTAAAATCCAATTTGTAATCACAAAGCACCATGATCAAAAGGCTAGATAACCAATGTTTATCACAAAATATGGATTTGGGAATGGATGGTTGCCTTTGGTCATGAATGTATGCAAATGAATTTTAAGCCAAGTGCCAAATAAAAAAATGAAAAAAATTCAGGATCAAAATCGGGGTATGACACTTGTGTATTTTGCATTACTATTCTCTATCTTTATTCTGTTTGCATTACTCAGATATTAGTGTTGTGACATTACCTTCGACATATCATATATGATACTAGAATTTCACAAATGATACAAAATTTGAGTCTAAATGGATCATCTTGAAAATATTTACAACTTTTATGTTGAAGGTGTTTCCATTTGAGGTTTGTATCATTTAAACAGAAGGGCTTGAAGTTGGTCACTTTTGGCAAAAAAATTCAAAGGGAACTTATACATGTTTTGTACCTCAAACTTCAAGGCCAGTTTTCACAAATTTCCAAACTCCAAATGGATTTTTTCCCAACATAGCTTTTGTTCCTTATGTCAAGACCTTTCCAACCATCACTCACATGCCAATGTTTTGATTTTCTATGTGTGACTTTCGAAGAGGTGAATATTTATGTCCAATTATGCATTTCACTGAATCTTCATGCACAAGCAAACACAAGGCCAATTGCACGTCCATTTCACTTCAGAATGATATCAGCTTGCAAATTCATTCAATTTTGGGCCTCACATGCGCCTGTACAGGCCCATGCATGGAGGACCCAATGATCATGCACACGAGTATTTTCCCTCATTGCTTGCAGCTCAGCTATAAATACATGCTCTCCCTCATTCAAATTTGAACCTCAAGGCAACCTGAAACTCTACTGAAGTGAAAACCTAACCATACTCAAAGGAATTCCAAATTTTATTTCTCAAATTCAAGCTTGAATTTCAACAAAATCAGTTGATCTTCAAGTCTTATTCCTTAGCCTTGCATTCATATCACATCTTAAGATCAAATTGGAAGCAAAAGCTTGGAGGAATCGTGTTTATCAAAGCTGCACTTCAAAGGTTTATCATTCACTGTTTTAATCTAAATCTTGCTCCATGATGTGAATTGCTTGTGTTCAAACTGTTTTCTGAAGTCCTCGAGCAAGAGGCAGGCGAGTGGTGGTCTTGATTTCATGTTTTGAAGCATTTCAGTTTGCACACCTTGAATTTCAAGCTCAGATTTCTCACTTGATAGAAATCTTGAGGACAATCCAAGGTTACAAGGGTGATGTACCTCACCCTAGCTTCATTTTGGTACCTGGCTCGTGTATTTTGGTTGAGGCTCAAAAACTTGCAACTGGTGGCCGGAGTTGGTTGGTCCACCGGAGAAGATGGTGGTTTCCACCACCATCCCCACGTGGATGACTCCAAGCCCTTGGATCTATTTTAAATGTTCTAATCTCAGCCATGCGTGTTGTTGACTTATTTTAATACCTCATGTTGCGCTCTTGACTCAAGACTATGTATGCCAGCGCTTTTGATCCGTTGGATTTAGCCACGTCATTTAATGAAAGCCATCCAAGCGCTGCTGATTTTTCTCATTTTCTATTTTCAGTTTTATTTTCTTTTAATTCCATTTATTTTCAAAAATTCATAACTATTTTATTTGAAGTTACAAAAATATGAGACAAATGGCAAAAAAAATCTTGAAAAATCTAGTTTCATAATCTGATTTTATTTTTGTGAGGAAGTATGATCGACTCGCCAAAGAGAAGGAGGATATGGAGGCAGCCTACGAGAGAGAGGTGAAGAGACTTTGTGCATCCTATCTTCCTGTGTCCCGAGCTTTAGAAGATTGTTTCTAGGGATCCATAGGATGATTATTTTCCTTTTCTCTTGTGTATGATTGATAATGCTGTACTTCTTTTCCCTGATATTATTTGATGAGATATTTCCGTACGTAATAAATGTTTAGTATTTCCAAAATTTGCGAATAGAACCCTAGAGTTCCTTTAAAATAAAAACAAATCATATGCACAAACATTGCATGCATCATGTGCATAAGCAGGTTTTGTTTCCGGCTTCTTGTCCTGTGGTCTAACTCTGTGTTCTTCATTTATTTTGAAGATAAGCTGACTCACCGGTACTACACTAGAGCCAACATTTCAAGATTGATGGATCACCTAGAATAAGAGAACCGTGAGTTGAAAGAGGAAGTGGCCAGACTGAGTGCCTTGATGGAATCATTCTTGGCTGCCCGGAGCCAGTCTTCTCCGACGCCTTCAACTCCTCCCCAGAGGACAATCATCTCTGAGATTGTTTCCTCAATTATGCCTGCAGCCAGTGCACATTTTGCTCCAGCGTCCATGCCAGCCGGATTCCCGTGGGGATGCCTCCCAATTTTATGCCTGAGGGTCCTGCTCCAACTTTTGCTTCTATGCCGGCATCTAGCCCGGTCCTTGTTGTTCCTCCTCTTGTCGTGCATACCATACCCAGGGTAGACGACACCATCTATCATTTTGACCCGTTTGAAGGCCCAGATGTCTATGAAAAGATGGACGCTATGAATGATCAATTTCTTGAGCTTCGCAAGGAATTGAAAAGTCTCAGAGGAAAGGATCTTTTTGGCAAGTCTGCTGCCGAACTGTGCTTGGTTCCCAATGTGAAGATCCTTGTAAAATTCAAGGTCCCTGACTTTGAAAAGTACAAGGGAAATACTTGTCCTCTCAGCCACCTGGTCATGTATGCCAGGAAGATGTCAACTCAAACCGATAATGATCAGTTGCTCATCCACTACTTTCAGGACAGCTTGTCTGGTGCCGCTCTGTGTTGGTATATGGGTTTAGATAGTGTGAACATCCGATCCTTCAACGACCTTGGCGAGGCCTTCGTCAAGCAGTACAAGTATAATGTGGATATGGCTCCCGATAGGGATCAATTGAGGGCCATGTCCCAGAAGGACAAGGAATCATTCAAAGAATACGCCCAGAGGTGGCGAGAGTTAGCAACACAGATTGTGCCTCCGCTAGAAGAGAAGGAAATGACCAAGATCTTTCTGAAGACTTTGAGTTCATTCTATTATGAGAGGATGATCGCTAGCGCTCCTTCTGACTTCACCGAGATGGTGAATATGGGGATGCGTCTAGAAGAAGGGGTTATAGAAGGACGTCTAACCAGAGAAGAAGGCTCTTCTGCCAAACGTTATGGAGCGTTTGCAAAGAAGAAAGATGGAGAGGCACATGCCATGACTTCCCATGTAAAACCAAGAAGACCCTCTGTGAGGAGGAAGACCGTGCGTCCCGTCGGTAACGAGCACCAGGTGGCTCATATAGCACCTATTTTCAGATACAATCAACAGTATCAGCAACATAGTAAAAATCAGGAACCACATCCGCAATATCAGCAACAACAGCATCGATCGCAGCAGCAGGCCTACCAGCCTCGAAACAGTAATCAACCAGCACGAGTTACGAGAGGAAAAGGGTCACCTTTGATCCTATTCCAATGACGTATGCAGAATTATATCCCTCTTTGATAGAGAGGAAGTTGATTACTCCGAGATACCCACCGGCTATACCTGCTAACCCCCAGTGGTGGTATAAGCCCGAGTTACATTGTGTTTACCATTCTGGTGCTCCCGACCATGACGTAGAGAATTATTACCCTTTGAAGACCAAGGTTCAAGACCTTGTGAGGTGTGGCATTCTGTGTTTTGAGGACGTATGTCCTAATGTGAAGAAGAACCCATTGCCCTAGCATGGGAAATCTGACAACATGGTCCAGGGCTGCCCTGGCAAGTACAAAGTCAAATATGTCAGTCATATTCGACAGTCTCTTGTTGAAATGCATCGTCTGCTATGTGATTATGAGAACGAGCATGATAGATGCCGAGTATGCTCTGTTAACCAATTGGGTTGTCGCCAGGTGCGCAAGGATATTCAGGAAATGCTGGATGAATGAGTCATTGAGATTCTTCAGAATAGGAATGTTGATGAAGATGAGCCTGAGGTCAACGTAATTTCCCCAGTATTCCGGATGCCCGAGCCTGTTATCATCAAGTATGATGGTAGCAAGAAGAAGGCTTCTCCTGTTCTTATCATTAAGCCTGTCGGTCCTGTACCGTATTCTTCCGAGAAAGCCATCCCCTTTCGTTACAACGCTGTTGCTGTAGAAGAGGGGAAAGAGGTATCCTTGCCATCTTCCTCTGTTGTTAATATCGCGGATGTTAGTGGTTTGACCCACAGCGGTCGTGTGTTTTCAGCACCTCCCAAGCCCCAGGCTAATGCTGATTTTGTTGAACGCCCGATTGGGAATGTTGTGAGCACTCCGAATCCGGCACCTGTTGTTAAGCCCTCCTCTACATTGATAACTCCTACTTCTGTTGGCCCGAGTGGCAATGTGAAAGAAGACTGCGATGAGATGCTGAGGCTCATCAAGAGAAGTGAGTATAATGTTGTAGACCAGCTCCTACAAACACCATCCAAGATATTAGTATTATCTTTGCTTCTGAATTCAAAACCACATAGAGAGGCATTGCAGAAGGTATTGGATGTGGCATATGTAGATCATCATGTCACAATAGAATAATTCGATAGCATTGTTGCAAACATGACCGCTTGTAACAACCTGAGTTTCTGTGACTCTGATCTCCCTGAGGAGGGAAGAGACCACAACTTAGCTTTACACATATCTATGAATTGCAAAGACGACGCCATGTCCAATGTGCTGGTGGACACTGGGTCATCACTAAAGGTATTTCCAAAAACCACTCTCTCGAAACTATCATATCAAGGGCTTCCCATGAGGCAGAGTGGAAATCTTGCGAAAGCTTTCGATGGGTCGCGTAAAACAGTGATTGGGGAAGTTGATCTCCCAGTCAAAATCGGACCAAGTGATTTCCAGATTACCTTCCAGGTTATGGATATCCACCCATCGTATAGTTGTCTCTTAGGCCGACCATTGATTCACGAGGCGGGCACCGTGACATCCACCCTCCACCAGAAACTGGAATTCGTGAAGAACAAGAAGCTGGTAGTGGTAGGGGGAGAAATAGCTCTCCTGGTTAGCCATTTGTCTTCCTTCTCGTATATAGATGCTGAGGATGAAGTTGGAACTCCTTTATAAGCTTTATCTATAGCTGAGCCTATTGAGAAGAGAACTCCTTCATTTGCTTCCTACAGAGATGCAAAATTGGCCATTGAGTGTGGCGCAACTGCTGGTTTAGGAAAAATGATTGAGCTAGAAGACAATAAGTCTCGGGATGGCATAGGCTTTTCTTCTGGGGTTTTCAACACCAAAGGGTTGTTCAAGAGTGGAGGTTTCATCCACACCGGTCAGGATGAAGAAACGGCTGCTGTCTTGGAAGAAGATACAGAGGATTCAGGCAATTTCATCATCCCTGGAGGGGTCTGCAACAATTGGGTCGCTGTGGATATTCCTACAATTATCCATAAGTCAACGTAATGATCACTTTGTTTAAAAAACCCTCTTCCCATGCCAAAAGGAGGAGTGATGACATTGTTGGCACATAAATACAATGATAATTTCATTCAATAAATTCATGTTAAATGTTTGTTTTTCCAATCAATGGAGGAGTGATGACATTTTTACTGATATTGTGCAACATTTCCTACCGTTGAAGCCTGAGTGTGTGCCTGTGAAGCAGAAGCTCAGAAGAACTCATCCTGATATGGCAGTGAAAATCAAAGAGGAAGTTCAGAAGCAAATTGATGCAGGGTTTCTGGTGACTTCTACATATCCTCAATGGGTGGCCAATATTGTGCCCGTGCCAAAGAAAAATGGAAAAGTCCGGATGTGTGTGGACTATAGAGACTTGAATAAAGCTAGTCCGAAAGATGATTTCCCTCTATCACACATTGATATGTTGGTAGACAATACAGCTAAATTCAATGTCTTCTCATTTATGGATGGATTTTCCGGATATAACCAGATCAAGATGGCACCCGAGGACATGGAGAAGACAACATTCATCACACCTTGGGGAACATTCTGTTATCGAGTGATGCCCTTCGGTCTGAAGAATGCCTGAGCCACGTATCAACGAGCTATGACTACCTTGTTTCATGATATGATGCACAAGGAGGTTGAGGTATATGTTGATGATATGATCGCTAAGTCAAGAATGGAAGTTGACTTATGATGGAATGAGAACGTTGAAATCCTCCTCGCATAATCTCTATATGGAATGAGACCAGGCTGATTCGTTTCCCATTCACCCTTAATCTGTTTAACAACGAGGGGCGAATCACTATATGCATCAAGATGCTTGATCCTTAGATCAATACATTCCTCCAATCCCATAATACAGGCCTCATACTCAACCATTTTATTCGTGCATTTGAAAGTTAACCTTGTTGTAAAAGGAATATGTGTTCCCTGAGGAGTAATAATCACTTCCCCAATACCATTTCCATACTGATTTACAGCACCATCAAACACCATACTCCATCTGGAACCAAGCTTTGGCCCTTCATCGAGTGTAGGCTCATCGCAATCTTTCACCTTCAAATACAGAATTCCCTCATCCGGGAAGTCATACTGAACTGACTGATAATCTTCAATAG
Organism: Lathyrus oleraceus; assembly: GCF_024323335.1. Classification (NCBI taxonomy): domain Eukaryota; kingdom Viridiplantae; phylum Streptophyta; class Magnoliopsida; order Fabales; family Fabaceae; genus Lathyrus; species Lathyrus oleraceus. The sequence goes on along the minus strand of NC_066585.1, from coordinate 483,389,128 downwards.
GTTGATGTGCCAAATGGCCAGCCAAGATACTACCTTTAACAGCCTTCTGAGCTCGATACTCAATATCATACTCAGATAACAACATCTGCCAACGGGCAATTCTCCCTGTTAACGCAGGCTTCTCGAAAATATACTTGATTGGATCCATTATGGATATCAACCAAGTCGTATGATTTATCATATATTGGCGCAAGCGCTTAGTTGCCCAAGCCAAAGCACAGCATGTCTTCTCAAGCATTGAGTATCGAGGCTCACAATCAGTGAACTTCTTACTCAGGTAGTAAATAGCATATTCTTTCTTCCCTGATTCGTCTTGCTGACCAAGGACACAACCCATTGAATCTTCAAGAACAGTTAGATACATGATCAAAGGTCTTCCTTCCACAGGCGGAGATAAAATCGGAGGTTCAGACAGATACTCTTTAATATTGTCGAAAGCTTTCTGGCAATCCTCGGTCCAATCATGGGATTGATCTTTCCGGAGGAGCTTGAATATCAGCGCACATGTGCCAGTCATGTGGGATATGAATCTGGAAATATATATCAAGCGGCCAAGAAAACCTCGGACTTGCTTCTCAATTTTGGGCGTAGGCATCTCTTGTATTGCTTTGACCTTTGCAGGATCAACCTCAATACCTCTTTCACTAACGATAAAGCCCAATAACTTGCCGGAACGGACTCCAAATGTACACTTGTTGGGATTCAGACGAAGCTTATATTTCCTCAAACGCTGGAAAAGCTTCAACAAATGCTTTACATGTTCAACTTCCGTTCTTGACTTAGCGATCATATCGTCAACATATACCTCAATCTCCTTGTGCATCATATCATGAAACAAGGTGGTCATAGCTTGTTGATACGTGGCTCAGGCGTTCTTCAGACCGAAGGGCATTACTCGATAACAGAATGTTCCCCAAGGTGTGATGAATGTTGTCTTCTCCATGTCCTCGGGTGCCATCTTGATCTGGTTATATCCGGAAAATCCATCCATAAATGAGAAGACATTGAATTTAGTTGTATTGTCTACCAACATATCAATGTGTGATAGAGGGAAATCATCTTTCGGACTAGCTTTATTCAAGTCTCTATAGTCCACACACATCCGGACTTTTCCATCTTTCTTTGGCACAGGCACAATATTGGCCACCCATTGAGGATATGTAGAAGTCACCAGAAACCCTGCATCAATTTGCTTCTGAACTTCCTCTTTGATTTTCACTGCCATATCAGGATGAGTTCTTCTGAGCTTCTACTTCACAGGCACACACTCAGGCTTCAAAGGTAGGAAATGTTGCACAATATCAGTAAAAATGTCATCACTCCTCCATTGATTGGAAAAACAGACACTTAACATGAATTTATTGAATGAAATTATCATTGTATTTATGTGCCAACAATGTCATCACTCCTCCTTTTGGCATGGGAAGAGGGTTTTTAAACAAGTTGATCATTACGTTGACTTATGGATAACTGTAGGAATATCCACAGCGACCCAATTGTTGCAGACCCCTCCAGGGATGATGAAATTGCCTGAATCCTCTGTATCTTCTTCCAAGACAGCAGCCGCTTATTCATCCTGACCGGTGTGGATGAAACCTCCACTCTTGAACAACCCTTTGGTGTTGAAAACCCAGAAGAAAAGCCTATGCCAGCCCGAGACTTATTGTCTTCTAGCTCAATCATTTTTCCTAAACCAGCAGTTGCGCCACACTCAATGGCCAACTTTGCATCTCTGTAGGAAGCAAATGAAGGAGTTCTCTTCTCAATAGGCTCAGCTATAGATAAAGCTTAGAAAGGAGTTCCAACTTCATCCTCAGCATCTATATACGAGAAGGAAGACAAATGGCTAACCAGGAGAGCCTTTTCTCCCCTACCACTACCAGCTTCTTGTTCTTCACGAATTCCAGTTTCTGGTGTAGGGTGGATGTCACGGTGCCCGCCTCGTGAATCAATGGTCTGCTTAAGAGACAACTATACGATGGGTGGATATCCATAACCTGGAAGGTAATCTGGAAATCACTTGGTCCGATTTTGACTGGGAGATCAACTTCCCCAATCACTGTTTTACGCGACCCATCGAAAGCTTTCACAACATTTCCACTCTGCCTCATAGGAGGCCCTTGATATGTGTAGCACCTCAAATTTGCACCTCCCATCTGTACATTCATTTCATTTTTAGGTCATTAACATTGCATTAACATTGCATATCACATTGAATTTCATCAGTCAAGACTGGCATCAGGAGAAGTCAACTGTGCCAGAGACCAAGCATTTCCATGAGATGAAGGCCCTATGGTTGTTATAGAGGGTTTGTATGAATCAAGGATCATTTTGATGCAACTTGACCAAAGGCCAGAGGCTCAAATTCATCTGAGCATGTTCAAGTCATCTGGGGCCCTAGAAAGTCAACAGAAAGTCAACTGAGGGCTAAGAGGTGGAGAAATGAGTTTCAACATCTCATTCATGTTCAAAAGAGGCTTATTAATCATTTCAAATGCATATCTTGAAGAATTTGAGGTCAGATCAAAAGTTTCCCAATATGGAAACTGACCTGTAATTTCAAGTTTCCAAAAATGGCAAGTTTTGGACCAACTTCAACTTAACTTTCCAACATCAAAGAAGCTTCAAATGAAACTTTGTCTAACATGAAAGTTGAATATCTTTCTCTCCCATTTCCAAAAAGTCAAGGATCAAGAGCATCTGATGAATGGTTAAGGAGTTATGATCAAATCATGGCAAAGTGTGCTTGAAACTTCAAATGGCCATATCTTTTGAACCAAACCTCCAAATTTGGTGGTTCTTTTTGCAAAATGTTTCTCATGTCATGAAGTTTCCAAAACATACATCACATTGCATGAAATTGGAACATATGATCACTTGCTTATTCATGAAGTTTTTGAAGGAAATTTGCCAAAATCAAAATTGGTTGATCACATGCATGTAATTCCAATTCCAATGTGTGCATGGAGTAATTTTGAGTGGATTTGGGCCAGCTTGGTGTACTGTTCACGTGTGCATCTCATGCATAAGGTGAAAATGCAAATTTGTGCATGCACCTTATATCCTTCTAATCTCATTTAGCTTTGGCCTAATCATGATTTCAGGTTGATTAAGAGGACATATATAAGGTTAATCATAACTGTATTGATCAGAACACACAAGTTTCAGATCTAGATCCAATTTCCATTCTCAAATTTCTCTCACAAAGAACTTCCAAATTCCTCACATAAGCACCATTTCTCTTGTTGAATTGTTGATCATGGAGTGGTTCTGAGTGAGATTGGACGTGCCATTGGTGTTTTTCTGCTCAATTTCGTGCATGCTCAAGCTTGAATGCATCAATGGAGATTTCAAATTAAGCTGGTTTCAAGCCTTCTCGCGTGCTGTTTATGGTAGCAAACCTCATTGGAGTTCAAAGCAAGCAGAACTGGACCATTACAAGCATTGAATCGTGTGAATCCAAAACTTGATCTTCAAGAAGGTGAAAATTCGATCTCAACTATTCTCAAATCCATGTGTATATTTGTGTAGATCTTTTAACCCTGAGCATTCTGAGCTAAAATTCGTGAAAAATGGTGCACTATAACATGAGATATGCTCACTTGAAGTTTGGTTCATCAAATTTATTTTGCACGATTTGAACTTGTTATGATGTTTTAGAATGAATTGTTAGTTGATCTATGATGTACATGGAATAAGGATTTGAATGACATAATTTTTTTTGAAATCTGCATAATTCTGGGAAGTTCTGGAAAACTGGATGAACATTTTGTTGGTGTAAGCCCTAGAGGCCAATACTTTTGGTACTTGTATCGAATTATTTAAAGGCATTTTCTTTATTATGGTTGATTAATAAAGTCCCTGGAATAGATAGTCTGTTTAATGTATTAAGTGTGCCTTAATCATGCGAACACATTAAACATAAGGACACTATTCTTAAAGTATCAGTAGTCGAGCTTTAATGTGAAGTGGGATAACATTAAAGCATTAAGACTATTATGTTTGTAGACTGATGATCACATCTCATGGATCATGGATAAAGAGTTATCAAGTCTTAAACATAGGTATGAATATTAGGAGTAATATTTATACCGGATTGACCCGCTATGAGAATACTATATAGAAAGTTATGCAAAGTGTCATAAGTTATTCTCATGGTGATAATAATGCATACCACTCTTCGACCTGAAACCACTATGGATCCTAGATGTAGAGTCGAGTGTTTTGTTGCTGATCTAACGTTGTCCGTAACTGGATAACCATAAAGACAGTTGATGGGTACTCCACGAAGCATGCTGAGGGACATGAGTGTCCTAGATGGAATTTGCCAATCCTGCGTAATAGGATAAATGTCTATGTGCCCAATATTGAACTGGACAAGGGTGACACGGTCTATACCTTGTGTTCAATATAGACATAAGGGAAAGGGGGTAATTATACACATATTTATTATCACAGGAGGTTTTGTCAGATCACATGACATTTTCGTGACTTGGGTAGCAGTGATGTGTTCCTAGATACCGCTCACTATTTATTATGTTAAATGTGTGATTTAATATAATTGCCAACGCCGCGAAAACCTATAGGGTCACACACAAAGGACGGATTGATGAGAGATAGAATAATTAAGGAACATCGTAAGGTACGGTGTACTTAAGTAGAATACGAAATATGGTAAGGTACCAAATACTTAAGTGATTTTGGCATATTATGAGATATGGGCCAAAATGCACTTAAGTGGGCTTTTTGGCTTGAAGCCCACACAAGTGGTTCTATAAATAGAACCCCTTGGGTATAAGCATTGTCACTCCATAGTAACTCACTGAGACAGAAAACACAACTGAAGAGTTGGAATTTCGTATCTCTCTCTCACTCAAAGCCTTCATTCATAACAGCTAGCACTGCGATTGAAGGAATCCGTTCGTGTGGACTGAGTAGAGACGTTGTCATCGTTCAACGTTCGTGATCGCCCCGCGGATCTGTATCAAAGGTTTTGATCATTATCAGAGATCTGCACCAAAGGTTTGAATCGCCACAAGAGGTAACGATTCTATCACTGATCATGCCCATTCGTAAGGATCACTAAATGGATAAATTTTTAAATTCCGCTGCGTCTTGGATGGCAATTCTCTTTCACATTCATCATTTTCATCTTCATCTTCATGAAGAAGATGAAAATCTTCATGGTAGTGACGGATTAGCGTCCGTTAGCGACGGATTCTGGGTTTTGTTAGGGTTTTCAGGCAAAACGCCTACGTTTCATGAGCGCGCGCCATTTCAAATTCGAACACGGTTCGATCCTGGACGAACGCAATAATTCAAATATTCATTCTATTTTCATGTTTTCCCTCCATATTCCATGTACATGTTCATGTTTGATTTCATTTTGTATGCTAACTTAGAAAAATCATAACTAATTGAAAAATGCATCAAATCACTCCCAATTTTTTGCAAATTGATCCTTGAGATGTCTAGTTTTTTATGATGATGATTTCAAAATTTGTGCATGGCTGGAATGTTATTTGTTCTAGGTTGATTGGACATAGGTGCTTATGTGACCTTGCCTTGCTTTTCCTATCATGAAATGCTTGATATTGATCCAAATTGCTTGAAATTTTGCATGATGTTTCTTGACATGTTTCTGGACCTTTGAGAATTGATTGTGCATTCTTCCCATTTACCCTTTCTGTTTTATGCCTATGTTTGCATGGTGTGACAATTTGTGTCACACATTTGCTTGTCTTGCTTATGCAATTTGATTTCCATACCAAATGACCTCTAATGCTTCTGATTTTTTGTATGATGGATGTGTTGGGTGTGCTGAATGCTCATGAATATTTCCAGAATTATTTGAATCATTTATGTTTTGATTGGGAATTTTCATTCTTGGTGATCAAATGTGTGCCTTGAATTGGTCATTGACTTCTCTTGCCTATTATATGAACTTGTATGATGATTTTGGTTTGGTCCTTTTTGGGACTTGTTCTTGATTGATTAAATATGATCCATGTTGAATATCAAGTTCTGTTTTGGATTTTTGATCCCCTTTTGACCCTAGGCTTTGACCTAGTGGTTTGGACTTACCATTTGAGTTGTGAATTTCAGCTTCAAGAATGCATCTCCATGATTGATGTTGCTCCTTCATTTGAGATTTATCATTTGTTGTTGTTGGCTAACATTTGCTTGTTTTGTAGGCTTTGAGGACAATTCACTTGTGTTTATGGCTTATGTGTTGCATATTGGGTTGTCTGTTTGACATTGATTGTTGACTGTTGTCTGAGTATTGTACTGACTGGTTTAGCTGTTTCCACATGTACCTAAGTTTCTTTAAGTTCATTTGAAATTTGCTTTGCTTGCTTGTGGTAGGCATACCACTGAGGTATAATTCCTTGATCTTCATGTAGTCTGGAAGATCTGTCATGTTATGTTGGCAGGCACCTGTCTGAAGCCCTCCTTAAGAGGCAATGTTTGTGGTTGTTTAATTTTGTGCCAAGCAGGTAAAGTCCTCTTAAGAGGCAATTGGCAGATAAAAGGGATGTGCAATCCATCCCCTGCTATTCAGTTGTGTCATTCACTTTGCTCACACCATGTGTTGATACATTGTGAATAAGAACCCAAGGTCTTGTTGTGTCAGTCATCTGTGACGAAGAGTTCCTTCATTCTGAACTCCCACACTTTCTATTTGATTCAAGCTCTCCCAAGCCAGGGATAAGAGCTATGAGGCATAACCCTCATCTCCATTTCATCTGCTTCACCCTAACTCTCAATGTTAGGGTTAAGAGCTAAAAACACCCCATTCTAGTTGGCTTGTTTGTCGAGGTTGATATGACCCCTTGACTAAAGCCTAGCCTTGTATGAGCCATTTGTTTGCATATAGTGTGTGTGCTTGATCTCTTGTGCTTATGTGTTTTATGATGTGCTGTTTAGGCTAGCTTGCTTCCTGTGCAAGTTAGGATAAAGACCTCAACATATGGATCGTATGCATGACAACTTCTAGGCTCGAGTCGTAGTCTCCCTAGTAGTCTGTCATCTCCCTTGTCTCTGGTTAGGTTAGAAGTCCTTTCCCTGTTAAGGGGAACTACGTCGCCCTGATCCTCATACAAGATGCGGTACGTAGGCAGGAGATGAGCTGATCTCTCCGGGCGCCCTTTTTCTTTTTTAACCCTTTGTGTTGTGTTGGAGTCCGACATAAGTCCAGCGATTGGCAGTTGGTTTCCTGTGTTTGCTTCTTTGTTTGGAGTCTAACGTAAGCCCAGCGATTGGCAGTTGGTTTCCTGTGTTTGCTTCTTTGTTTGGAGTCTGACGTAAGCCCAGCGATTGGCAGTTGGTTTCCTGTGTGTGTTTTGTTGGTTCGGAGTCTGATGTAAGTCCAGCGATTGGCATTCGGTTTCCATGTTTGCCTGTTTGTGTGGAGTCTGACGTAAGTCCAGCGATTGGCAGTCGGTTTCCTATTTGTGTTTTGTTTGGCGTGTGTTTGCCAAGCTACGAGTGCTCTGATTCTTTCTCTGGTTATAGAAGATACGTATGCATAGGATGCGACATCCTAGCGAGCACACTTTCCCCTGTCCCCGAACTACGTCGACTCTGATGTTTGTGTCCGACAAACTACGTAGGCCCAGGATGCGATATCCTGCCGAGTCCGCTTCTTCCGTCTTTCATCTCTGTCTCCTTCCAGTGTGTGTGCAATTTTGAGCAGTCTTTAGCAACCTTTCTTCTATTCTTTCTGAGCGTGGATCCCGTCGAGTACGACGGATGCGTAGGGGTGCTAATACCTTCCCTTTGCATAACCGACTCCCGTACCCATCCATCTCTGGTCGCGAGACCATTTCCTTTCCAGGTTCACTTCAAGCGTTTCCTTTCCCTCCTTTGGGATAAATAACGCACGGTGGCGGCTCTGTGTCTTTTTCCCGCCGATTTTTCGCATAATGCGACAATATGATAGTTTCGAGAGAGTGGTTTTTGGAAATACCTTTAGTGATGACCCAATGTCCACCAGCACATTGGACATGGCGTCGTCTTTGCAATTCATAGATATGTGTAAAGCCAAGTTGTGGTCTCTTCCCTCCTCAGGGAGATCAAAGTAACAGAAACTCAGGTTGTTACAAGCGGTAATGTTTGCAACAATGTTATCGAATTATTCTATTGTGACATCATGATCTACATATGCCATATCCAATACCTTCTGCAGTGCCTCTCTATGTGGTTCTGAATTCAGAAGCAAAGATAATACTAATATCTTGGATGATGTTTGTAGGAGCTGGTCTATAACATTGTACTCACTTCTCTTGATGAGCCTCAGCATCTCATCGCAGTCTTCTTTCACGTTGCCACTCGGGCCAACAGAAGTAGGAGTTATCAATGTAGAGGAGGGCTTAACAACAGGTGCCGGATTCGGAGTGCTCACAGCATTCCCAATCGGGCGTTCAACAAAATCAGCATTAGCCTGGGGCTTGGGAGGTGCTGAAAACACACGACCGCTGTGGGTCAAACCACTAACATCCGCGATATTAACAACAGAGGAAGATGGCAAGGAGACCTCTTTCCCTTCTTCTACAGCAACAACGTTGTAACGAAAGGGGATGGCTTTCTCGGAATAATACGGTACAGGACCGACAGGCTTAATGATAAGAACAGGAGAAGCCTTCTTCTTGCTACCATCATACTTGATGATAACAGGCTTGGGCATCCGGAATACTGGGGAAATTACGTTGACCTCAGGCTCATCTTCATCAACATTCCTATTCTGAAGAATCTCAATGACTCCTTCATCCAGCATTTCCTGAATATCCTTGCACACTTGGCGACAACCTAATTGGTTAATAGAGCATACTCGACATCTATCATGGTCGTGCTCATAATGACTGTAATCACATAGCAGACGATGCATTTCAACAAGAGACTGTCGAATATGACTGACATATTTGACTTTGTACTTGCCAGGGCAGCCCTGGACCATGTTGTCAGATTTCCCATGCTCGGGCAATGGGTTCTTCTTCACATTAGGACCTACGTCCTCAAAACACAGAATGCCACACCTCACAAGGTCTTGAACCTTGGTCTTCAAAGGGTAACAATTCTCTACGTCATGGCCGGGAGCACCAGAATGGTAAACACAATGTAACTCGGGCTTATACCACCACTGGGGGTTAGCAGGTATAGCCGGTGGGTATCTCGGAGTAATCAACTTCCTCTCTATCAAAGAGGGATATAATTCTGCATACGTCATTGGAATAGGATCAAAGGTGACCCTTATCCTCTCGTAACTCGTGCTGGTTGACTACTGTTTCGAGGATGGTAGGCCTGCTGCTGCGGTCGATGCTGATGTTGCTGATATTGCGGATGTGGTTCCTGATTGTTACTTTGTTGCTGATACTGTAGATTGTATCTGAAAACAGGTGCTATATGAGCCACCTGGTGCTGGTTACCGGCGGGACGCACGGTCTTCCTCCTCATAAAGGGTCTTTTTGGTTTTACATGGGAAGTCACGGCATGTGCCTCTCCATCTTTCTTCTTTGCAAACGCTCCATAACGTTTGGCAGAAGAGCCTTCTTCTCTGGTTAGATGTCCTTCTCTAACCCCTTCTTCTAGACGCATCCCCATATTCACCATCTTGGTGAAGTCAGAAGGAGCGCTAGCGATCATCCGCTCATAATAGAATGAACTCAAAGTCTTCAGAAAGATCTTGGTCATTTCCTTCTCTTCTAGCGGAGGCACAATCTGTGTCGCTAACTCTCGCCACCTCTGGGCGTATTCTTTGAATGTTTCCTTGTCCTTCTGGGACATGGCCCTCAATTGATCCCTATCGGGAGCCATATCCACATTATACCTGTGCTGCTTGACGAAGGCCTCGCCAAGGTCGTTGAAGGATCGGATGTTCACACTGTCTAAACCCATATACCAACGCAAAGCGGCACCGGACAAGCTGTCCTGAAAGTAGTGGATGAGCAACTGATCATTATCGGTTTGAGTTGACATCTTCTTGGAATACATGACCAGGTGGCTGAGAGGACAAGTATTTCCCTTGTACTTTTCAAAGTCAGGGACCTTGTATTTTACAAGGATCTTCACATTGGGAACCAAGCACAGTTCGGCAACAGACTTGCCAAAAAGATCCTTTCCTCTGAGAGTTTTCAATTCCTTGCGAAGCTCAAGAAATTGATCATTCATAGCGTCCATCTTTTCATAGACATCTGGGCCTTCAAACGGCTCAGAATGATAGATGGTGTCGTCTACCCTGGGTATGGTATGCACGACAGGAGGAGGAACAACAAGGACCGGGCTAGATGCCGGCATAGAAGCAAAAGTTGGAGCAGGACCCTCAGGCATAAAATTGGGAGGCATCCCCACGAGAATCCGGCTGGCATGGACGCTGGAGCAAAATGTGCACTGGCTGCAGGCACAGTTGAGGAAACAATCTCAGAGATGACTGTCCTCTGGGGAGGAGTTGAAGGCGTCAGAGAAGACTGGCTCTGGGCAGCCAAGAATGATTCCATCAAGGCACTCAGTCTGGCCACTTCCTCTTTCAGCTCACGGTTCTCTTGTTCTAGGTGATCCATCAATCTTGAAATGTTGGCTCTAGTGTAGTACCGATGAGTCAGCTTATCCTCAAAATAAATGAAGGACACAAAGTTAGACCACAGGACAAGAATCCAGAAACAAAACCTGCTTATGCACATGATGCATGCAATGTTTGTGCATATGATTTGTTTTTATTTTAAAGGAACTCTAGGGTTTTATTCGCAAATTTTGGAAATACTAAACATTTATTACGTACGGAAATATCTCATCAAATAATATCAGGGAAAAGAAGTACAACATTGTCAATCATACACAAGAGAAAAGGAAAATAATCATCCTATGGATCCCTAGAAACAATCGTCTAAAGCTCGGGACACAGGAAGATAGGATGCACGAAGTCTCTTCACCTCTCTCTCGTAGGCTGCCTCCATATCCGCCTTCTCTTTGGCGAGTCGATCATACTTCCTCTTCCAAAACTTGGAAGACTGAGGAAGTAGAGAAGTCCATGCCTCATCTAGTTCCATTTATTGTATTTAATTGATTTTAAATAGTTTCTGTTTTCAAAAATTGTTGAGAAAATTTGTCAAACCTTATTTGACCATGGTAGACTTATGATGATTCAATTGGACTTGTTGAAGTTGATTTGAATTGAATTTTGAGGTTTGACCATATTTTGTTCATTTTATTTTATGTTTTATTTTACTTCCAAAAATACCAAAAAAATATGTTTGACCTTGTTGACTTCTAATCTTTATTTCTCTTTTGTTTTACATTGGTTGATGATGATTTGATTCACCTTTGATCATTGTGTTTTGATTATGTCATTTTGAATTCTCCTTTATCTATTCCATTTTCATCTTCATCTTCTTCTTTTTATTTTGGCCAATGAGTTAATGATTTGTGGTTAGTCTTGACCTATGAGAGGCTTAATCTTCTTTGATCCAAATTAAACTCAACTTGATCAAAGATCAAGTGAGTTGCTTTGTGTCCAAGATAGGTTGCTTCTTGGTCAAGCAAAAAACCTAAAATCCATACAAGGCCTTTCTTCTTTTCTTTTGGCATGGCAAGTTGTGGGAGCTTGGCTCACTAGTCATGATCTCTAACTTGTGTTTATTTTCCTATAGTTTTATTGACCGATCTCAGATAGGTGTGACTACTACATTAGTCCACTTACGATTGCTTAACATAGCGCTAAATTGTCTTATGACACACTAACATTAACCACTAATTACTAACTTTAATTCAAGCATTTAATTTCTTGCAATTTACTTTAATGCAATTTAATTTCTTGCTCATTTATTCATATTGCTTTTTTACTTTACTCACTTGAGCTCATATTTTATGTTTATGTCATTTTCCTTTTGCTGATTTGAGCTCATTATTGTATATAAATATATTGTTGCTTTGTGTTTGTTTTTGTGATTGTTTGTGTGAACCCAATGCAAAAAGGAGAAAGGACTTAGAATTATGACATTACCTATGCTTAAAGGAGTTCAAGAGCAACTAGGCCTCATGCCTTTAGAATGCTAAAATGGTTGAAGAGCAACTAGGCCTCATGCCTTTAGAATGCTAAATCTTAAAGTTGGCTGGAAAGGACCCCTAATCTAAACTCATTCTTTGTCCATTCCTCTTATTGTGTTGTGAACTTTTTGATGTTTGTTCTTGTGTGATAGGGATTCCATCTTGAGATAGTAAGAAGGACCATTGTCATGAATAACCAAGTTAAGAAAGACAAGCCAAATGGAGATCCTAGGAGCTTGAATAAGATATTTGTTTGATAGCTTGAGTAATTGTTAAGTCCAAAGGAAAGGAGCATCTTGAATCATCTTTATGATTTCAAGAAAAGGAACTCCAAGGGTTTTATCTCTTCTCTTATCTTTGCATGTTTAGGACTAGCCTTTCTCTTCTTCTCTCCACTCTAACCCAAGCCAAACTAATTTTGTGCAAACTTTGACATTGTTTTCAAACTAGAAACCTAGGCCTTATGCCTTTGATTTTCAAAATCTTTTCATTAATACTCATTGTGAATGAACCTTAAGTCAACTTGGACCTCATTTTGTGAATACCACTCACTTCAAGTTGTTTTTGTGGTTCCCATGGCCACCTTTGTTAAAACGTTTTTCATAAACATTAGCCATAGGTTTGATTTATCATAGTGGTTGATGTAAACCTCACCTTATCCTTAGTGATTGGACTATAAGTCTTCCATACTTATTATAGGATGGATCCCTCACTAGTATATTGAAGCTCTCCTCACATGGTGGATGCTGGTTTAGGTTGAGTTTTCTCCCTTTGATAACAAAAGACCTTAAGGCTTTTGATCAAATCAATTCACCAATAGAATGGTAGTCTGTCAATCACAAGACTTCATAGATTTTACAAAGTTGAAAATGGTAATTTACATGGAAAAGGGTTACATTATATACAAATGATCCTTAATTCCTTTACCAACTCTTGATATCCATCGTGCTCTTGAATGTTGCTGAGGTGATGAATCGATGTCAACCCTTGTGCTCAAACAAGCCTTCAAAATGCTAAAGATCAGCGGAATTCAGTTACTTGCCATAATCCCTAATTTTTGCATAAGTTTCCCCAAGGTGGGGTACTCAACTTATCGGGAAATTCTTTCTGTTTTATGTCTCTAATTTTTGCCTGGATCGCCCTTTCGGGTTTTCAATCCACCAAGACGCTCATTTTTGCCTAAGCCGCCCTTTCGGGTTTTCAACTTAGCGAGTTGTTCTTTTCTTTTTAGGCGAAGTATTTCTTGACTGCATCTGCGTTCACAGGACAAGTAAACTCTTCACCATCCATTGTTGTAAGAATCAATGCACCGCCTGAAAAGGCTCTCTTAACAACCTATGGGCCTTCATAATTAGGAGTCCATTTTCCTCTGGAATCTGGCTTGAATGTCAAAATCTTCTTGAGCACAAGGTCACCTTCTCTAAACACACGAGGTCTGACCTTCTTCTCAAAAGCCTTCTTCATTCTCTGCTGATATAACTGACCATGACACATGGCAGTCAATCTCTTCTCTTCAATTAAATTCAACTGGTCAAACCTTGTCTGACACCATTCAACTTCAGTCAACTTGGCTTCCATGAGCACACACAATGAAGGAATCTTAACCTCTACGGGGAGCACTGCTTCCATACCATATACAAGAGAGAAAAGGGTTTCCCCTGTTGAAGTGCGGATAGATGTACGATACCCATGCAAAGCAAAAGAGAGCATCTCATGCCAATCTGTAAGACCCCAATTTTTTCCCTAAGATCTCTCATGGCATCATATCATAACATAGCATTGCCTCAAGGATCATTAGACACCTTGCTTCCTTCCCTGTGGGTGGGATATTCTTTGAGAGTGGTTCTTGATCACCAAGCATTGTTTGCATTTGTATGTCATTGCTTTTCTTTTAAATCACTAACCAAAAATGTACAAAAATATGTCATCTAACATTTGTTACTTGCAGTTTAAGCAGTCAACAGTCAAGGCAATACAAGTGAATCTTGTGTGCAAGAGATAAAGTTTCCATTGAGATATGGATCATGTGATCATCATTTTGAGCTCATATGAGCTATAGGTTCATTTTGGAACCAAATCCCAAGTGGCAAAGGCCCCAAATTCATCAGAACATTTTCAGGTCATCTAAGGACCAATGCAGTCAACTGAAAGGTCAACTTTGGGTTTTGAATGTGAGAATTGAGTTTCTTCATCCCATTCATGTCCAAATCATGCTTATTCATCATTTCAAAGATCAAGGTTGAAGAATTTGAAGTCAAGTCAAAAGTTTCCAAAAATGGAAAGTGACCTATAATTTCAACTTTCCAAAAATGGCAAGTTTTTGATCCAACTTCAACTCAACTTTCCAACACCAAAGAAGCTTCAAATGAAATTTTTTCCAACAAGAAAGTTGAATATCTCTTTCTCCCATTTCCAAAAAGTCCAAGATCATGAGCATCTAATGAATGGTTGAGGAGATATGATCCAATCATTGCCAAGTGTGCATGGGATTTCAAATGACCATAACTTTTGATTCATAGCTCCAAATTGGGTGGTTCTTTTTGCAATATTCTTCTCTCGACCTCTAATTTCCAAATCATGCATCACATTACATAAAATCTCATTACATGATCATTTGTTAATCCATGCCTTTTTTGGAGGGAAATTGCAAAATTCAAAAATGGTGCATTGTATGGACTTTCTACCATTGTCATTGTGTTTAAAAGATCATTTTAAGTGACTTTGATGAAGGGAGTGGTACTGTTCACGTGGGTTTACTACATGCACCATGCAATTTTGATTTTTTGCAAAACACCTTATTTTCATTAACCAAATTAATTATGGATTAGCAAGTTGATTAGGAAAGCATATATATACTAAATCATAACAGAATTTGAAGGAGGTTAATCACAATTCACCATTTCTAGATCCAAAAACTTTTTCCCTCCAAAATTTTCTTCCATTCATAATTCAAATTTTCTCTTCATAACATTGCAATTTCTTTCCATATTCTTGTTCCTTGGCTTTGATTCTGTGCAGATCAAGTATTAGATTGTGAAATTCGAGCAAGAACCAAGTATAGCAAGCTCATGAAGATGAAAATGGAAATTCTGTTTTGAGCTAGATCCAGCACCTTTCAAGCTTCAATCTCTTCATCAAACATCATTTCAAGCATTGTAGAGTGGATTTGAATACTTCAAAGCTGTGGATCGTGCATTTCAAAGATTCTGCTCTTCAAGAGGTCAATTTTCGAACCTTTTAATTTTGAAATTTATGCACATATTCTTGTAGATCTAGGTTTGCTGATAATTCTGGTGAAAAAATCGTGTGAAATGATGCACTATAACATGAGATATGTGTGATTGAAGTTTGACATGTTGAAATGTTTTTGCTCGTATCTCTTAATCCATGGCTTGTTAGGCTTAGAAATTGATTGATCTGTAACCTACATTGGAAGAGCTTTCTGTTGATGTATGCATTTCAAAATTCTGGAAATTTTTCTGAACACATGCACTGTAGCGCCACCGTCTTCGTGAAGAAGACGGTGGAAACCTCCACGCAACCTACGCGTATCATACGCGTACGACCTGCTATAATTTTGACATTACGCGTACCATACGCATACCAGCGCTAGGGTTTTGTCTGGTTCAGGCGCGCACACGCTTCGATTCCTGCATGCTGCATATTTTCAAATTTCTTTTCCATTTCATCTTTCCCTCCATATTTCCATGCCATACTTCATTTCATTTCAATATTTTTTCTCCAACTTTAAAAATCCATAACTAATTGAAAAATCTACCAATTAATCTCGTTCTTTTTGCAAAATTATCCTTTGTTTGTATAGAATTTTATGATGTTAATTTCATGATTTTACACTTCCTGGATTTTGATTTGTGCTAAACTTTGTGATCATATGCGCATTTGTGACCTTGCCTTACTCTTTCTATTGTGAAATGCTTGATTTTAATACAATTGCTACCAAATTTTGCATGATGATTCTTGACATGCTAATTGACATTTTGGTTTTGGTTTGACATTTTTCCCATGCTCCATTTCTGTTTTATGCATGTGTTAGCATGGTGTGACAATTTGTGTCACACCTTTGGTTGTTCAACTTGTGCAATTTAATTTCCATACCAAATGACCTCTAATGATTCTGATTTTTTGTATGATGATTGGTTTGGATGTTTTGAATGCTCATGAATTTTTCCAGAATTATTTCAATCATTTCTGTTTTGATTTAGAATTTTCATTCATGATGTTCATATATGAGCTTTGAAATTGCCTTTGACTTCCTTTGCTCATGAAATGCTTTTTCTTAATGATTTTGGTGTGATCCTTTTTTGGACATGTTAATATGTGATTGAAGTTGCATTGTGTTGAATTTCAGCTCCTGTTTTGAATTTTTTCTTCAGCTTTGACCCTAGGCTTTGACCTAGTGGTTTGTACTTACATTTGAGCTTTGAATTTCAGGACCAAGCACTCAATTTCCATGGTTGATGTTGCTTCACCATTTGATTGTTGATATTTGCTTTTGATTGCTAACATTTTCTGTTTTGTAGGTTGATGATAACTCATTTGAGTTTGCCTTATGGCTTATGTGTTGTACATTGGGATTGTCTGTTTGTTATTGACTGTTGTCTGTCTGTCTGAGTATTGTACTGATTTGTTTAGTTGTTTCCACAGGTACTTAAGTTGCTTTAAGTTCATTTGAACTTTGCTTTGCTTTTGCTTGTGGTTGGCACACCACTTAGGTATAATCCCTAATCTTCATGTAGTCTGGAAGACCTGCTGTTATTGGCAGACACCTGTCTGAAGCCCTCCTTAAGAGGCCATGTTTTGTTTGTTTAATTTTGTGCCAAGCAGGTAAAGTCCTCTTAAGAGGCAATTGGCAGATAAAAGGGATGTGTTATAACTCACAGATCATCAATTTCATCCCAAATTCCTTGCTTTCTGAGAAGAATGACTGAACCAATCATATCCTTCGAGATGGTAGTTACTGAAGCGCGATGAAGTACAGATAACTCAGACTGTAGGCTTCGCTTTAATCCCTCTTTTGCCTGGATCGCCCTTTCGGGTTTTCAATCCACCGGGATACCCCTTTTTTCCTAAGCCGCACTTGCGGGTTTTCAACTTACCAGGTGTACCAATTCTTTTCATGTTTTATCCCTAAATTTTGCCCGAACCTTTTTTTTTTTTTTTGGTTCGCCGGGATGCCCTTTTTTGCCTGGACTCTTTTATTCTTTTTGTCCAGCGGGTCAATTTATGCAAAATATTTTTTGACTACATCTGAGTTAACAGGGGACGGAAAATCTTCACCATCCATAGTTGTAAGCGTCAAGGCTCTATCAGAGAAAACCTTCTTAACAACATATGGACCTTCATAATTAGGAGTCCATTTGCCCCTGTTATCTGTACCGGGAGGAAGGATCCTCTTCAAAACCAAATCACCTGTCTGATAGCTTCGAGGAAGCACTTTCTGATCAAAGGTTCTCTTCATCCTTCTCTGATACAACTGCCCATGGCACACAGCTGCTAACCGTCTCTCTTCGATAAGGCTCAACTCATTAAACCTTGTTCGAATCCATTCAGCTTCGTCAAGCTTGACATCAAGCAAAACTCTCAGAGAAGGAATCTCCACTTCAACAGGTAGGACAACTTCCATACCATACACAAGGGAGTAAGGGGTTGCCCCGGTCGACGTACGTACTGAGGTACGGTACCCATGCAAAGCGAAAGGCAGCATCTCATGCCAATCCTTGTACGTCACGACCATCTTCTGCACAATCTTCTTGATATTCTTGTTTGCCGCCTCTACAACACCATTCATCTTCGGTCTGTAAGGAGAAGAATTGTGATGTTCAATCTTGAAATCTCTACAAAGCTCTTTCATCATCTTGTTATTGAGATTCGAACCATTATCAGTGATGACTCTCTCAAGAACCCCATAACAACAGATGATTTCCTTCTTAATGAATCGGGCAACCACTTGTTTGGTAACGTTGGCATAGGAAGTTGCTTCCACCCACTTGGTGAAGTAGTCGATCGCAACCAGGATGAAGCGATGTCCATTAGAAGCAGTAGGCTCAATCTTCCCAATCATATCTATTCCCCACATCGCAAATGGCCAAGGCGAATTCATGACATTTAGAGGGCTTGGTGGTACATGCACCTTATCAGCATAGATCTGACATTTATGGTACTTCCGAATGTATTTGAAACAATCGGATTCCATAGTCATCCAGTAATAACCGACTCTCAACAATTTCTTAGACATTGCATGACCACCAGCATGGGTACCAAAAGATCCTTCATGCACTTCTTGCATCAACATGTCTCATTCGTGTCTATCCACGCATCTGAGCAGAACCATGTCAAAGTTCCTCTTGTACAGCACATCATCCTGATTCAGATAAAAGCTTCCAGCCAACCTTCTCAGGGTTTTCTTGTCATTCTTCGACGCTCCTTCAGGATACTCCTGGCTCTTGAGGAAGTTCTTAATATCATAGTACCACGGTTTCTCATCCACAGCAGACTCGGCTGCAAACACATACGCAGGCCTCTCGAGTCGATTCACCGCAACATGTGGCACATGATTCCACCAATGAACTTTGATCATAGAAGACAAAGTAGCCAAGGCATCAGCCATTTGATTCTCATCCCGAGGGACATGATACAACTTCACCTTCTTGAAGAACGTCAGTATTCTTCTGGTGTAATCTCTGTAAGGAATCAAATGCGGCTGGTTGGTATTCCAATCTCCATTGACCTGATTAATCACTAGAGCGGAATCTCCATATATGTCCAGAGTTTTGATCCTCAGACCAATGGCTTCTTCTATACCCATGATACAAGCCTCATACTCAGCCTCGTTGTTGGTGACATCAAAAGTCAATCTGGCAGAAAAAGGTATATGAGCCCCTTTAGGATTGATAAGCAATGCCCCAACACCGTTGCCATTCACATTCACAACCCCATCAAACATCAATGTCCACTTGTCATCAGGATCCGGTCCTTCCTCGACAAGAGGCTCTTCACAATCTTTCATCTTAAGATACATGATGTCTTCATCAGGGAACTCAAACATCATCGGCTGATAATCATCAATCGGTTGCTCGGCGAGGTAGTCTGACAGAATACTACCTTTGATGGCCTTCTGCGACGTGTATTGGATATCATACTCAGTTAAAATCATCTGCCAACGGGCAACACGTCTGGTGAGAGCCGGCTTCTCAAAGATGTACTTTACGGGATCCATCTTAGAAATCAATAAGGTAGTATGGTTCAACATATACTTCCTCAGTCGGCGAGCAGCCCAAGCCAAAGCACAACAAGTTTTCTCAAGCTGTGAATATTTGATTTCACAGTCGGTAAACTTTTTGCTAAGGTAGTATATGGCATGCTCTTTTCGACCAGACTCGTCATGCTGTCCCAATACACACCCCATCGAGTTCTCAGTCACTGACAGGTAAATTATCAGAGGTCTCCCAGGAACTAGAGGTATGAGGATTGGAGGTTTCTGTAAATACTCTTTTATCTTGTCAAAAGCTTTCTGACAATCATCATTCCACCTGATTGCTTGATTCTTTCTTAGCAATTTGAATATCGGTTCACACGTGGCAGTTAGGTGAGATACAAACCTTGCAATGTAGTTCAATCTCCCTAAAAACCCACGAACCTGCTTCTCTGTTTTTTGGTTCAGGCATTTCTTGAATAGCTTTGACTTTTGTTGGATCAACCTCAATCCCTTTCTCACTGACAATGAAGCCTAACAGCTTCCCGGATCTCACACCAAACGTACACTTGTTTGGATTCAGCCTCAGTTTGAACTTTCTCAGCCGGTCAAACAATTTCTGCAAATTAACCAGGTGCTCCTCTTCTGTCTGCGACTTCGCAATCATATCATCCACGTACACTTCAATCTCTTTGTGCATCATGTCATGAAAGAGAGTCGTCATAGCCCTCTGATAGGTAACACCGGCATTCTTCAGCCCAAATGGCATCACCTTATAGCAGAACGTGCCCCAAGGTGTAATGAAAGTCGTCTTTTCCATGTCCTCTGGCGCCATCTTAATCTGATTATACCCAGAAAAACCGTCCATGAAAGAGAAAACCGAGGATTGAGCCGTATTATCAACCAATACATCAATGTGAGGTAATGGGAAATCATCTTTCGGACTCGCTCTGTTCAAATCACGGTAATCGACACACATTCTGACTTTGCCATCCTTCTTTGGCACGGGAACGATGTTGGCCACCCACGGGGGATAAGTAGTTACTGACAGAAAACCCGCGTCCAACTGTTTCTGAACCTCTTCCTTGATCTTAACAGCCATATCAGGACTCGTTCTGCGAAGCTTCTGCTTGACTGAAGGACAATCTTCTCTGAGAGGTAGCTTTTGCACCACAATATCGGTATCCAACCCAGGCATATCTTGATACGACCAGGCGAATATCTCCACATATTCTATCAGCATCTCAATCAACCTTCTCTTGACATCTTCTTTCAAAGCAGCCCCGATCTTAATATCTTTTCTGGCGACCTCAGTACCAAGATTAATCACTTCCAACTCCTCCTGATGAGGTTGGATGACCCTTTCCTCCTGCTTCAACAATCTGACCAATTCTTTGGGGAGTTCACAGTCTTCCTCACTCTCCTCTTCAGCTTGGTGGATGGGATTATTGAAATCATACTGAGCCATAACAGAATTGTTCATAGTGGGATCCGTAAGATCGACTATGCATGTTTAATTCTTTATTTTAGAAAAAAGAGTTCAAGAAAGTCACAAAAACAAAAACATTGCCATTTTTATTTTTTTTGAAAAAGTGAAAAACAAAACAGAAAGACAGGGATCATAAAATTGTTTGCAAAACGTCCTTTATTAACGATATCATCGAAAAAACATGATGAGGCCCTACAATGAACCACTACGTCCTGGGCAGAACGTAGGGTTTTGTGCAAAATGAAAAACAAAAAAAAATTACTCTGTTTGAAGAGTAACTTGGACCACATCTTCTGTCGTCCAGTTGTCGATCGACTCCCCTGGTGCACACGGGAGAACCCAGTTGTCTAGATCATAATCACTGTCACAATCTTCACCACCGGTTGCAAAGACATCACCGTGATTTATCAGCCCAGTGCTGGTAAAGGTACTCGGACCTGTCTGCACAATCTGCTCCGCCTGCAGAGGTTGGTAACCCATACCAAACTTGTCTTCTTTCACGGGCAAATCCGCCATCTTGCCCCAGCCTTCTGAATTACCAGAGTTGACAACTTCCACTGCCTGCTTGTACGATGCAATTGAGGCCCCTGGCTTCTTCTGCTCAGCAAAAGCCACCCTCTCAAGAGCAACCGTCTCGAACGCCTGGCATAGAGTCTCATGGATCTCGCCATCCACCTCTACATACTTGAAAGAGGATAGGTGACTCACCAGAATGTCTTCTTCACCGCACACAGTCACAATCACACCGTTCCAGACATACTTTAGCTTCTGGTGGAGAGTTGACGAAACTGCCCCAACTGCGTGAATCCAAGGACGCCCCAATAAGCAACTATATGCTGGCTGGATGTCCATCACATAGAAGACAATACTGAACACCTCCGGGCCAATCTTCACCGACAACGTGACTTCACAAAAAACAGACCGTTTTGATCCATTAAATGCACGTACAATCAGATCGCTCGGAGTGAGAACAACCCCTTCAACATCTATCTTACCCAGAATCTTCTTAGGCAACACATTCAAAGACGAGCCAGTGTCTACCAACACGTGAGACAACACTGCACCCTTACACCATGCCAGATCCGTGAACCCCACACCATGCCTGATACTCACATTGGCAATCACACCCTCCAACTGGTTGACGGAGATCTCTTGAGGCACGTAAGCCAAATTCAGCATCTTCAACAGGGCATTACGGTGTGCCTCAGAGCACAAAAGCAACGAGAGTATGGAAATCTTGGACGGAGTCTGATTCAGCTGATCTACAATCTTGTAGTCACTCTTCTTGATTATTCTCATGAACTCCTCCACATCTTTCTCAAACGAGCCCTCAGGCGCCTCCTTCTGAGCGGGTTCTTCATCAACCACGGCCTGTTTACCTTTAGCCTTAGCGAGAGCCTCAGCATTGTTATCCCTCAACGGTTGTGGAGCAAACAGACGACCGCTTCTGGTGAACCCTCCTGGTCCCCCAACATTATCCACAACTGGACCAACAACCACAGGAGTCCTACTAGGCACACCAATAGTCACAGGAGACTGATTTACTGGCCTAACCTGAATCTCAGCCCTTCTGTTACTGCGGTAAGCGTTGTCGTATTTCCACGGCACGACCCTACTATTTTCAACAGCCCTTCTGCCCGAAGCAATGATGGTAGTTGGAGCCCTGACGGTTACAGGAGCAGAAATGGTAACAGGAGCACCACTAGTCGTAAGTGCATTAATAGTTCTCTGGCCACGTCTCTCGGACGATTTGAAGTATATGGTGACGGTTGACACCACCTCACGATCTTTAACAGCCCGAGCAAACTATAAACAACCCTCATCGATCAGATTCTGAATACCAGCCCTCAACTATACACAACCATTCTCTGAACTGGCACAATCTGCACAATCCTGACCACAGCCCGGGAATACTTCCCCATTCAACAAACGATCCTTCACAACACCCAACGGAGTCTGAATCTCCCCAACACTGACCACCAAGTCTTCAGCTTCACCGTCCTCCAAATTGTTTACTCTATGCGCGCCATGCTGAGGCATAGGGTTATTCACAACATTCGACATAGGAGCAAAATTGATAGTTTTGGCGTCAATTAAGTCCTGGACCTTATGGTGAAAAGCCCTACAGTTCTCAATGTGGTGCCCCGGTGCACCAGAGTGGAAATCACAACGTACATTGGCATCATACCCAGGTGGTATCTTTGTCAACGGTGCCATTGTGCGCAACTCAACGAATCCGAATCTGAGCAGTTCAGGTAACAACTCAGCATAGGTCATCGGCAACGGGTCAAAACGTCGATCAGGCATCTTCTGTCTAGGATGATACGGACGTTGCTGTTGTTGTGGTGGTGGTGGTTGTTGAACTCTTTGTTGTTGCTGTTGACGAGGTTGAGGTGCTGGAATAGTCACAGCAGCAACCTGGTGATATTGCCCTCTGTTTACACTTCTCCGGTGTTGCACAACATTGGTTTCACCCTCTCTCCTGCGAGGTGCCCCAGCAAATGGTTTCTTGGAAGATGAGGAACCAACATCCTGAATCTTCCCCGCTTTAATCAAGCTCTCTATCCTTTCCCCACAAATCACCACGTCTGAAAAACTACCGAATGGGCAACTCCCCATATGGTCCATGAATACACCTTGTAAAGTACCGATAAACATGTCAGTCAGTTCCCTTTCCAGCATAGGGGGTTGTACTCTTGCAGCCAGTTCACGCCACCTCTAGGCGTACTCTTTGAAGCTTTCACCAGATTTCTGACAAAGACTCTGCAACTGAGTCCGGCTCGGCGCCATGTCCATGTTATGCTTGTACTGCCTCAAGAAGGCCTCACCCAGATCTCTCCAATTACGAATGGATTCTCTCTTTAGCTCCATGTACCAATCCAAGGAAGCTCCAGACAAGCTATCCTGGAAGAAATATATCCACATCTTCTCATCATCTGTATAGGCAGAGATTTTCCTGTAATACGCCTGCACATGGGTCCGAGGACAGGAGGTACCGTTATATTTATCGAACGGGGGCGCTTTGAACTTGTAGAGAATTCTCAACCCTTCCACTAGACCCAGGTTTGTTACATCAAAACCAAGAGAGTTCTGACACTCCATGGCTCTGATCTTTTCAGCAAGGGCATCAACCTTCCGATCCCTTTCTTCAACTCTTCCCATAACTTCATCATCTTCACTAAGCAATGTGAACATGTCCTCCTGTCTGTCAACCAACGGAGTAGGATGGCGAACTGGAGCCCGGGTAGCTCTGGCATTAGCAGTCTTTACAGCAAGAGGTTGTCCGTTGATTCTGATACCCCTCAATTCATCCCCTACAGCGTAGTCATTAACGGGAGCAGCAACAACATTATCATGAACCGGGATACCCACTAGTGAAGCACGGTTGGACGACGAAAATCACAGCTTCTTGTCTATGGGCTAAGGCACGCAGCTCCTCTTGCCCCTGAACGACCCCTTGCATTATTGTCATAAATTGGGCCATGTTAGCCCTCATCTCAGCCAATTCTGCTTGAACCTGGTCCATATTCCTCTGATGATTCAATCTGGTTGAGTAGCGGTGCGGACGTTGATCAGCTATCCTGCCTGACACAGGAACCAGAGTGAGAAGTCTCGAGCAAGAACACCTGTAATGCAAAATGATATGTGTATAATGCTAATGATGTGTATGATGCACATGATATGTTCATTTCTCGGGCATTCAAGAGCCTAATTCATCTTTCAAGAAATGGCAACCTGCAGCCAGAACAACGCAAAAGCAAAGAAACAACATACACAAGTTATGAGCACCAAGGTTAAACACCAACAACCTCATCTATAGATAAAAGCAACAAGGGTCATACAACAATATTAAGAGATCCAAATGATCATAGTACAACAATGAATCCCATCCAACAAGCTTGGAGGTGATTCTCAACATACACAACAGAGATACAAGCTAAGACAAATAGCTTCCAGGAATGAGAGTCTTCAGGTACTGACACTGGTCTATCAACAGGTCACACTCTGAACATTCTGGCAAAGGAGTGAGCTTCTCCTTCAACTGTCTTCTGAGCTCCACAACTTCTCCTCCAAGTTGGCTCTCTGATGCATGTCTCAAGTCTACTTCTTTCTTCAACTGGTTTTTTTTGTCTCTGAGTTGCTTCTCCAAGTCTCTTATCTTCTTCTGATAACTGTCTTCAGCTCTCTGCAACCTCAAGCACTCACGGTGTTCTGCATTCAACAAGGCCTCCATCTCTTCATAGGACCTCTTCTTGCCCTTCACTCTAGCAACATCTTCACCTTGCATATCCTTGAGTTGATGAGCCAAGTTCAACTTATCAGCTTTGGCTTTGTAAAGCTCCATCTTGGTATCCTGTTCCTTCTCTTTCAACCTACGATTCTCCATCAAGGCTTGCTTGTACTGCTCAGCAGGTACACTCTCAGCAAGGATCAAAGGTGGTTGCTCTTGCAAAGACTCCATCCTATCATAGGGCGACAACAAAGTCTCAACTCTCTTCTTGACCCAATCAGTGTAGTCAGGCATAGCAACAACAAACTTTTTCCCCAGAACAGCTCCATCCTTGACACCAATGGTCTTCCAAGCTCTTCCCATTTGCTCCAATCTAGCAGGGTCACTCCGCTTCTCAAAGTACACACTTTCAGCTATCTCAGCATCAAGTGGTCTTCCATTCATCACGAACCCCAACTGGCGAAGAGAAAGAACCGGGTTGTAATTGATGTAACCCTTAGTCCCTACAAGTGGCACATTACGAAACTCTCCACAGCTCATAATGACATTACGCACATCCATCCGGTAAGACTACCACCTGATATCATAAGAGGTAAGAGACATAATCCTCCGAGTCCACTTATGAGTGCTCTGAGCATCCACAAAAGGTCCACTGACTGGCAGGAGAGACAAGAACCATCTGAGCAAAAGTGGGAGACAGCACCTGATAGCTCCACCCTTACCATGTCTACTGTGAATAGCATAGTAAGTGTCAGCTAACAAGGTAGGAACCGGGTTTCCTCCAATGAAGATAATGACTGCGGCATGGTCCACAAAGTTGGGCATACTCGGGAACAAGACGATCCCATAAATCATGATCGCCAACTGATCATGAAAAGCTTCCCAATTTCCCTTCTCTGCTTCTTCTCTAGATATCCTCAACAAGAACTTCAAAGGCAAACCCACAACATCCCCACTGGCCTTCCAATTATCACTGACTTCCTTGATACCCAAATGAAGAGCTCTGGCAACAACTCTGAAATCAACCTCCTTAGGCACATCTAAGAAAGGAACCTGATACCGGATCGGGACATTCAACAGAATGGAGTACTCCTCAAGAGTGGGCGCTAACTGATAATCCTGGAAAGTGAAGCATCGGAGCTCGGGATCATAGAACTGTAGAAGAGTCTGCAACGGCACTGGATCTACCACCGTCTTCAGCAGTGTCAACAAATCCCCATACTGATCAGCAAACACCTTCTGACTACCATTGGTCACAAGGTTGCTCAATTCTATCAGAGATGTCAAAGGATCACGGTGAAAACTGTAGGAGCAAGTCTTCCGCTTCAACTCTGGAACGGCTGCCATATCTCACAATGAACAGACCCCTGAATGAACCTGAGAAATAATATGCATGCAGAGATTAGCTTTTTTTCTTTTCTGATCTTTTTTCATTCATTTTTTTTTAATTATTTTTTTGAAAATAAACATGCTATGATGCAAATGATGCAGATAAGACTGGCTGGCTGTGTATCTCGGAGCACAGGATCAAAGCTTCGGCTTGAACTCGGAACCACAAATTCATCTGAGACCCAAAAATCATCTTAGACCCATATCCGAAGAACCAAGTCACCAACAAGACACCGACATGTCACCAACTGTACCTGTAATAATGATCATTCCCTCCCCATTCACGGGTGTCATCTAGGTCAGGGTAAGGTCGAGAGAAACGCAGCATAAATAACCCTTTCATAGAATATCATCATATACACACCCGAAGTATGTAACGACAATACCCCATCAGAGTCTGAACTGCTCGTGATATCAAGTTCCGCTAAGTGGCGCAATACCACCCGCTTCCCATGAATCACTCTATTCCTAGATGTCCTAGATTTCACTCATAGCCTGGGTATTGGGCCTTTTACCTCATGTAACTCCCACCCCAACAGAGAGACAACACAACCAGCACAGATGAATAAATGATGAATGCAAACATAAATGCAAACAATAAATGCAAATATAAACAAATAAATGCAATAAATGAAACAGCAAAAGCAACCAAACCCTAACCTAGAGAGCGCTAGGAGAGACTCGCTTAGGGAAGATGGACCAGCAAGAGGTCAACTTCTCTTGTATCCCCAGCAGAGTCGCCAGCTGTCGCATTACGCGAAAAACCGGCGGGAAAAGAAAACAACAGGGCCGCCACCGTGCGTTATTTATCCCAAAGGAGGGAAAGGAAACGCTCGAAGTAAACCTGGAAAGGAATGGTCTCGCGACCAAAGAAAGATGGGATCGGGAGTCCGTTATGCGAAGGGAAGGTATTAGCACCCCTACGCATCCGTCGTACTCGACGGGATCCACGCACAAAAGAAAGGATAAGGTTGCTAAAAACTGATCACAAACTGCACACAAGGCTGGAGTGAACACACATAAAGACAAGAGAAACAGGACTCGGCAGGATATCGCATCCTGGGCCTACGTAGTCTGTCAGGCACAGACATCAGAGTCGACATAGTTCGGGACAGGGGAAACGTGCTCGCTAGGATGTCGCATCCTATGCATACGTATCTTCTCTAACCGGAGAAGAATCAGAGCACTCGTAGCTCGGCTAACGCACGCCAAACGAAACACAAACAGGAAACCGACTGCCAATCGCTGGACTTACGTCAGACTCCACACAAACAGGCAAACATGGAAACCGAAAGCCAATCACTGGGCTTACATCAGACTCCGAACCAACAAACACACACTGGAAACCAAATGCCAATCGCTGGACTTACATCAGACTCCAAGCACACGACAAACAAACACACAGGAAACCGACTGCCAATCACTGGACTTATGTCAGACTCCAACTCAACACAAAGAGACAATAAGCAAAAGGTTTCCCGGAGAGATCAGCTCATCTCCTGCCTACGTACCTCATCTAGTATGAGGATCAGGGCGACGTAGTTCCCCTACACAGGGAAAGAACTTCCATTCTAACCAGAAACAAAGGGAGACACAAACTACTAGGGAGATTACGACTCGAGCCTAGAAGTTGTCATGCATACGATCCCTATGTTAAGGTTTCTATCTAACTTGCACAGGGAGCAAGCTATCCTAAACAACACAAGCAAATACATACCAGCACAACAAGCAAGCACACACACTATATGCAAACAAATGGGCTCATACAAGGTTAGGCTGTGAAACACAAGCCAACTGGAATCGGGTGTGATTAGCTCTTAACTCTAACATTGAGAGTTAGAGTGAAGCAGATGAAATAGGGATGAGGATAACACCGCACAGCTCTTATCCTTGGCCTGGGAGAGCTTCAGACAAATGAAAGTGTGGGAGTTCAGAAAGCGGGAACTCTTCTCCACATATGACTGACACAACAAAGATCTTGGGTTAATATCCACAATGCATCACCACATGGTGGGAGCAAAGTGGGTGACACACTGAATAGCAGGAGATGGATTACACATCTCTTTTATCTGCCAATTGCCCCATAAGAGGACTTTTCCTGCTTGGCCCAAAGATAAACAAACACAAGCATTGCCTCTTAAGGAGGGCTTTAGACAGGTGCCTCCGCACATAACAGGACAGGTCTTCCAGACTACATGAAGTCAGAGAGTTATACCTCAATGGTTAAGCAACCAAGCAAAGCAAAAGCAAGTTCAAAAGAACTCAAAGCAACTTAGGTACCTGAAAAAAATCTAAACCAATCAGTACACAATTCAATCAATCAAACAGACAATAGTCAATCACACAGACAATCAAAGCATCAGGCAACAATGTGCAAGGCACAAGCCAATAGGCACAACACAAATGACTTGGTATCAACCTACAAAACAACATAAGGTCAGCCAACATCAATCAACTAATCAATCCAAATGAGTGAACCAATCCAACCATGGCAATGTGCTTCTTAACGTGAAATCCACAATCCAAACAGTGAGTCCAAATCACTAGGTCAAAGCCTAGGGTCAAAAGAGGGTCAAACATTCAAAACAGAACATGAAATTTAACATGAATCAACTTCAATCACATCTTAACACATTCCAAAAGGTCTCATTTCAATATCATTAACCAAAAGCATTTCATGAACCAAACATGGCAAGGTATGCAAATTGTGACCACATTGTGACATCAGAAGAAATAAATGCACATTAAATCAAAAATGATTCAAATAATCTTGGCAAAATTCATGAGTAAACAGGACATGCAACATGATCATCACATAAAAAATCAGAGGCAATGGACATCATTAAGCATGGCAATCACATAGCGTAAGTCAAGACAAGCACAACAAGCCCATGTGTGACACAAATTGTCACACCAAGTTAGGATAGGCATAAAACAGAAATGGTAATTGGTAAAAACCTAAAACCAAAGCCAAACCAACACTCAACATGTCTAGAAATGGTATGCAAAAATTCAGAAGCATTGGATAAACCACAAGCATTTTATGATCAAATGAAGTTCAAGGCAATTTTAAGGCTCAAATGTGACCATCCAGAATGAAAAATCTCAATTAAATCAGAAATGATCCCAATAATTCCAACAAAAATCATGAACAATCACAACATCTATAGCATGCATCACACAAAAAATCAGGGCAATTGGATATCATATGGCATGGCAAACACATCATTCAAGTTGAACATCACAAGGTGTGACACAAATTGTCACACCAACTTAGCATGATCACAAAACAGAAATGGTAAGTGATGAAAATACCAAATCGACACCAAAATGTTAAGCAATGTGTCTAGTTTCATTATGCAAATTTTCAGATTCATTGGATAAGAATCAAGCATTTCACAAAGGTATGATCAAGGCAAGGTCAAAGAAGCATGCATGTTTAAACATCCTAGCACCAAAAATAATCCAGCCAAGCACAATTTTGGAATTAATGATCAAAAAATAATATACAGCATGAGGATCACAATGCAAAAAATTGGGATGAATTTGGATTAATTTTCAAATTGATGTGAATTTTGGAAGTTTGAGAAAAATTAAAATGGAAATGTGAATCAAGCATGGCAATATGGAGGAAGTAGTGAAAACACAAGGCAATATGTGAAACGCTCCCAACCGGATTCGAACCTTGGCAACATTTGAATTTCAAACGCGCGCTACATCCAAACGGCATCGTATCAGCACACAAACCCTAAGCGCGCGCATGCAGGATTCAAAAAATCCGCACGTAACTAACATGAACTCGTGGCAAAATTCGCAGGTATCCTTATGCGTTCCGCAGGTAATTTCGCAGGAAACCTGGAAATACTATGAACATGATGAAGATCATGAAGATCCTCATCCAAATTTTTCCAGAAAAATCCAAATCGTCCAGAAATGAAAAACATGCACATCAATCAACTCATCATTCATCATACAACAAGATTCCATGAATC
This sequence comes from Lathyrus oleraceus, assembly GCF_024323335.1. Taxonomy (NCBI): domain Eukaryota; kingdom Viridiplantae; phylum Streptophyta; class Magnoliopsida; order Fabales; family Fabaceae; genus Lathyrus; species Lathyrus oleraceus. Next base: position 483,358,775 of record NC_066585.1, on the reverse strand, counting down.
ATTCATGCAAAAACATCATCAAACGCATGGATCGAAGGAATTAAAGTTTATCATCAAAACTTCAAATGCATGGATCTAACTCAATTAAAAACCAAATCACTCCATTCACAGCTCAGGTTTATCACCATTAAAAGATCTACATGATAGGCATAACGAATTGCAAAATTAAAGAGGTCAAAAAACCTACCTCTTGATGAGCAGCAACTAAAATCACGTGTTTCCAAGGTCCTTGATGTTCCAATTCTTCTCCAATGTGCTTCTTGAAGTAAGTGATGAAGAAATGAAAGCTTGAACGCACACGAATCTTGCTCAATCTTCACTTGCCATGGAAGCTTCACACCTTGAACATGAACAAAACAGGCACGATTTCCTCTGTTTCCACGTGCAAATGTGCTCAATTATAGCTCTGGATGATGAAATGATCAATGGAAAGTGCTCGTGTTTGAAGAATTTTGGAAAAAAGTGAGAGAAAAATTTGGAGATTTTGATGATTCTAGATCTAGAATTGGTAATTGTGAAAAACAGTTATGGTTTAAGGCTTTATACTCAATGCTAATCAGGTTTAGGCAAGGTTTAAGCACAGTGCAAATGAGATTAGGGACTTTGTGGTGTGAATGCAAAAAACCAATTTTCCACTGCATGCACCTTCATGCATGTGAACAGTGCATGTGCTTGGTTCAAAATGACTTAAAAACATGCCATGCACACTTTGGAAATGATTTGGTATGCTCATGTTACACCAAAATGAGTTTATGCAAATTTTCACAAAAATCTTCATGATTGAACCAATGCCATGCAAATTAGATTTTATGCCAAGTGATGATATGCTTGGAAAATACATGTTATAAGGATCAATAGGCAAAAAGAACCACTCAAATTGGCCTTTTGGTTTGAAAGTTATGCTCATTTGAAGTTTAAACCACACTTTGCCATGATTGGACCATATCTCCTCAACCACACATGAGAAATTCATGATCTTGGACTTTTTCGAAATGGGAGAGAAAGATCTTCAACGTTCATGTTGGACAAAATTTCATTTGAAGCTTTCTTGATGATGTAATCTTGAGTTGAATTTGGTCCAAAATCTTTCCATTTTTGGAAAGTTCAAATTACAGGTCACCTGCTATTTTTGGAAAGTCTTGATCTGACTTCAAATTCTTCAATGTTGATGTTTGAGATGTCAAATGAGACTTGTTTACACATGAATGAGGCATCTCTAACCTCTTCCCATCTCCAAATCCATAGTTGAATTGATAGTTGACTTCTGTTGACTTTTTTAGGGTTTCAGATGATTTGCACATGCGCAGATGAATTCTGAGCCTTCAATTCTTGGCCAAATATCTTCAAATGATCCTTGGGGCATGTAAGCTCATTGTACCAACCCTAGGGCTTTGATCTCATGGACAATGCTCTGGTTGCCTTGCACAGTTGAATCTCCTAACTAGTCTTGCCTGATGACATGATGGACTATGCAATGACAATGCAATGTTAATAACCTAAAATGAAAATGTATATACAAATGGGAGGTGCAAATTTGAGGTGCTACAATTGGCATCCGGTATCCTTGTTTTATTCGTTTTGTGAAATTGGTGTACGTCCATTGATTGGCATCCGGTATCCTCGTTTTATTCGTTTTGTGAGATTGGTGTAAGTCCATTGATTGGCATCCGGTATCCATTTATGTTGTTTATTTGTTATCACTTGTTGCCTTTTCCAAAGGAATCACTTGGATCATCTACATATGATCTCAAGAGGTGAACATCTAAGAAGTTTTACATCCCTTAACCTCTCACTCTTTTTGTTCTTTAAACCTCCATTTGCATGTTAACTCAAACCATAAAAATATTGTGCAAACATTCTCATTTCTTTTCAAATTAGAAACCTAGGCCTTAGGTCTTTGATTTTCAAACTTCATTTTCATAATACTTCTTTTGAATTGAATTCTAATCATATTTTGACCATCTTTTTGTGAATAAATTCTAATTGATTAATTTCACTCATTCAAGTGTTTTGTGGCCTTTGTCCACTTCTTGATAAGTTTTCATACATTAGCCATAGATCTCAATTATCTTAGTGGTTGATGTGAATCTCACCTTTTGTCCTTAGTGATTGAATTGTAAGACTTCCTTGCTTATTATAGGGCATGGTCCCTCACTAGCAAGTTGAAGCTTTTCTCACATGGTGGACTTGTGGTTGTATAGGTTGAGTTTTCTCCCGTGGATAATGAAAGACCTTAGGGCTTTTGTTTTAAAATGAATCCACCCATGTTTTGGAAATCTTTTAGGCAAACTACGGCGTTTTGATCCTTACCTTCCATGGAAAGGTACGTAGGAAACGGGTTCATCCGGTAAAACACAAAAATAATAAAAATTGTATATTCTTTTCTCATCCTCCCAATCAATGTTTGCACAATAAATATTTTCATAAACAATATCTTTCGCAACAATTGGTGAAAAGGGTTCCCTAGGAGTACCTAGGATGCTTTGGGTGCCTAACACCTTCCCTTTGCATAATTACCCCCTTACCCAGATCTCTGACCTTTCATTAGTTTTCTATGTGTAAAACTTCTTAGGCTTTTGTTCGCTTTTTAGCCATTCCTTTGGATAAATAAAAGTGCGGTGGCGACACTATCTTTGTATGCTTTGCTTTTGATTTTGTCAATAAATCATAAAGTGACGAATACACCGCTACAGAAAAATGGCGACTCTGCTGGGGAATAATATCTTTCCTGGTGGGTTTGCCAACTTTTCACAATTGTTGTGATATATTTGTTTATGACATATTTTTGTACAATTTGGGATTACTGTATTATTTGTAATGATTGATTTGCTTGATATATCAATTGCTTGCTTGTTTGGTGATCTCTGTGAGATGAGTTCTATACCCGAACTTGAGTGTACCTTATGATAGGAGAATGGCATAATCTTGTCAACATGTGTGGAGTTATTCCTTAGCAAGTTGACTTGCGAGTCCATTCACTTGGTGGAGGTCATGTTGGATTAATGATGTCACACAAGTTATTTGTGGTTAGGCATCATTCTTTCAATATGTGTCTTAGAAGCCAAGGACCTTAGTTTACCAAGCCCATCCTGGCCTATTTCTAGGACATAGTGCGGAGGTCGTTCAGATGTAAGATCTGATGCGATTGTTACGCGATACTACACTCATAAGAGTCTCTCTTGAGAATATTTTTGGAATACGAGTATTCGTTCCTCCGATAATATTCGAATGATGGGATGATGACTATGGGAACCTCTGGTAGAACATGTTCGGCAGGTTTAAACCCTAGTACACTCCCTTTGGGTGGTTCTTAACCGAAACTCCATCCTCGTGACTCTCAACAAACTCGTGATTCATGGTTGAGTCGTTCAGACATCCTTAATATCAATGGAACTTGGGTGTCGATAAGGTGAAAACCATAATCCACCAAAATGGATGATTGATATTAAGGATGATTGTGTCGGTTCATGTATCGTTAATATCAATGGAACTTGGGTGTCGATAAGGTGTAAACCATAATCCACCAAAACGGATGATTGATATTAAGGATGCTATGAGGTTTCCCATGACCTTTGTCTGGTGTGCTTTGCTTGACCCTTGAGTGTGATTGTTGCATTCATGGATTCATGCATTCATCCGCATCCATATCATCAGATAAAAAGAAAATTTTCAAGGAACTTAAGGGGTTTATTTGCAAAATTTTCAGATATGGAAAGACCAAAAAGGCATACAAAGAAGTACAGCTTTAGACAACCCGATCTGAAAGAGTTAAGGAATCTGACATCTTATGTATTAGATCCCTTGGGTTTCAAAGCTTGTTCTGGGAAGCTTCTGCCTCTGCTGACTACTCAGGTTGATGAAGGGTTGATGAATACTTTGGTTCAGTTCTATGATCCTTTGTATCACTGCTTCTCTTTTCCAGACTTTCAGCTGTTGCCTACCCTGGAGGAGTATGCGCATCTTGTGGGTATTCCGATTCTGGATCAGGTGCCGTTCAGTGGCTTAGAGAGTATTCCGACTTCTCGAGAGATCGCAGACTTGTTGCACATAGATGAATCCTTGATTAAAGCCCATATGACTTCTAAAGGTGGAATTCAAGGTCTTCCTTCTGAGTTCCTCATCGCTCAAGCTACTGTTTATGGGAAGGCCATGAGTGAGGATGCCTTTGAGGCAATATTTGTGCTTCTCATCTATGGATTGGTATTGTTCCCCAACAATGACAAATTTGTGGATGTGAACGCTATTAGGATCTTCTCTGTTCTTAATCCCGTTCCGACTCTGTTGGGTGATACCTATTTCTCTTTGCATCTGAGGAATGCGAAGGGTAGTGGTACTATTATGTGCTATTTTCCTCTGTTGTATAAGTGGTTTATTTCTCATTTACCTCAGACGATCGCTTTCAAGGAGAACAAAGGATGTCTACGGTGGTCTACGACACTCGTGTCTCTCACTAATGATGATATCTCTTGGTATGATCGTGCATATGATGGTGTCCAGATCATCGACTCTTGTGGTGAATTCTCCAATGTGCCTCTTCTTGGTACATGTGGTGGGATTAGCTACAACCGTATATTCGCACGACGTCAGCTTGGGTTCCCCCTAAAGGATAAACCTAATAACATTCTGTTAGAAGGTGTGTTCTTTCAGGAGGGTAAAGATCCCCAAGGCCTGAAAGCAAGGATGGTCCGCGCTTGGCGCAAGATTCACAAGAAGGGTAGAAGTGAGTTGGGTCCGAAGAACTGCATAGCTCTGGAGCCGTATACGACTTGGGTGAGGAAGAGAGCATCCGAGTACCTCATGCCCTATGATTATCCGAGACCTACACCTTCGGTTGTGGTTGGGCCTTCCACCCTCCCTAACCAAGGCGTAGAGGAGTTGAGAGAAGAAGATCTTTCACGTGCCTGGATCCGTGAAAGAGAAGAGTTGCTTCAATAGCTGAAGGAGAAGGACGCTCTGATTGAGTTTCTCGAGCATCAGGTCATTGACGATCCTGATGATACTTGGACTTCTCTACTTCCTCAGTCTTCCAAGTTCTAGAAAAGGAGGTATGATAGACTCGCCAAAGATAAGGCGGATATGGAAGCAGCATATGAGAGAGAGATTAAGAAGCTTCGCGCAGCTTATCTTCCGGCATCCCGAGCTTCTAGGGATCCATAGGATGTTTATTTTCCTTCTCTCTTGTAATGTAATTGACAATGCTGTACTTCTTTGTCTCAAATATATTTGATGAGATATTTTCCATATGCGATTAAATGCTTTAATTTCAAAATTTGCAAATAATACCCTAAAGTTCCTTGAAATAAAATAAAATAAAGCATATGCACAAACATTGCATGCATCATTTTGCATAAGCCGGTGTTGTTCTGGTCTTCTTGTCTGTGGCCTAACTCTGTGCTCTTCATTTATTTTGAAGACAAGCTGACTCATCGGTACTACACCAGAGCCAACTCTGCAAGAGTAATGAATCATCTCGAGCAAGAGAATCGTGAGCTGAAAGAAGAGGTTGCTAGACTGAGCGCTCTGATGGAACAGTTCTTAGCTGCACAGAACCAACCGTCTCCACCACCTGCAACTCCTCCCCAGAGGACTGTTATATCTGAGGTTGTTTCGTCAACAGTGCCAGCTGCCAGTGCTCATTTTGTGCCGACAGCCATGCCGCCCGGGTTTCCGTGGGGGATGCCTCCTGGTTTTATGCCTGATATTCCAGCACCTACTTTTGCTTCCATGCCGGCATCTAGCCCGGTCCTTGCAATGCCTCCTCCTGTCGTGCATGCCATTCCTAGGGTAGACGACACCATCTATCATTCTGAGCCGTCTGAAGGCCCAGATGTTCATGAAAAGATGGACGGGATGAATGACCAATTCCTTGAACTCCGCAAGGAATTGAAGACCCTTCGTGGAAAGGATTTGTTCGGCAAGTCTGCAGCCGAGCTCTGCTTAGTTCCCGGTGTGAAAATACCTGTCAAATTCAAAGTCCCAGACTTTGAGAAGTATAAGGGGAACACCTGCCCTCTCAGTCACCTGGTTATGTATGCCAGAAAAAATGTCTACTCAGACAGATAATGATCAACTGCTGATCCATTATTTCCAGGATAGTTTGTCCGGTGCAGCTCTTCGTTGGTATATGAGCCTAGATAGTGCAAACATTCGTTCCTTCAATGATCTTGGCGAAGCCTTCGTCAAGCAGTACAAATATAACGTGGATATGGCTCCTGACCGTGATCAGCTCAGAGCCATGTCCCAGGAGGACAAAGAGACATTTAAAGAGTACGCCCAGAGGTGGCGAGAGCTGGCAGCTCAGATTACTCCTCCGCTGGAAGAGAAAGAAATGACGAAGATCTTTTTTAAGACTCTTAGTTCATTCTATTATGAGCGGATGATCGCTAGTGCTCCCTCTGATTTCACTGAGATGGTGAACATGGGGATGCGATTGGAGGAAGGAGACCGTGAAGGACGGTTATCCAAGGAGGAAGGCTCTTCTAGCAAGCGGTATGGGGCGTTTGCTAAGAAGAAAGATGGGAAGGCACATGCTGTGCAATCCCATGCTAAACCAAGAAGACCCTCTGCAAAGAGGAAGCCTGTGCGTCATGCCAGCAGTGAGCATCAGGTGGCTCACATAGCACCTGTCTTCCGTGATAATCAGCAATATCAGCATAATCAACAACAACCTCAGTATCAGCAACAGCATCGCCCTCAACAATAGGCTTACCAGCCTCGTAACAACAGTAATTAGGCTAATTTGAATTATGAGAGGAAGAAGATCACTTTTGATCCGATTCCAGTATCATACGCTGAGCTATATCCCACTTTAATAGAGCAGAAATTAATTACGCCGAGGGATCCTCCGGTTGTACCTGCTAACCCGCAGTGGTGGTACAAGCCCGACCAGCATTGTGTTTATCATTCCGGTGCTCCGGGTCACAATGTAGAAAATTTCTATCCGTTGAAGACTAAGGTTCAAGACCTTATGAGATGCGGCATTCTGAGCTTTGAGGACTCAGGCCCCAATGTTACGAAGAACCCATTGCCCGAGCATGGGAAGTCGGTTAACATGGTCCAGGGTTGCCCTGGCAAGTACAAAGTCAAATATGTAAGCCATATTCGACAGTCATTGGTTGAGTTGCATCGTCTGCTGTGTGATTACAGTCATATGGAGCACGACCATGACAAATGCCGTATCTGCTCTGTCAACAGATTGGGTTGCCGCCAAGTGCGTAGGGAGCTGCAACAGCTGCTAGATGATGGGACTATTGAGATTCTTCAAAACAAAAATGTTGATGAAGACGAACCAGAAGTAAATGTGATTTCTCCTGTGTTCAAAATTCCTGAGCCTGTGGTCATCCGTTATGATGGTAGCAAGCAGAAGGTCTCTCCTTCTTTGGTGATCAAGCCTGCAGGCCCTGTGCCTTATTCTTCAGATAAAGCTGTTCCATTCCGCTATAATCCTGTTGCTGAGGAGGATGGGAAAGAAGTGTCGTTGCCTTCATCCTCTGTTGTTAGTATTTCTGATGTGAGCGGGTTGACCCGGAGTGGTCGTATGTTTTCAGCGCCGAAGCCGCAGGCTAGGGCTGATTCTGATGTGCGTCCGGTGGGGAATGTTGTTAATCCTCCGAACCCGACACTTGTTGTTGCTAAACCCTCCTCTGTACAAAAGACTCTTACTTCTTCTGTTGGCCCGAGTGGCACTATGAATGAAGACTGTGATGAGATGCTGAGGCTCATCAAGAAGAGTGAGTACAACATTGTAGACCAGCTTCTACAAACGCCGTCCAAGATCTCCGTGTTATCTTTGCATCTGAATTCAGAACCCCATAGGGAGGCTCTGCAGAAAGTTTTGGACGTAGCTTATGTTGATCATGATGTCACTATTGAACAGTTCGACAGTATTGTTGCAAACATCACTACTTGCAACACTTTGAGTTTCTGTGACGCTGATCTCCCTGGGGAGGGAAGAGACCACAACATGGCTTTACACATATCCATGAATTGCAAGAACGACGCCATGTCCAACGTGTTGGTGGACACTGGGTCATCTCTAAATGTATTGCCGAAATCCACTCTTTCGAGATTGTCATATCAAGGTCCTCCCATGAGGCAGAGTGGTGTTGTTGTGAAAGCTTTCGATGGGTCGCGTAAGACCGTGATTGGGGAAGTTGATCTCCCAATCAAGATTGGACCAAGTGATTTCCAAGTTACCTTTCAGGTCATGGATATCCACCCATCTTATAGTTGTCTCCTTGGTAGACCATGGATTCACGAGGCTGGCGCCGTGACATGCACCCTACACCAGAAGCTGAAATTCGTTAAGAATAAGAAACTGGTTGTGGTAGGGGGAGAAAAGGCTCTCCTGGTTAGCCACTTATCTTCTTTCTCATATATTGACGCTAAGGATGAAGTTGGAACGCCTTCCCAAGCTTTATCTATTGCTGAGCCAATTGAGAAGAAAACTCCTTCATTTGCTTCCTATAAAGATGCGAAACTGGCCATTGAATGTGGTGCAGTTACTGGTTTAGGAAAAATGATCGAGCTTGAAGATAACAAATCCCGGGCTGGCATTTGCTATTCTTCAGGGGTCTTTAACGACAAAGGTCTGTTCAAGAGTGGAGGATTCATCCACGCCGATCAAGCTGAGGAAGCTGCTGCTATCTTGGAAGAGGATGCAGAGGACTATGGCAATTTTGTCATCCCTGGCGGGATCTGCCACAATAGGGTCGCTGTAGATGTTCCTACAGTCATTCATAGATCAGAGTAATGGTTCACTTTGTTTGAAAACCCTTCTCCCATGCCAAAAGGAGAAGTGATGACATTGTTGGCATCATATATACAATGATATTTTCATTCAATTAATGCATGTTAAACATTTGTTTTCCCAATTGTTTTCACTTTTTGTTTTTGCATGAAATCGGTGATCACAAAAAACCCTAAAAGCAAGAATAAAAGCAATCTTTTCATCTACATAATGATTTGTTTGTTTAAATTCTAAAGTTTTTCATTAACCAAAATCATTATGCAGGTTGATTCTAAAACCCGTTGAACATAATGATCCAACGCCATCTCCCAATTTTGAATTCCCTGTATTCGAGGCAGAGGAAGATGATGTTGAAGGGATTCCTGATGAGATTACTCGTCTCCTTGAGCACGAAGAGAAGATCAATTAGCCGCATCTTGAGAATCTGGAAACAGTCAACTTGGGGTCTGAAGATTGTGTTCGATTGGTGAAGATTGGGGCACTCCTTGAAGAGTCTGTCAAGAAGGGGTTGATCAGTTTGCTACGAGAATATTCTGATATCTTTGCTTGGTCATATGAAGACATGCCGGGTCTAGATACAGATATTGAGCAACATTTCCTACCTTTGAAGCCTGAGTGCGTGCCTGTGAAGCAGAAGCTCAGAAGAACTCATCCAGATATGGCAGTGAAGATCAAAGAGGAAGTTCAGAAGCAAATTGATGCGGGGTTTCTGGTGACTTCTACATATCCTCTATGGGTGGCCAATATTGTGCCTGTGCCTAAGAAGGACGGAAAAGTCCGTATGTGTGTTGATTACAGAGATTTGAATAAAGCTAGTCCGAAAGATGATTTTCCTCTACCACACATTGATATGTTGGTAGACAATACAGCTAAATTCAAAGTCTTTTCATTTATGGACGGATTTTCCGGATATAATCAAATCAAGATGGCACCCGAGGATATGGAGAAGACAACACTCATCACACCTTGGGGAACATTCTGTTATCGAGTGATGCCCTTCGGTTTGAAGAACGCCGGAGCCACGTATCAACGTGCTATGACTACCTTGTTTCATGATATGATGCACAAGGAGATAGAGGTCTATGTCGATGATATGATTGCTAAGTCTCGAACGGAAGTTGAACATGTTGAGCATTTGTTGAAGCTTTTTCAGCGTCTAAGGAAGTTTAGACTTCGTCTGAAATTCCGAACAAATGTACATTTGGAGTCCGTTCAGGCAAGTTATTGGGTTTTGTTGTCAGCGAGAGAGGTATTGAGGTTGATCCTGCAAAGGTCAAAGCAATACAAGAGATGCTTGCGCCCAAAACTGAGAAGCAAGTCCGAGGTTTTCTTGGCCGCTTGAACTACATTTCCAAATATATATCCCACATGACTGCCACATGTGCGCCGATATTCAACCTCTTCCGGAAAGATCAATCTCATGATTGGACCGAGGATTGCCAGAAAACTTTCGACAGTATTAAGGAATATATGTCTGAACCTCCGATCTTGTCTCCGCCTGTAGAAGGAAGACCTCTGATCATGTATTTGACTGTTCTTGAAGATTCGATGGGTTGTGTACTCGGTCAGCAAGACGAATCGGGAAAGAAAGAATCTGCTATATACTACCTGAGTAAGAAGTTCACTGATTGTGAGTCTCGATACTCTATGCTTGAGAAGAGGTGCTGTGCTTTGGCTTGGGCTGCTAAGCGTTTACGCCAGTACATGATAAATCATACAACTTGGTTGATATCCAGAATGGATCCGATCAAGTACATCTTCGAGAAGCCTGCTTTAACCAGGAGGATTGCCCGTTGGCAGATGTTGTTATCTGAGTATGATATCGAGTATCGAGCTCAGAATGCTATTAAAGGTAGTATCTTGGCTCACCATTTGGCACATCAGCCGATCGAAGATCATCAGTCTGTTCAGTATGATTTCCCAGACAAGGAGATTCTGTATTTGAAAATGAAAGATTGTGATGAGCCTACACTTGATGAAGGTCCAGAACCTGGTTCCAGATGGACGATGGTGTTTGATGGCACTGTAAATCAGTATGGAAATGGAATTGGGGCAGTAATCATTACTCCTCAGGGCACACATATTCCGTTTACAGCAAGGCTAACATTCAAATGCACGAATAATATGGCTGAGTACGAAGCCTGCATTATGAGATTGGAAGAATGCATCGATCTGAGGATCAAGCATCTTGATGTATATGGTGATTCGGCCCTGGTTGTCAATCAGATCAAGGGTGAGTGGGAGACGAATCAACCCAGTCTCATTCCATACAGAGATTATGCGAGGAGGATTTCAATGTTCTTTACAGAAGTTGACTTTCATCATATTCCTCGAGAAGATAATCGGATGGCAGATGCTCTTGCTACGCTTGCTTCAATGATTATGGTCAAGTATTGGAATGAAGTTCCCAACATCACCGTGTTGCGCTTGGATAGACCAGCTCACGTGTTTGCAGTTGAAGAAGTGAATGATGACAAGCCTTGGTATTTTGATATCAAGAATTTCCTCCAGAACCAGGTTTACCCGCCTTTGGCATCTGTGAAAGATAGGAAAACTTTGAGAAGGTTGTCAGACAGTTTCTACCTCAGTGGTGAAGTGTTGTATAAGAGAAATTTTGACATGGTTCTGCTCAGATGCGTGGATAGACACGAAGCAAACCTGTTGATGACTGAGGTCCATGAGGGTTCATTTGGTACTCATTCCAATGGACATGCCATGGCTAGAAAGATGCTGAGAGCAGGCTACTATTGGCTGACAATGGAGTTTGACTGCTGCAAATATGTGAAGAAATGCCACAAGTGTCAGATTTACGCGGATAAGATTCATATTCCTCCGACACTTCTGAATGTGATTTCATCACCATGGCCTTTCTCTATGTGGGGAATCAACATGATCGGCATGATTGAACCGAAAGCCTCCAACGGACACAGGTTTATTCTCGTAGCAATTGACTACTTCACCAAATGGGTTGAAGCGGCGTCGTATGCGAATGTGACCAGGCAGGTGGTCGTGAAATTTGTCAAGAATCAGCTGATATGCCGTTATGGTGTGCCTGATAAGATCATTACTGATAATGGATCTAACTTGAACAATAAGATGATGGAAGAGTTGTGCGCTGAGTTCAAGATTGCACACCATAATTCCTCTCCTTACAGACGCAAGATGAATGTGGCTGTTGAAGCTGCTAATAAGAATATCAAGAAGATTATCCAGAAGATGATAGTCACGTACAAAGATTGGCATGAGATGCTGCCATTTGCTTTGCATGGATATCGTACGTCTGTCCGCACTTCAACAGGGGCAACCCCTGTTCTCTTGTTTACGGCATGGAGGCTGTGCTCCCAGTAGAGGTGGAGATCCCATCAATGAGAGTCTTGATGGAAGCCAAGTTGACTGATGATGAATGGATTCAGAGTCGTTATGACCAACTGAATTTGATTGAAGAGAAACGATTGACTGCCATGTGTCATGGTCAGTTATATCAGCAGAAAATGAAGAAAGCATTCGATAAGAAGGTCAAGCCTCGTGTGTTCCGAGAAGGTGACCTCGTGCTCAAGAAAGTCTTGTCTTTCGCGCCCGATTCCAGGGGCAAGTGGACTCCAAACTATGAAGGTCCATATGTTGTCAAGAGAGCCTTTTCAGGCGGTGCTTTGATGCTTACAACAATGGATGGGGAGGATTTCACTCGTCCTGTGAATTCAGATGCAGTCAAGAAATACTTTGCCTAAAAAGAAAAACAGAATAGCTCGCTAAGTTGAAAACCCGAAGGGGAGGCTTAGGCAAAAATGAGCGTCTCGGTGGAAAACCCGAAGGGGTGATCCAGGCAAAAATTAGAGACTTGAAAAAAAAGTGAATTTGCATCTCGCTAGATTTAGTACCTCACCCTGGGGCAATCTAGGCAAAAATTAGGGATTTGGCAAGTAACTGCATCCTGACAAGACTTCCTGTTTCACAGCTGTCTTTTCGTCAGAGATTCTCGCTCAGTCGTTGTCAACTGAAGCTTCAAATACATCAGATTCAAATTGGTAGAGAAATGGTCATTATGTTCAATGTAGCCCTCTTCCAATATATATCACCGATTTCAAATTTGTACAGATCTATGGAGTCTTACCTTTTGCAGACTACCATTCCATCAAATAAATTTGAGCTTTTATCCAATTATTTGCACTCTTATTTGTTTCAATTCAACAAATGTTTTGCATGTTTTAATTGATAAAATGTCATTGTTTTAAACAAACAAAAATTTTCAAAAATTGTTTTAAACAAAGTGAACATTCACAATGATAAAAGGATACTTAAGAATTTCTCAGTGCTCTCCCAAGGGTGGCATGATTTCCAACAGGGTAAGACATTTGTTCATATTCCTGGCATGGTTGTATCCTCTTTCTCCAGATTGTTGTTGGGGTTGTTCCCCAAGCAGAGCTTCTGTTGAGATTTTGTGTTCTCAGAGCAGAGTGCTTGTTGGAAACTTTAGTTTTCCTCTTCAGCAATATTCTCTCCCCGGCATGGGTGTTTTCCTTTTGGAAGATTCGGTAGTTGGTGGGTTGACCTCCCGGTACTTCGTTATTTTCCTCAGTAAAGTCGCCAGCGGAGTTGTCAGTATGACATACTTCATCTATGCTATTTCTCTCCATCGGAGTGCTTGTTAAGGTTTTTACCTCTCCTCCCTTCAGCAGAGCAGTGATTCTTGCCTCCTCAGCAGTTGTGGGTCCCTTTTGGATGTTTTGGTATTTGGTGGTTGATCCCCATTTCTCCTTCTCTGCCTCAAATAAATCCTCAGTAGATTTATGGTATGGTGGTTTGTATCTGTGATGATTCCTCCCTGCAGAGATTTGGTTGATTTCCTGATGCTTTTGATCCCCAGTAGAGTGGCTTGTGTGTGCAGAATCTACTTGTGTGATCTATTCTCCCTCAGTGGATTTATCCCCAATGAAGTTGCTGACAATATCCCCGGTAGAGTTGCTTGTGCGGCCAGATTCTACTTGTGTGTTCTGTTCTCTTCAGCAGTTTCTGTTTTTACAGTAAACTCCTGTTTCCCTGCTGAGACTGGTGATCCCCTGCAGAAATCTCGTGATTTCTCTATTTTCCCAACAGAGTTATCTTTGTGGCAGTTGCTGCCTGTTGTGAACGTCTGTTCCCCAGTTGGGTTGATCGATGATCCATCACTCAGAGATTTTGTGATTTCTTTGATATCTCTGGATGTTTCCCAGCAGATCTTTGCTTTTTAGCATTCAGATTTCCGGCAGATTGGCTTTCCAGTCGGATTTCTTGGTTTTTTCCTCTGGAAGTGTAGTACCGGGCTTTTGATTCCTGGACCTGTTTGTGTTAGATATGTCTGTTTTGTTAACATTCATCAAACATAAATCACGCATATTCATGCATACTTTCAACATTCAGATATTCATGTTGCATTTTTGCCATATATCTTTTGTTTGTTGTCTCCTGCTATTGGTGATATAGATCTCCCTAGTAGATCTTCCCTAAGCAGATGTCGAGTGTTTAATCTCTCAAGATAGAGTCAGCCCATAGGCAGAAAGTGTCTGTCTTTGCTTTTGCAGTTCCCCACTGAGATATATCCTCGTGGATGACGGTTGTTTCCGTTTCCTCCCAACACATATATTGGGATGGGTTTTCCCTATTGAGTTATATCCTCATTAGGACGAGTCTTGATTCAGCTTGCCTTTTTGGTTTGATCCTGAATTCGCCTTTTTTCTACTGTCTCTTGTGCTTCCCTGTGGAGTAAATGAATAAATTGCCCAGTAACCGGCAATAGTCCATTTCTCCCCAACGGAGTTTGGGCCTTCTACCCAGTAACCAGTAGTTATAAGTCCTATCTTTTTGGCTTCTACCCGGTATTCGGTATTTATAAGTCCTATCCTTTGTGGCCTCTACCCAGAAACCGGTAGTTGTAAGTCCTGTATACCTTTTTTCCCTTTTGTGGAATCTGTGGTTGTGAACATTTTGTTCCTCAGCAAGAGTCGTTGGTTTCTACCCAGTATTCGGTAGTTATAAATCCTATTTTCTTGCTCTCCAGTAGTTTGTGGTTTTCTACCCAATGGCTGGTAGTATTAAACCCTATTTTGTTTTCCCGTGCGAAGTTGTGATCCTTTCACTCCCCACGCAGAGGCTTTGGTTTTCTACCCAGTATTCGGTAGTCGTAAATCCTTTTTACTTGCTCCTCATCAGAGTTCTGGCCCTCTACCTAGTAACTGGTAGTTGTAAGTCCTGTCTCTTTTCTCCTAGCAGAGGTAACGTTTGTGGTTCATTCTGGTTGATAGTGGATTTTGCGGTTTCTACCGAGTATTCGGTAGTTGTAAACCCTATATGTCTTTGTCTCCCTAGTGGAGTCTGTGCTTTCTTGTGGATAATTGTCGTATGCTAGCAATTTTATCCTCAACTGAGTCTTTGATTTTCTACCCAGTAGTCGGTAATGATAAACCTCTTGTTTCCTTAGCTAGAGTCTTTGGTCTTCTACCCAGTATTCGGTAGTTGTAAATCCTTTGTTCTCCCCTTTGCAGAGTTAACCTTGTTGTTCATCCTAAGTGATGATGGTTGCTCTTGTTGGTTATCCTCATCCAGTATTTCATGTTGATATTCCCCCTCTTCTGGGTATTTTCTCTGAGTAAGCACTTGTATCCCCATCATGTTTTTATGGATAATTGTCGGATGCTAGCAATTTTATCCTTAGTGGGTCCTTTCACCGTTTTCTAGTGATTTGTTCCCCGGATCATTGATTTTTATCAATGCATCCCCAGTGAGTCCTCTTTCATTTACCCTTTTGATTTGTAATGATGGTTGCTCCCTGTGATTGGTCATCTTTATATACATAGTTTTGGTATCCCGATGCCTTTCTTTTCGGTTGATTTATCCTTTATTAACCCAGTAGGCGGTTGTGGATAATCTTCCATGCGAATGTGTTATCCATGTTCTGACGGTAATGGATAATATATCTCATGCACTCTTCAGTCGAAGCCTGTTGTGTTTCCCCAGTTGAGTAAGATTCGTTTTCCCGTTGCGGAATCAAATGTTCATTGTTTCCCTTTTGTTGAGCGTATCTCCCGGTAATCGGTGGTATGTCTCCTGGATAATTGTCGGATGCTTGCAATTTATCCCCAGCGAGTTATCTTTCGTCTACCATATTGTTGTTGGTAACAATTGTTTCTCTTTTCGGTCGGTCACCTATTATATACCCAGTAACCGGTATCCCTGGTGTTCCTTCCATGCGAGTGTATTATCTACGTTCTGACGGTAATAGATAATATATCTCATGCACTCTTTGGGTCAAATTTTTTTTTCTCCAGCAGAGTAAGATTCGTATTCTTTGTAGAATCGAATATCCATCCTATAAACAAGTTTGCGTTTTGCTCTCTTTAGGATGATGAGTGTTTTGGCAGTAAAAACCAATTTCACGTCTCGGTTGATCACCTATTATATGCCCAGTAACCGGTATCCCTGGTGATTCTTCCTTTCGAGTATATTATCTATGTTCTGACGGTAATAGATAATATATCTCATGCGAGTGTACTATCCACGTTCTGACGGTAATGGATCTTATATCTCATGCACTCTTTGGTTGAAGCCTTCTGTCCTTCCCCATTTGAGTAAGATTCGTTTTCCCGTTGCGGAATCGAATGTCCATCCTGTAAGTCGATTTGCTTTTTTCAAGCCCTCCTTTCGGATGATGAGTGTTTTGGCATATATACCAATTCACGCTTTGGTCGGTCACCTATTATATAATCAGTAATCGGTATCCCTGGTGTTCCTTCCTTTCTGCTCCCTATTATGACCTTGGTCCCCTGCGGAGTCAGATTTTGCTGAGTTGATGTACCTTTTTCAGGTCTTTCTCAGATGATTGGTTGATTGATATCTTTCACCCTTATACCAGTCTTAGATATTCATTCTTCCTGAGCTTGTTGTTCTTTCACCCAGTAGCCGGTGTTTAGATCACATGTCTCTTTGAGCTTGTTACCCAGTAACTGGTAACACCCCATCTTGCAGTTTTTTCCCCTGGAGAGTCTCTTTGTTAGACGTTCCCTAGCGGAGTTTCTGTTGTGTTTTTACCCTTTTGCTATATTGGCATTTTCCCCAATATATGCATGTTTCCCCGGCAGGGAGGTTCTGTGTGAATCTTTCCCCAGTCCGAGTCCGGATTTGCATCTGAAGTATCCTTTGTGGATAGTTTGAGTCAGCTTGAGTCTTTCCAATGGATGTGTTCCCTTTGGAAACTTTTTCTTTTCCCCAGTTTGATTCCTTTACTCCCTAGTAAGGTCTCTAGTCGAGTCGTGTCCTGCTCACGCAGTGTCAGTTCTTGTTTCCCCCTAATTCAGAGTCGTGTCCTGCTCACGCATTTCTTTTTACTATCCCCATAAGAGTCCTGTTGGAGTCTCTGTTCCTGGTGAGTGTATTACTCCGATGGATCATCTTTTATTCTTTATGGACCAGTATTCCCCACAGAGTTTGTTTCTTTTGCATTCATACATTTTGCATCATGAGGTCTCTTAGGGATCAAAATTTGTCACATTACTGTTATTTAAGTCCATTCTACCGCGTCGAGATGAAGATTTTAACCTTCACTTCTCCGGATAGAATGACCTTAAATAGGGGCATCTGTAAGACCCCAATTTTGTCCCTAAGATCCCTCATGGCATCATATCATAACATAGCATTGCCTCAAGGATCATTAGACGCCTTGCTTCCTTCCCTGTGGGTGGGATATTCTTTGAGAGTGGTTCTTGATCACCAAGCATTGTTTGCATTTGTATGTCATTGCTTTTATTTTAAATCACTAACCAAAAATGTACAAAAATATGTCATCTAACATTTGTTACTTGCAGTTTAAGCAGTCAACAGTCAAGGCAATACAAGTGAATCTTGTGTGTAAGAGATGAAGTTTCCATTGAGATATGGATCATGTGATCATCATTTTGAGCTCATATGAGCTATAGATTCATTTTGGAACCAAATCCCGAGTGGCAAAGGCCCCCAATTCATCAGAACATTTTCAGGTCATCTAAGGACCAATGCAGTCAACTGAAAGGTCAACTGTGGGTTTTGAATGTGAGAATTGAGTTTCTTCATCCCATTCATGTCCAAATCTTGCTTATTCATCATTTCAAAGATCAAGGTTGAAGAATTTGAAGTCAAGTCAAAAGTTTCCAAAAATGGAAAGTGACCTATAATTTCAACTTTCCAAAAATGGCAAGTTTTTGATCCAACTTCAACTCAACTTTCCAACACCAAAGAAGCTTCAAATGAAATTCTTTCCAACATGAAAGTTGAAGATCTCTTTCTCCCATTTCCAAAAAGTCCAAGATCATGAGCATCTGATGAATGGTTGAGGAGATATGATCCAATCATTGCCAAGTGTGCATGGGATTTCAAATGACCATAACTTTTGATTCATAGCTCTAAATTGGGTGGTTCTTTTTGCAATAGTCTTCTCTTGACCTCTAATTTCCAAATCATGCATCACATTACATAAAATCTCATCACATGATCATTTGTTAATCCATGCCTTTTTTGGAGGGAAATTGCAAAATTAAAAAATGGTGCATTGTATGGACTTTCTACCATTGCCATTGTGTTTAAAAGATCATTTTAAGTGACTTTGATGAAGGGAGTGGTACTGTTCACGTGGGTTTACTACATGCACCATGCAATTTTGATTTTTTGCAAAACACCTTATTTTCATTAACCAAATTAATTATGGATTAGCAAGTTGATTAGGAAAGCATATATATACTAAATCATAACAGAATTTGAAGGAGGTGAATCACAATTCACCATTTCTAGATCCAAAAACTTTTTCCCTCCAAAATTTTCTTCCATTCATAATTCAAATTTTCACTTCATAACATTGCAATTTCTTTCCATATTCTTGTTCCTTGGCTTTGATTCTGTGCAGATCAAGTATTAGATTATGAAATTCGAGCAAGAACCAAGTATAGCAAGCTCATGAAGATGAAAATGGAAATTCTGTTTTGAGCTAGATCCAGCACCTTTCAAGCTTCAATCTCTTCATCAAACATCATTTCAAGCATTGTAGAGTGGATTTGAATACTTCAAAGCTGTGGATCGTGCATTTCAAAGATTCTGCTCTTCAAGAGGTCAATTTTCGAACCTTTTAATTTTGCAATTTATGCACATATTCTTGTAGATCTAGGTTTGCTGATAATTCTGGTGAAAAAATCGTGTGAAATGATGCACTATAATATGAGATATGTGTGATTGAAGTTTGACATGTTGAAATGTTTTTTCTCGTATCTCTTAATCCATGGCTTGTTAGGCTTAGAAATTGATTGATCTGTAACCTACATTGGAAGAGCTTTCTGTTGATGTATGCATTTCAAAATTCTGGAAATTTTTCTGAACACATGCACTATAGCGCCACCGTCTTCGCGAAGAAGACGGTGGAAACCTCCACGCAACGTACACGTATCATACGTGTACGACCTGCTATAATTTTGACATTACGCATACCATACGCGTACCAGCGCTAGGGTTTTGTCTGGTTCAGGCGCGCACACGCTTCAATTCCTGCATGCTGCATATTTTCAAATTTCTTTTCCATTTCATCTTTCCCTCCATATTTCCATGCCATACTTCATTTCATTTCAATTTTTTTTCTCCAACTTTAAAAATCCATAACTAATTGAAAAATTATCCAATTAATCCCGTTCTTTTTGCAAAATTATCCTTTGTTTGTATAGAATTTTATGATGTTAATTTCATGATTTTACCCTTCCTGGATTTTGATTTGTGCTAAAATTTGTGATCATATGTGCATTTGTGACCTTGCCTTACTCTTTCTATTGTGAAATGCTTGATTTTAATTCAATTGCTACCAAATTTTGCATGATGATTCTTGACATGTTAATTGACATTTTGGTTTTGGTTTGACATTTTTCCCATGCTCCATTTCTGTTTTATGCATATGTTAGCATGGCGTGACAATTTGTGTCACACCTTTGGTTGTTCAACTTTTGCAATTTAATTTCCATCCCAAATGACCTCTGTTGATTCTGATTTTTTGTATGATGATTGGTTTGGATGTTTTGAAGACTCATGAATTCTGCCAGAATTATTTGAATCATTTCTGTTTTGATTTAGAATTTTCATTCATGATGTTCATATATGAGCTTTGAAATTGCCTTTGACTTCCTTTGATCATGAAATGCTTTTGCTTAATGATTTTGGTGTGATCCTTTTTTGGACATGTTAATATGTGTTTGAAGTTGCATTGTGTTGAATTTCAGCTCCTGTTTTGAATTTTTTCTTCACCTTTGACCCTAGGCTTTGACCTAGTGGTTTGTACTTACATTTGAGCTTTGAATTTCAGGACCAAGCACTCAATTTCCATGGTTGATGTTGCTTCACCATTTGATTGTTGATATTTGCTTTTGATTGCTAACATTTGCTGTTTTGTAGGTTGATGATAACTCATTTGAGTTTGCCTTATGGCTTATGTGTTGTACATTGGGATTGTCTGTTTGTTATTGATTGTTGTCTGTTTGTCTGAGTATTGTACTGATTTGTTTAGTTGTTTCCACAGGTACTTAAGTTGCTTTAAGTTCATTTGAACTTTGCTTTGCTTTTGCTTGTGGTTGGCATACCACTTAGGTATAATCCCTAATCTTCATGTAGTCTGGAAGACCTGCTGTTATTGGCAGGCACCTGTCTGAAGCCCTCCTTAAGAGGCCATGTTTTTGTTTGTTTAATTTTGTGCCAAGTAGGTAAAGTCCTCTTAAGAGGCAATTGGCAGATAAAAGGGATGTGTAATCCATCCCCTGCTATTCAGTTGTGTCATTCACTTTGCTCACACCATGTGTTGATGCATTGTGAATAAGAACCCAAGATCTTATAGAGTCCATCATTTGTGGAGAAGAGTTCCTTCATTCTGAACTCCCACACTTTCTATTGATTAAAGCTCTCCCAGGCCAGGGATAAGAGCTATGAGGCACACCCCTCATCTCCATTTCATCTGCTTCACCCTAACTCTCAATGTTAGGGTTAAGATCTCAAAACACCCCATTCCAGTTGGCTTGTTTCTAAAGCCTAACCTTGCTTGAGCCCATTGATTATGTATAGTGTGTGCTAATTGGTTGCTTGTTGTTTGTTTGCCCATATGTGCATAATTGTTTGTGTGTGCCTTTGTGCATTTGTTTTCATTAATTGTATATCATTTCATGATCATTGTTCATACTTTGTGACATTTTGTTTTGTCCATTGAGGAGTCAATTGTAAGTCCATTTATTGGCAGTTGTTTCCTATGATCTGGTGGGAGTTGGGACTAAGACCATTGATTGGCATCCCATTTCCTTGGAGTCGAGTGTAAGACCATTTATTGGCAACTTGTTTCCTCTTGCTTATTGCATTTGTTATTTGTTTCTTGTGAGGAGTCAATTGTAAGTCCATTTATTGGCAGTTGTTTCCTATGATCATTCCTTGGAGGCTAGTGTAAGTCCATTGATTGGCATCCGGTATCCATCTTTGTTGTGTGAGGCTAGTGTAATTCCATAGATTGGCATCTAGTATCCATCTTTGTTTTGTGAGACTAGTGTAAGTCCATTGATTGGCATCTGGTATCCATCTTTGTTTTGTGAGATTGGTGTAAGTCCATTGATTGGCATCCGGTATCCTTGTTTTATTCGTTTTGTGAGATTGGTGTAAGTCCATTGATTGGCATTCGGTATCCATTTATGTTGTTTATTTGTTATCACTTGTTGCCTTTTCCAAAGGAATCACTTGGATCATCTACATATGATCTCAAGAGGTGAACATCTAAGAAGTTTTACATCCCTTAACCTCTCACTCTTTTTGTTCTTTAAACCTCCATCTGCATGTTAACTCAAACTAGAAAAATATTGTGCAAACATTCTCATTTCTTTTCAAATTAGAAACCTAGGCCTTAGGTCTTTGATTTTCAAACTTCATTTTCATAATACTTCTTTTGAATTGAATTCTAATCATATTTTGACCATCTTTTTGTGAATAAATTCTAATTGATTAATTTCACTCATTCAAGTGTTTTGTGGCCTTTGTCCACTTCTTGATAAGTTTTCATACATTATCCATAGATCTCAATTATCTTAGTGGTTGATGTGAATCTCACCTTTTGTCCTTAGTGATTGAGTTGTAAGACTTCCTTGCTTATTATAGGGCATGGTCCCTCACTAGCAAGTTGAAGCTTTTCTCACATGGTGGACTTGTGGTTGTATAGGTTGAGTTTTCTCCCGTGGATAATGAAAGACATTAGGGCTTTTGTTTTAAAATGAATCCACCCATGTTTTGGAAATCTTTTAGCCGAACTACGGCGTTTTGATCCTTACCTTCCATGGAAAGGTACGTAGGAAACGGGTTCATCCGTTCAAACACAAAAATAATAAAAATTGTATATTCTTTTCTCATCCTCCCAATCAATGTTTGCACAATAAATATTTTCATAAACAATATCTTTCGCAACAATTTGTGAAAAGGGTTCCCTAGGAGTACCTAGGATGCTTTGGGTGCCTAACACCTTCCCTTTGCATAATTACCCCCTTACCCAGATCTCTGACCTTTCATTAGTTTTCTATGTGTAAAACTTCTTAGGCTTTTGTTCGCTTTTTAGCCATTCCTTTGGATAAATAAAAGTGCGGTGGCGACACTATCTTTGTATGCTTTGCTTTTTATTTAGTCAATAAATCATAAAGTGACGAATACACTGCTACACAATCCTTATATGTGACACCCATCTTCTGGATAATCTTCTTGATATTCTTATTCGTAGCTTCAACAGCCCCATTCATCTTAGGTTTGTAGGGAGAAGAATTATGGTGTTGAATCTTGAAGTCTTTGCAAAGAGCTTCCACCATCTTGAAGTCTTTGCAAACGGCATACGATCTGATTCTTGATAAAACTTACAACAACTTTCTTGGTCACATTTGCATACGATGCCGCTTCAACCCATTTTGTGAAGTAGTCATTTGCCACCAAAATGAAACGAGTCCATTCGAAGCTTTAGGTTCAATCATCCCAATCATATCAATTCCCACGTGGAGAAGGGCCATGGGGAAGAGATAACATTCAAAAGTTTCGGGGGAACATGGATCTTATCATCATAAATTTGACACTTGTGGCACTTCTTCACAAATTTAAAACAGTCAGATTCCATTGTCAGCCAATAGTAACCTGCTCGCAACATCTTCTTCGCCATTGCATGTCCATTGGTATGAGTACCAAAGGAATCTTCATGTACTTCGGTCATCAATAAGTTTGCTTCGTGTCTATCCACGCATCTGAGCAAAACCATGTCGAAGTTTCTCTTGTACAGTATATCACCATTCAAGTAGAAATTACCGGCTAATCTTCTCAAAGTTTTCTTATCTTTCAAAGACGCCCCAGGCGGGTAAACCTGACTTTGGAGGAAACATTTGATGTCATGATACTACGGATTCTCGTCTTTGATCTCTTCAACAACAAACACATGAGCTGGCCTATTAAGACACATTATAGACAAATTGGGAACTTCATTCTAATACTTCACTATAATCATTGATGCCAACGTTGCAAGAGCATCTACCATCCGGTTTTCATCTCGAGGGATATGATGAAATTCAACTTTTGTAAAGAAATTTGAAATCCTCCTCGCATAATCTCTATATGGTATTAAACTGGGTTGATTCGTCTCCCAGTCACCTTTGATTTAATTCACAACCAAAGCCGAATCACCGAAGACATCCAAGTACTTGATTATGAGATTCATGGCCTCTTCAAGCCCCATAATGCAAGCTTCATATTTTGCCATGTTGTTTGTACATTTGAAAGTCAATCTAGCTGTAAATGGTAGATGCGTGCCTTGAGGAGTAATAATCACTGGCCCAATGCCATTTCCATATTGATTAACAGCTCCATCAAATACCATGCCCTAACAGGAACCAGGTTCTGGCCCTTCTTCTAGCAATGGTTCATCACAATCTTTCATTTTCAAATACAAAATCTCTTCATCAGGATAGTCATACTGTACTGGCTGGTATCTTCAATTGGTTGGTGAGCTAAATGATAAACCAAGATAGTACCTTTGATTGCTTTCTGAGATCGGTATTCGATATCATACTCTGATAACAACATCTGCTAACGGGCAATCCTTCCAGTTAAAGCAGGCTTCTCAATTATATACTTGATCGGATCAATTTTGGATATCAACCAAGTGGTATGATTCAACATATACTGACGCAGACGCTTAGTAGCCCAAGCCAATGCGCAACAAGTCTTCTCAAGCATAGAATACCGAGTCTCACAATCGGTGAACTTCTTCCCAGTCTCATCTTGCTGACCACGAACACAACCCATACTATCTTCGAGCACAGTCAGATACATGAACAACGATCTTCCTTCAACAGGCGGAGACAAAATCGGAGGTTCAAGCAAATATTCCTTGATATTGTCAAAAGCTTTTTGGTAGTCTTTGGTCCAATCACAAGACTGATCTTTCCGAAGAAGCTTGAATATAAGTGAACATGTGAGAGTCATGTGAGAAATGAATCTGGAAATATAATTCAAGCGGTCGAGAAAACCTCTGACTTGCTTCTCAGTTTTGGGCGCAAGTATCTCTTGTATTGCTTTGACCTTTACAGGATCAACTTCAATACCCTTCTCGTTGACAATATAGCCCAACAACTTACCAGACCGAACACCAAAAGTACACTTATTAGGATTCAAGCGGAGTTTATACTTCCTCAAACGCTGGAATAGCTTCAACAAATGCTCTACATGTTCCTCTTCATCAATCGATTTAGCAATCATGTCATCGACATAAACTTCAATCTCTTTATGCATCACATCATGAAAAAGAGTAGTCATTGCTCTCTGGTATGTTGCACCAATATTCTTCAAACCGAAAGGCATCACTCTATAACAGAATGTTCCCCAGGTTATGATGAATGTGGTCTTCTCCATATCTTCGGGTGGCATCTTGATCTGATTATATCCTCAAAATCCATCCATAAACGAAAAGACTTTTAATTTAGTTGTATTGTCTACCAACATATCAATGTGTGGCAGAGGGAAATCATCTTTCGGACTGGCTTTATTCAAATCACTATAATCAACACACATGCGGACCTTTCCATCTTTCTTCGGCACAGGCACAATATTGGCCACCCATTGCGGATACCCAACGGTCACAAGGAAACCGGTGTTAATCTGCTTTTGCACTTCTTCTTTGATCTTCACTGCCATATCAGGATGCGTTCTTCTCAATTTCTGCTTGACTGGAGGGCATTCTGGCTTCAATGGCAATCTATGCTCCACAAACTCAGAATTCAACCCAGGCATGTCTTGATAGGACCAAGCAAACACATTTGAATACTCTCGAAGAAGATCAATCAACCCCTTCTTAACATCTGGACACAATCGAGACCCAATATTGACTTCCTTCACATCGTCGTTGGAACCCAAGTTGACTAGCTCAATCTGCTCTTCGAACGGCTGAATGGTCTTTTCATCTTGCTTAAGAAGACGAGATAATTCATCACTCATTTCTACATCACTTTCCTCCTCGGCGTCAAACACAGGGAATTCAAAATTTGGAAAAGGAGAAGGATCATTGTATTCAATTGGGTTAGGAACCAACCTGCATAATGATTTGATATTTTGATTTTAGAGAAGTGAATTTGTGACCAAATATTATCCAGATGGACAGTTATATTGTTTATTTATGTTTTTTTGTGATTACCATTTTCATAATAAAGCAAAAAATAAACATCAAAGATGTGGATGAATAGAATTAATTTTATTAATGATCAATTTAAAATGCCCAAACAATGTTCACTTCTTCCTTAGGCATAAGAGAAGGATTTTAAAATATAAAAGCAATTACTTAGATTGATGCAAAATAACAGGAATGTCAACAGCAGACCAATTGTTGCACGTCTTTCCATGCGTTACAAAGTTGGTGGAATCTTCCTCTTCGTCATCCTCTAGCACAACAACTAAGTGTTGTTCATTGCCATGAATGAACCCTCCGCTACGGAAGCTGAGTTGCATGTCTTCAGATCTTGCAATTGATGAACCTTTCTGGAACCCCAAACCGGTTCTGCCTTTGTTGTCGGAGACCTCTACCATGCTCCCACTGATCAACAGTACCTTCCTCAACAATCTTCTGAGCATCTTTAAGTGAGGACATGGATGCCCCAACTATCTTCTCAGCAGCAATAGATAAGGCTTGGAACGGAGCTCCAACCTCATCCTCAGCTTCAACATAAGAGAAAGACGACAGGTGGCTAACCAACAATGCCTTCTCTCCTCCAACAATCACTAGCTTGCCATTCTTGACAAATTTCAATTTCTGATGCAGAGTGGAGGTAACAGCTCCTGCCTCATGAATCCATGGTCTTCCCAATAAATAGCTGTAGGCCGGGTGGATATCCATTACTTGAAAAGTAATCTGAAAATAACTCGGACCTATTTTGACTGGAAGGTCCACTTCACAAATTATTGTCTTACACGAAACATCAAATGCTTTGACGATTACACTGCTATACCTCATAGGCGCTCCTTGGTAAGATAGCTTTGACAAAGTTGACTTCGGAAGCATATTCATCGACGACCCGATATCAACAAGCACATTTGACAAAGCATCCTCCTTACAGTTCATTGAAATATGCAAAGCCAGGTTATGATTTCTTCCCTCCTCAGGAAGTTCTTCATCGCAGAAGCTCAGATTATTGCGTGAAGTGATGTTAGCCACTATGTGATCAAACTGATCCACAATAACATCATGCTCTACATATGCTTGTTTAAGAACTCTCTGTAGTGCTTCTCTGTGCGCTTCGGAATTCATCAGCAGAGACAACACTGAGATTTTTGAGGGAATATGGAGCAGCTGCTCAACCACATTAAACTCGCTCCTTTTTATCAATCAGAGTACCTCATCGTAATCATTGACTTTCAAGATGATGGATTCACCAGACTTATCTTTTGAACAACCAACCAGATCTATATTAGGCACCTCCATCTTCTTACCAACAATTGTTTCTCCTTTGTTTTCTAGGAACACTGGCCTAAACACTCGACCACTGCGGGTCACCTTTGTTACATTGGCAATTCTCACTACTGAACTAGTCGTAGGTAACGGGACCTATTGACCATTCTTTATCATTGTAGCATTGTACTGGTATGGTACAACCTTATCAGATGAATACGGGACTGGGCCCGCTAACCGTATTACTAACGGCGATACTGATCTTTGATCGACGTTATTATTGTTGTTGCTGTCATATTGAATTACCAACCGCTCTTATTGTTTGAAAAAGGGCACTATGACATTGACGTCGTCATATACATGACGAGATTGACAGATTTGGATCATGCCTTCATCCATCAGACGTTGGATGTCCTTTTTCACTACAACACACCCTCTTGGGTTCACGTTACAAACGACAAAACCATCATGGTCATGATCACAGTCACTCACCATACAGATGTGCTTGTGTATCCGCATCAAGGATCCTCGGATAAAATGCACATCAAAAACTTTGTACTCGCAAGGAAAATCGTCCACCATATTCACTGAAGAGTTCCCATGAGCGGGCAAACGGTTTGCTTTCACATTTGGCGCGCGGTCCTCAAAGGACAACATACCACTTTTCATAAGCTTTTGACGTCATACTTCAATGGATAGTAGTTTTCAATATCGTGTCCAGGTGCTCCTTGATGAAAAACATAACGAAGCTCAGGTTTATACCACCAGAGAAGTGGTTCTGAGATCTGCGGTGGGTTCCTCGGTTGAATTAAGTTCTTGAGAACTAGCGAGGGATACAACTCTGCATATGACATAGGAATCGGGTCGAAAGAGACCTTCTTCCTCTTAAAGTTCTGCTGATGATGATTATCGTTCGTATTGTTGTTATTGTAGGTGTTCGTTCTTTGTTGCGGTTGTTGTTGTTGACGTTGATGTTGTTGTTGTTGTTGTTGTTGACTTGGTGTTACTTGTTGATTAGAAAATACCGGAATTACTGATGACACTTGATGATGATGATGTTGACGGGGTGGTGGATTCCTTCTGATCTGAGGCCTCCTCTGTCTCCCACTGATTACTGCGTTGGTCTCACTATCCTTCTTCTTACCAAAGCTGCTACCATATCTCTTACTTGTTGACGCCTCATCTCTTGACAAACGTCCCTCACGGACTCCTTCCTCAAGTCTCATCCCCATGTTTACCATTTCGGTAAAATCACTAGGGGCACTAGCGATCATGCGTTCATAATAAAATGAACTCAGAGTTTTCAAGAAGATCTTTGTCATTTCTTTCTCTTCCAAAGGAGGAGTGATCTGGGCAGCCAACTCCCTCCATCTTTGTGCATACTCCTTGAATGTCTCTTTGTCCTTCTGAGACATAGACCTCAATTGGTCTCTATCCGGCGCCATGTCCACATTATACTTATATTGCTTGACAAAAGCCTCTCCCAAGTCATTGAGAGTGCGGATGCTTGCACTATCCAACCCCATGTACCAACAGAGTGCAGCACCAGTCAAACTATCTTGGAAGTAGTGATTAAGCAATTGATCATTGCCGGTCTGAGTAGACATCTTGCGGACATACATCACAAGATGACTGAGCGGACAAGAGTTCCCCTTATATTTCTCAAAGTCAGGCACTTTGAACTTCACCAGGATCTTGACGTTGGGCACTAAGCACAACTCAACAACACTCTTTCCAAACAGATCTTTACCTCTCAGCGTCTTGAATTCATTACGCAGCTCAAGAAACTGATATTTCATCTCGTCCATCTTTTCATAAACATCCATATCCTCAGATGGCTCGGAATGATAGATGGTATCCTCTACGCGAGGCAAGGTGTGCACAATGGGAGGTGGCACGGACATGACCGGGCTAGATGTCGGCATGGAAGCAAACGTAGGCGTAAAGCCTTTTGGCACAAAGTTGCACGGCATTCCCCACGGGAATTCGGAAGGCATATTCAGCACGAGATGAGCAGTAGCAGCAGGCATGGTAGAGGTAGTCACCTCTGAAGTAACAGTCCTCGCGGGAGGAGTTGTAGGTGTTGGAGAAGCTTGATTCTGAGCAGCAAGAATTGACCCCATCATGGCAGTCAGGCGGGCAATCTCGTCCTTCGGCTCTCTGTTCTCTTGCTCTAAATGTTCCATAATTTTCTAATGATTGGCTCGGGTATTGTACCGGTGAGTCAGCTTGGCTAAAGCACAGAAGAAACACCAATAAGACATTTGGCGAAAACCTGCTTATGAAAATGATGCATGAAATGCAATGCTTGATTATTTTTATTTTCAAGGAACTTACTATATCATGGAAAGTGCAACAATTTGATATGGCCAAAAAACTCTTTTTATTTATATAAATTGGAAGGATTACACTGAGTACAATTTCAGAACCCAAAATAAAAATACAAGAGAAAAAGAGACTTGTCATCATTAGGATCCCTAACAATAATTTCAGAAGATTTGGCTGAAGGGGCGTACTTCCTTCGAATGCGACGGATCTCAGTCTCAAAAGAAGCCTTCATTTGAGTCTTCTTGAGGACAAGCTGATCAACGATCTTCTTCCAAGCTACGGAAGGTTGAGGCATGCTAGAAGATGAAACCTATAGCTCTCTCTGTCTCTTCGTCACTCGGTCTTCAAGTAGCTCAATAAGTGCATCTTTGTCCTTAGACTCCAACTGCAACTCTTCATGCTTCTTGCTCAAAGTACGGAAACGCTCTTCCCACATATCCTTCTCTTGCTTCATCTTGGTGAGTGCGTCTTCCAACTCCTTTACATCTTGGTTAGGGAGAGTTAATGGCTCAACCACAACCATAGACATAGGTCTTTCACAAGGATAAGGTATCTTCAACTCCATAGCTCTCTTCTTCACCCAAAGAGTGTAAGCTTCCAAAGCTATACAATTGCATGGACTAAGCTCGGATCTTCCTTTCCTATGCACATTATGCTAAGCATGCACAATCTTCTGCTTCAAATGTTAGGGATCTTTACCCTCTTGATAGAAAATACCTTCTAACAACATGTTATTAGGATTGTGTCTCAAGGGGAACCCAAGTTGACGACGAGCCAAAGCGGGGTTATAGTTAATTCCCTCTTGTGTACCAATGAGAGGCACATTAGAGAATTCACCACAACTATCAATAATCTCCAAACTGCTTAAGGACGGATCATACCAAACTATATCATCATTAGTGAGAGACATAAGTCTCTGAGACCACCTTAGACATTGTTTGTTCTCCACAAAAGTAGGTGTTTGAGGCAAGTGCGAAATAAACCACTTGTACAGAAGAGGAATACAACAGACAATCTTTCCCCCACCCTTAGAATTCCTTAGATGTAGAGAGAAATACATATCACCCAACAAAGTAGGCACAGGATTCCCAATCAAGAAAAGTTTAATGGCGTTAACATCAACAAAATCGTCAATGTTAGGGAACAAAGCTACTCCATAGATGAGCAATACAGAGATAGCTTCAAAAGCGTCCACACTACCAGCTTGAGCAAAAATAGTAGCTTCCTTGATGAGGAAAATAGATGGCAACCCAAATAATCCTCCTTTCTTCACCCAATGGGCCTCTATCTCAAACTTCTTCAAGTGAAGAGCTTCAACAATAATACTAGATCGGGGATTCTCCTCCAATCCACTAAAAGGCACTCTACTAGAAACAGGTATCCCCAAGAGATGAGAATACTCCTCCAAGGTAGGTACAAGCTGAAAATCTGGGAAAGTGAAACAATGGTAGAGAGGATCATAGAACTGCACTAGCACACTCAAAAGTCCTTCAACCACATCAACAGACAAGACGGACAGAAGCTTCCTATGACGTTGTTTGAAGTCCAAGGGATCTAATACAAAAGATGCTAGCTTCCTTAACTCTTTCAAGTCGGGACATCTGTAACTGTACTTCTTAGCGTTCCTTCGTCCATAATCCATGGTCTGAAAATATTGGCAAATGATACCTTAGTTACTTGAAATTTTCGTGTAATGAATGTTATGATGCGCATGAATGCATGAATGCAACAATCACAAATAAGGGATCACACACAAGGCAACAAAGGTCAAGGGATGAATCCAGTCATCGTCAAGATCAATCATCCATTTTGGTGGATTATGGCTTTCACCTTATCAACACCTAAGTTCCATTGATATTGACAAGACTTGATTGGATCAACCAAGAATCAAGGGTTTGTTGCAAGTCACGAGCATGGAGTCTGGGTAAGAACCATCCCAAAGGAGTGAACTAAGGATAAAAACCTGTATATCATGTTCTAAAAAGTTCCTAGAGTCTTAATTCCATCTATCGGATATTACAGGTTAAGATGACTGACTCATCGACCCATAATATTCTCAAGAGAAACTCGTCTGAGTGTAGTATCACGTAATAACTATTATCAAGTCTACACTTGAACAGTTTCTGCACTACATCCTAAATAGGCCAAGATGGGTTAAATGTTCTAAGGTCCTCAACTTCTCGGACCCAATTAGAAATAGTAATGCCTAACCACAAATACTTGTGTGACATTTCCAAATCCAAAGGAGTTTCCACTAAGCAGATGGATCTCAAGCCTACTTGTTAAGGACAACTCCACACAAGTCGAACATGACTATACCATCCTTCTATCTTAATTGCACTCAAGTTCAGGTTAGAACTTATCTCACCACTCAAAGATCACCAATCACAATAAACAGGTTATATCACACACACATATATACAATAATCACATATATACAAATATATACACATAAAAAGTAGGCTAAACCCACTGGAGACCACTCCCCAGCAGAGTCGCCACTTAATTTCTGTAACGATCAATTCATGATCTCAAGCTATTGACAAGCTATAGATCAAATAACAAGAGTCGCCACCGCGCTTTTATTGTTTCCAAGGGAAAAGCGAAAAATTACGAACAAAACCCAACAGTAAGAAGTTTTCAAATCAAAACTAATAAAATATCATAGATTACAGGTAAGGGGGTTGGTTACACAGAGGGAAGGTGTTAACACCCAAAGTGTCCTAGGTACTCCTAGGGAGCCCTTTTTGTGTGCATATGTACTTGGCATAAAGTGATGTTTACAAACAAATAGAATGGGGGGATGAGAAAAGAATTCATTAATTATATTTTTGTGTTTGACAAGACCTTCAGACTTGTGCCTACGTACCAACATAAAAATGAGGGATAAAAACCTTATAGTTAGTGATACAAATTTCAAAGTGGATGCATTTCTTTTAACAAAAATTAAGTTTGAAAGGCACAAAGGCCTAAAAATGGTTTGAATGAGTTAGTTCTTTTTGGCTTTTTAAAATTTTAAGTCAATTATAGTTAAGTCTCTTTACAACTTTGATCTAATAAAAGAAGCTTGAAAATGCAATGGCATAAGGCCAAAGTTTCTATCTTTTTGCAAAAAGTGGTCAAAGTTGGGAACAAAAGTAGTTCACACAAAGAAGATTTTGAAAAATGGAATGAGAGATTTTGAAATTAAAGAAATGGGGAGAAGATGAAGAGACTAACCTATGTACAAAATTAAAAGTTTAGAGTTGAAAAGATCTGACCAAATGGGTAGCAATCCAATAGACAAAAATGTCAATAGAAACCCAGAATTCCCTTGGACTTTTAGAATCAAGCAACACACAAATGCACAATTCTATTATCTCGAAGAGCAAAGGCATCAAATAAAGATGGCCTCATCCATGCTTATCCATTTCATGATCTTCTTCAAAATGGCCCATGTAACAGATGAATTACACAATTCACAGGTTTAAAATAACAGCTTCATAATTGATCATGTTGCAGATGAACTTAGAGAGATATTGATGATGTATCAGATGGAGTTTCAAATTGCAAGCACTTGGTTCTTCAACAAGTTGGCATTGGCCAAGTCCTTTAGCATATGAATGTTGCCTAAGTTCTAAGTCTATTTGTCCAAGATCAAGCCAACGATCCACACAAAAGTTTTTTAGGGTTTTTGTTGTTATTATGTACATTAATGGTCAAAGACCACACAAACAAGCAAAGTATACACAAACAAAATATATCACACAATATGGTCCAAATGGACAAAGTGAAAATTACATTAACATAAATAATTAGAATGATATGAACAATGGCAAATGAAAAAGAGTGCTAAAAAGTAAATTGCATTAAAGTAAAGGCTTGAAATTAAAAATTAGTAGTTAATTGGTTAGAAGTTAGTATTGTTTTACTTTTGCTTTTCATTTCCAGACATTATTTGGAGAACACTCAACCCACTTATCACAAGCATGAATCCTTGAACCAAAACATCTTCCAAAGGAAGGAAAGAAGGCTAAGTTTCCATACAATACCATGAAAGAGGGGAGACATACAATCTCACTAACTAGAATGCTTATGCCTTTTATGTCACAAATTTACCGCTATGTTAAGCAATCATAATTGGACTTATGTAGAAGTCACAACAACTATTTGAGGTCGGGCAATAGAATTTTGGTGTTAATGCATGTTAGAGACCTAGTATAATTGACTATGCTCATGAAACATACCACACACAAAAAGAATATGCAAAAGGTGTGACCTAATCTCATCCATACTCATGTCAATTTTTCAATCAACTAGCATTAGGACTTTGAGATGTCATATGCCAAATGGAATGAATGAATGAAGAAAGGGAATAAGATGAAGTGGGAGGGGAATGGATCAAAATACAAATTGGTCAAAGGAGGACTTTTACCAAATTAATATTATCCATTCATTTTGGGAGATGGAATGTACATTCCATCAATCCACTAAATCCAATGATATTAATTTGACAAAGTCAAATCAACCTTGACCAAGGCCCAACAACAAGAGTCAAACATAAACAAGTCATCACAATTGGTCAACAAATCTATTTGGCATTTATTCAAATTAAAAAATATTAAAATAGTGCATTTAAATTAAATATGGTTTATCCAATTCCTAAAATCTCATCAAAACACCAAAGAAATGGCCATGAGATTTATCATAGGTCAAACAAGGTCAAAGGACCTTGGAGAAAAAATTTCATAATTTTTGGACATTTAAAAATATTTTTTAACAATTTAAAACAAATGCAAAATCAATTAATTCATGAAAAATATTAATAATGATCCAAAAAATAATTTTAATTCAGAATATGAAAGAGAAAAATATTTGGTGAAAGTCCTATATTTTTTGGATCAATATTGAATTTCATATGAATTATTGAATATAATGCAATTAAAATTAAAATTAAAATTTCAGAAAAAACGTGGACCACTTGATCTCCCTCATTAATTGAGGTGGCAAATCAAGTGGCCAGAAACACGTGTTCCACCGTGCACATGAGTCAGCGCGCCATAACAATGGTGTTCAAAAGGAACGATCGTGATTAAAACAAATTACATGGATCCTATGGCTATGAGACATGCCAGCGCATGGCCGGAGCTGTAACTCCGGTCTTCTTCTCCGATGGACCTCACCGGACTGGTCCACCTTCAACCATCACCAAAATTAAAAACAAGGACATGATTTCAAAGTAAAAATGGCACTGAGTTCGAATCTGGCCTCAATTCACTCTAACTCCAAGTATATTGAGAGATACATGGAGTTAAAATTTGAGGTACATGAACTGAGTTGCTTCGATTTTGCCTCAAAGCAACTCAATCTTCTTGCCTACATTGGTAGGACTTTAGACAACCAAAGAATCAATAGAATTGAGCAAGAATTTGAGAGAATCGAAGAGATCAAT
The DNA here is from genome assembly GCF_024323335.1 of Lathyrus oleraceus. Classification (NCBI taxonomy): domain Eukaryota; kingdom Viridiplantae; phylum Streptophyta; class Magnoliopsida; order Fabales; family Fabaceae; genus Lathyrus; species Lathyrus oleraceus. The sequence continues at coordinate 483,324,305 of NC_066585.1, read as the reverse complement.
TTTTTTGGAAAATACCTTCAATGGAGGTCTGGATTCAACTGATCTTGATCTTGCTCGTGCTTGATCTCACTCCAAATGCTTGCAGAGGAAGGATTGAATGCTTACAAGGATGTGCATTCGTAGAGATTTGAATTTCAAAACAGTGGAAATTCATCCCCATAGTCAAATGAATTTCTCAGGTTTATCCTTTGCAAAGTGAGGGTTAGAGGTGAGGGATCAAAGCTAGCGCGAATGTGTGCTGATTGTTGAGCATGTGAGGCTCTATTTATAGCTGAAACCATTGATATTTGCACACTTGAAATCACATTCCAAATTTGGTCATTGATGATTGTCGCATTACGCGAAAAACCGGCGGGAAAACGAAAGAACAGAGCCGCCACCATGCGTTATTTATCCCAAAAGAGGGAAAGGAAACGCTCGAAGTAAACCTGGGAAAGACATGGTTTCGCGACCAGAGAAAGATGGGATCGGGAGTCGGTTATGCGAAGGGAAGGTATTAGCACCCGTACGCATCCGTCGTACTCGACGGGATCCACGCTTAAAAGAAAGGATAAGGTGGCTAAAAACTGATCACAAACTGCACACAAGGCTGGAAGGACCACACAGAAAGACAAGAGAAACAGGACTCGGCAGGATATCGCATCCTGGGCCTACGTAGTCTGTCAGGCACAGACATCAGAGTCGACGTAGTTCGGGACATGGGAAACGTGCTCGCTAGGATGTCGCATCCTATGCATACGTATCTTCTCTGACTGGAGAAGAATCAGAGCACTCGTAGCTCAGCTAACGCACGCCAAACAAAACCAACACAGGAAACCGACTGCCAATCGCTGGACTTACGTCAGACTCCACACAAAACAGGAAAACATGGAAACCGAATGCCAATCGCTGGACTTACCTCAGATTCTGAACCAACAAACCCACACTGGAAACCAACTACGAATCGCTGAACTTATGTCAGACTCCAAACACACACAAAGGGGTTGAAAAAGAAAAAGGGCGCCCGGAGAGATCAGCTCAATCTCCTGCCTACGTACCTCATCTGGTATGAGGATCAGGGCCACGAGGTTCCCCTTAACAGGGAAAAAGGACTAGCCAAACCAGACACAAAGGGAGACACAAGCTACTAGGGAGACTACGACTCGAGCCTAGAAGTTGTCATGCATACGATCCCTACGTTAAGGTTTCTACCTAACTTGCACAGGAAGCAAGCTATCCTAAACAGCACAGGCAAATACATACAAGCACAAAAAGCAAACACACACACACTATATGCAAACAATTGGGCTCATACAAGGTTAGGCTGTGAAACACAAGCCAACTGGAATCGGGTGTAGTTAGCTCTTAACACTAACATTGAGAGTTAGGATGAAGCAGATGAAATAGGAAGTGAGGGTAAGACCTCATAGCTCTTATCCCTGGCCTGGGAGAGCTTCAGACAAATGAAAGTGTGGGAGTTCAGAAAGTAGGAACTCTTCTCCACATATGACTGACACAACAAAGATCTTGGGTTAATATCCACAATGCATCAACACATGGTGTGAGCAAAGTGGATGACACACTGAATAGCAGGAGATGGATTACACATCTCTTTTATCTGCCAATTGCCTTATAAGAGGACTTTTCCTGCTTAGCACAAAGATAAACAAACACAAGCATTGCATCTTAAGGAGGGCTTCAGACAGGTGGCTGCCCACATAACAGGACAGGTCTTCCAGACTACATGAAGTCAAAGAGTTATACCTCAGTGGTTAAGCAACCAAGCAAAGCAAAAAGCAAGTTCAAAAGAACTCAAGGCAACTTAGGTACCTGAAAAAATCTAAACCAATCAGTTTACAAGTCAAACAAACAAACAGACAACAGTCATCAGGCAATAGTACACAGTCAGTCAAAGCATCAAGCAACAATGTGCAAGGCACAAGCCATTAGGCAACTTGTTCTCAAAACCTACAAAACAACTCAATATTAGCCAACACCAATCAACTAATCAACTCAAATGAGTGAGCCACTCCAATCATGGAAATGGGGATCTTAACCTGAAATCCACAATCCAAACAGTGAGTCCAAACCACTAGGTCAAAGCCTAGGGTCAAAAGAGGGTCAAACATTCAAAACAGAATATGAAATTTAACATGAATCAACTTTATCCAATCAAGAACAAAACCCAAAAGGTCTCATATCAATATCATTAACCAAAAGCGATTCATGAACCAAACATGGCAAGGTATGCAAATTGTGACCACATTGTGACATCAGAAGAAATGAATGCACATTAAATAAAAAATGATTCAAATAATCTTGGCAAAATTCATGAGTAAACAGGACATACAACATGATCATGACACAAAAAATTAGAGGCATTGGACATCATTAGGCATGGCAATCACATAGCATAAGTCAAGACAAGCACATGTGTGACACAAATTGTCACACCAAGTTAGCATAGGCATAAAACAGGGATGGATCATGGTAAAAACCTCAAACCAAGGCCAAAACAACACTTAACATGTCTAGATATAGCATGCAAAAATTCAGAAGCATTGGATAAGAAACAAGCATTTCACAACATGATAACCAATGCAAGGTCAAATATGGACATGTACTCAAACACTCTAGCACCAAAAAATATCCAGCCAAGCACAATTTTGAAATTAATGATCAAAAAATAATAGACAAGATAAGGATCATGATGCAAAAAATTGGGATGAATTTTGTTTAATTTTCAATTTTAAATGAATTTTGGAAGTTGAGAAAAAGTTTTAAATGAAATGTGAAGCCAAACATGAAATAATGAAGAAAATAATGAAAATGCAAGGCAAATGGAATGCTCTGGCCGATAATCGATCCCTGGGACACTTTCAAAATCAAATGCGCGCGCCATACAAAACGACCGTGTTTTGATCACAAACCCTAACTTGGCGCGCTATGCATGGATTAAAAATCCGCAGCAAATATGCATGAACTCGTGGATGAATCCGTAGGAAAACCTATGCGTTCCGCAGCAAAATTCTCAGGAAATCTGGACATGCGTATGAACATGATGAAGATCATGAAGATCTTCATCCAGAATTTTCCAGAAAAATCCAAATGCTCCAGAAATGAAAATCAAACACATCATTCAACTCATTATGCATCATACATCAAGAATCCATGAATTTTTCATGCAAAAACAACATCAAACGCATGGATCGAAGGAAATAAAAATCATCATCCAAACTTGAAATGCATGTAACTTGCTCAATTCAAGAGGCATAATGATCTACAAGATAGGCATAATGAATTGCAAAATTAAAGAGGTCGAAAAACCAACCTCTTGATGAACAGAATTGGATCCACGTGTTTCCAAGCTTTGTCACGCCTCAAATCTCTTCCAGTATTCTTATTGAGATGGATGATGATGAAATTGAAGCTCAACAATGAAAGAAACAAGCTAAATCTTCAACTGCCATGGAAGCTTCAAGTTATGAACATGAACTTAAACAGCCACGATTTCTCTTGCTCACACGTCCAAAAGTGCTCCAATATGCTCCATGATGATGAATTGAGCAAAAGAAAGTGTTTAGGTTTGAAGAATTTTGGGAAAAAAAGTGAGAGAAAATTTTGAGAATTTGGTTGAATCTAGATCTAGAATGTTCAATCTGATGAAAACAGTTATGATTAAGCATATATACTCCATGCTAATCATGTTTAGGAAGTGTTTAGGGAAAATGCAAATGAAGTTAACCACTTTGTGGTGTAAATGAAAAAAATGAATTTTCTACTTCATGCACCCTCATGCACGTGAACAGTGCATGTTCAAGGTCAAAAATGCCTAAAAATGAGTTCATGCATATGTTGGCATTGGTTTGGTATGCATATGTTCAACCAAAATGAGTTTATGAAATTTCTTCCCAAAATCTTCATGAGTGAACCAATGCCATGAAAATGAGATTTTATGTCAAGTGATGGTATGCTTGGAAAATACATGTTATAAGGATCAATGTGCAAAAAGAACCACTCAAATTGGAGTTTTGGTTTGAAAGTTATGCTCATTTGAAGTTTAAACCACACTTTTCCAGGATTGGACCATATCTCCTCAACCACACATGAGATATTCATGATCCTGGACGTTTTGAAAATGGGAGAGAAAGATCTTCAACTATCATGTTGGACACAATTTCATTTGAAGCTTCCTTGATGATGTAATCTTGAGTTGAAGTTGATCCAAAACCTTTCCATTTTTGGAAAGTTCAAATTACAGGTCACTTGCTATTTTTGGAAAGTCTTGATCTGACTTCAAATTCTTCAATGTTGATGTTTGAGATGTCAAATGAGACTTGTTTGTACATGAATGAGGCATCACTGACCATTTCCCACCTCCAAATCCATAGTTGAATTGACAGTTGACTTTTCATGGTTTCAGATGATTTGCACATGGACTGATGAATCTTGAGCCTTCAATCCTTGGCCAAACCACTTCAAAATGATCCTTGAATCATGTGAACTCATGGGAACCACCCTAGGGCTTTGATCTCATGGACAATGCTCTTGCTTGCTTGCACAGCTGAATCTCCTGACCAGCCTTGCCTGATGACATGATGGACTATGCAAATGATAATCCATGTTAATGACCTAAACATGAAATGTATATTCAAATGAGAGGTGCAAATTTGAGGTGCTACAACTACCCCTATTCAATCAACTAGGAACCTGAACGGATGAGAGCAACGGTTGTCAGACCTTCGAGGTAAACAGGGATTGAATACCGAAGAACCATAGAAATTTGCACTCTGCGGGATATGATACAGGATATTTGCAACAGTAACCAGACAAGACGTTTACCGACGACTCTATTGGGGATTTTGATTTTTATCAAAGGAAAGATACAGCCAGACGTCAACGGACGAATGGGAAAAACTCAACGTTTATCGACACCAACGGAGAGGTGACCAGACATTAACGAATGATTGGGAATACTCGACCAGACGTCAACGGACGAACGGGAGAAGCTCGACGTTTATCGACACCAACGGAGAGGTGACCAAACATTAACGAATGACTGCGAATACTCGACCAGACGTCCACGGACGAATGGGAGAAGCTCGACGTTTATCAACACCAACGGAGAGGTGACCAGACATTAACGAATGACTGGGAATACTCGACCAGACGTCAACGGACGAACGGGAGAAGCTCGACGTTTATCGACACTAACAGAGAGGTGAACACTTCACCGGGGAAGGAAAACAAAATATATGCAACCGGAAACCAGATAGAACGTTTACCGATGACTCTACTGGGGATCTCTGGTTGGGGAACTACCAGACATTTACCGATGACTGGGATGGGACTCGATGTTTACCGACATCGAAAGATGATGTTTACCGACACCAACAAAAGACGACCAGACATTTACCGATGACTGGGGGAGATACTCGACGTTTACCGACATCGAAAGATGATGTTTACCGACATCAAAGAAAGGTGACCAGACATTTACCGATGACTGGGAAACCGAGATATGCAACCAGACGTCAACGGACGAATAGGAAAAACTCAACGTTTATCGATACCAACGGATAGGTGACCAGACATTTACCGATGACTGGGAAACCGAGATATGCAACCAGACGTCAACGGACGAATAGGAAAAACTCAACGTTTATCGATACCAACGGAGAGGTGACCAGACATCAACGGATGACCTGGGGAAAGGGGATACAACTATACGTCAACGGACGAATAGGAAAAACTCAACGTTTATCGACACCAACGGAGAGGTGACCAGACATCAACGGATGACCTGAGGAAAGGATAGATGTTACGCACATAGAAAGATGATGTTTACCGATATCAATAAAGGGACGACCAGACATTTACCGATGACTGGGATGAGACTCGATGTTTACCGACACCGAAAGAATGGTGTTTACCGACACCAAAAAAGGGACACACACGGGTGCAAACATGACACCTACCGGTATCACAAGAACGACATCTTCAATATGTCAAGGCAAGGCTAAACACATGCTGGGGATCTCACTAGGGAGTATCAAGATTTTCTTTTCACGGACGGGTGAGGAAATAAACCTCTCAGGGGAGTTATCAACCCTGAATGCGGTCAGGAGCAACTGTAGCAAATGTGCCGTACAGGTGTTGAACAACGATCCGCCTCTGCCGGGGATATGGTCTGATTAGGTTTCAACACATGAATGCATATGTTTGAATTTTTCTATGGCGTAATGCTCCATATTGAATGGAAATGCTACGCGATTTGAGGATGCAATGATTACTACATGCAAAATGCAAATGATGAAAACTCCTGCTGGGGAGCAAAATGATCAGATTCTCCAACTCTGTGGGGATACTCTGTCTGAGGAATACTCTGCGGGGAGTAAAACCACCTTCTCACTCATGCTGAGGAATATCATTGCTGCTGGAGAAAGGATAGATCCCAACGGGGACTCCGCTAGGGAAACAACCAATGGCGACTTCACTAAGGAGAGCTGCCAATCCACAGGTAGGATAAACTCTGCTGGAGATAATTTTCACCGAACTTGATCCACTCGGGGAACCTGCTAGGGAAACAAACAATGCGACTTTACTGGGGAGATCTGCCAATCCACAGGTAGGATAAACTCTGCTGGAGATAATTTTCACCGAACTTGATCCATTCGGGGAACTTGCTGGGGAAAACCATCAACACAAACCTATGCTGGGGATCTGCTAAGGGAAATCATTCACAACCTTGATGGGAAAATGCATAATTCTGTTGGGGAAATAATAGACCAGACCATGCTGGGGAATAGACATCCACAACCCTGCCGGGGAAAAGCATTCACGACCACGCTGTGGATTGCAGTACTTCAAACCAGACTGCTGGGGATAACAGTACTTCAAACTCGGTGGGGATTAAAAAACTTCAGACTCAGTGGGGAACTTGTTAGCTTTCAAACTAGCTGGGGAGTTAAAACAAACCTTAGACCCGCTGGGGAATAAAACTCCACAGACGTCTCTGCAGGGGATAAAAATAGATCTGATAGCCTTTCCGACTTGCTTGGGGAAACAGTCACTTCCAAGCCTACTGGGGAATCATCCTCAATCCGGCTGAGGAATTCCTGATCTTGACTACGCTGGGGAGACAAGTCTCGAACTTGCTTCAACTGCTGCGGAATATCCCCATCCTCTTGCACTACTGGACAGTGCTAACAACATCCTAAAAATCACCGATGACAACCTGCAAAACAGCACGACAGATATGCCCCAGGGGATTGCATGGACAAGATACGCTCAAGTGTCCTTAACATTCAAAATGATTTTCAAATGTTTTATCTTTCTGCACGTTATTGTCTAGCCTTCACGTTTTTATATGCAATGTTTATCAAAAATTCGGACGTTTTTGCAAACAAAACAGCAAAAATAAAAAAAAGAGAGCAATTTATCTGAATAACGACTTTTTATTGATTGAAAATGGGCCTGAAAAGGCGAATACATCGGGAAGCAATTCCTAGAAAGAGGTAATTGCGCACAAAAGGAAAAATAAACTATCCTGATGGCAATGTGAATACGGCATCCACTATTTCCCAATTCTGTTATGACTCACAGATCATCAGTTTCTCCCAATTCCTTGCTTTTTGAGAAGAATGACTGGACCGATCATACCCTTCGGGATGGTAGACAACAAAGCACGATGTAGTACAGATAACTCAGACTGTAGTCTTCGCTTTAATCCCTCTTTTGCCTGGATCGCCCTTTCGGGTTTTCAATCCACCGGGATACCCATTTTTGCCTAAGTCACCCTTGCGGGTTTTCGACTTACCGGGTGTACAAATTCTTTTCATTTTTATCCCTAACTTTTGCCCGAACCTTTTCTCTTTTTTTTTTTTTTTTTTTTTGGTTTGCCGGGATGCCCTTTTTTGCCTAGACTCTTTTATTCTTTTCGTCCAGCGGATCAATTTATGCGAAGTATTTTTTGACTACATCTGAGTTAATAGGGGACGGAAAATCTTCACCATGCATAGTTGTAAGCATCAAGGCTCCACCGAAGAAAACCTTCTTAACAACATATGGACCTTCGTAATTAGGAGTCCATTTGCCCCTGTTATCTGTACCGGGAGGAAGGATCCTCTTCAAAACCAAATCACCTGTCTGATAGCTTCGAGGACACACTTTCTGATCAAAGGCTCTCTTCATCCTTCTCTGATACAACTGCCCATGGCACACAACTGCTATCCGTCTCTCTTCGATAAGGCTCAACTCATTAAACCTTGTACGAATCCACTCAGCTTCATCAAGCTTGACATCCAACAAGACCCTCAGAGAAGGAATCTCCACTTCCACAGGCAGAACAACTTCCATACCATACACAAGGGAGTAAGGGGTTGCCCCGGTCGACGTACGTACTGAAGTACGGTACCCATGCAAAGCAAAAGGAAGCATCTCATGCCAATCCTTGTACGTCACGACCATCTTCTGCACAATCTTCTTGATATTCTTGTTTGCCGCCTCTACAGCACCATTCATCTTTGGTCTGTAAGGAGAAGAATTGTGATGTTCGATCTTGAAATCTTTACAAAGCTCTTTCATCATCTTGTTATTGAGATTCGAACCATTATTAGTGATGATTCTCTCGGGAACCCCATATCGACAGATGATTTCCTTCTTGATAAACCGTACCACCACTTGTTTGGTAACATTAACATAGGAAGCTGCTTCCACCCACTTGGTGAAATAGTCAATCGCAACTAGGATGAAGCGATGTCCATTAGAAGCAGTAGGCTCAATCTTCCCAATCATATCAATGCCCCTCATGGCGAACGGCCAAGGAGAATTCATGACATTCAGAGGGCTTGGTGGTACATGCACCTTATCAGCATAGATCTGGCATTTATGGCACTTCCGAGCGTATTTGAAACAATCGGATTCCATAGTCATCCAATAATAACCGGCTATCAACAATTTCTTGGACATTGCATGACCACCAGCATGGGTACCAAAAGATCCTTCATGCACTTCTTGCATCAACATGTCTACTTCGTGTCTATCCACGCATCTGAGCAGAACCATGTCAAAGTTCCTCTTATACAACATATCATCCTGATTCAAATAAAAGCTTCCAGCTAGCCTTCTCAGGGTTTTCTTGTTATTCTTTGACGCACCTTCAGGATACTCCTGGCTCTTGAGGAAGTTCTTGATATCATAATACCATGGCTTCTCATCAACAACAGACTCGGCTACAAACACATACGCAGGCCTCTCGAGTCGATTCACCGCAACATGTGGCACATGATTCCACCAATGAACTTTGATCATAGAAGACAAAGTAGCCAAGGCATCAGCCATCTGATTCTCATCCCGGGGAACGTGATACAACTTCACCTTCTTGAAGAACGTCAGGATTCTTCTGGTGTAATCTTTGTAATGAATCAAATGCGGTTGATTGGTATTCCAATCTCCATTGACCTGATTGATCACTAGAGCGGAATCTCCATATATGTCAAGAGTTGTGATCCTCAGATCAATGGCTTCTTCTATCCCCATGATACAAGCCTCATACTCAGCCTCGTTGTTGGTTACGTCGAAAGTCAATCTGGCAGAAAAAGGTATATGAGCCCCTTTTGGATTAATAAGTACTGCCCCAACACCGTTACCATTCATATTCACAGCCCCATCAAACATCAGTGTCCACTTGTCATCAGGATCCGGTCCTTCCTCGACAAGAGGCTCTTCACAATCTTTCATCTTCAAATACATGATGTCCTCATCAGGGAATTCAAACATCATCGGCTGATAATCCTCAATTGGTTGCTCAACGAGGTAGTCCGACAGAATACTACCTTTGATGGCCTTCTGCGACGTGTACTGGATATCATATTCTGTTAAGATCATCTGCCAACGGGCAACACGTCCGGTGAGAGCCGGCTTCTCAAAGATGTATTTTACTGGATCCATCTTAGAAATCAACAAAGTGGTATGGTTCAACATATACTGCCTCAGTCGGCGAGCAGCCCAGGCCAAAGCACAACAAGTTTTCTCAAGCTGTGAATATTTGATTTCACAGTCGGTAAACTTTTTGCTAAGGTAGTATATGGCATGCTCTTTTCGACCAGACTCGTCATGCTGTCCCAATACACACCCCATCGAGTTCTCAGTTACTAACAGGTACATTATCAGAGGTCTCCCAGGAACTGGAGGTATAAGGATTGGAGGTTTCTGTAAATACTCTTTTATCTTGTTAATAGCTTTCTGACAATCGTCATTCCACCTGATTGCTTGATTCTTTCTTAGCAATTTGAATATTGGTTCACACGTGGCAGTTAGGTGAGATACAAACCGTGCAATGTAGTTCAATCTCCCTAATAACCCACGAACCTGCTTTTCAGTTTTTGGTTCAGGCATCTCTTGAATAGCTTTTACTTTTGCTGGATCAACCTCAATCCCTTTCTCACTGACAATGAAGCCCAACAGCTTCCCGGATCGCACACCGAACGTACACTTATTCGGATTCAGCCTCAGTTTGAACTTTCTCAGCCGGTCAAACAACTTCTGCAAATTAACCAGGTGCTCCTCTTTTGTCTGCGACTTCGCAATCATATCATCCACGTACACTTCAATCTCTTTGTGCATCATGTCATGAAAGAGAGTCGTCATAGCCCTCTGATAGGTAGCACCGACATTCTTCAGCCCAAATGACATCACCTTATAGCAGAACGTGCCCCAAGGTGTAATGAATGTCGTCTTTTCCATGTCCTCTGGCGCCATCTTAATCTGATTATAACCAGAAAAACCATCCATGAAAGAGAAGACCGAGGATTGAGCCGTATTATGAACCAATACATCAATGTGAGGTAATGGGAAATCATCTTTCGGACTTGCTCTATTCAAAGCCCGGTAATCGACACACATTCTGACTTTGCCATCCTTCTTCGGCACGGGAACAATGTTGGCTACCCACGGGGGATAAGTCGTAACTGACAGAAAACCCGTATCCAACTGCTTCTGAACCTCTTCCTTGATCTTAACAGCCATATCAGGACTCGTTCTCCGAAGCTTCTACTTGACTGAAGGACAATCTTCTCTGACAGGTAACCTATGCACCACAATATCGGTATCCAACCCAGGCATATCTTGATACGACCAGGCGAATATCTCCACATACTCTCTCAGCATCTCAATCAACCTTCTCTTGACATCTTCTTTGAAAGCAGCCCCGATCTTAATATCTTTTCTGGCGTCCTCAGTACCAAGATTAACAATCTCCAACTCCTCCTGATGAGGTTGGATGATCCTCTCCTCTTGCTTCAACAATCTGACCAATTCTTTGGGGAGTTCACTGTCTTCCTCACTCTCCTCTTTAGCTTGGTAGATGGGATTATTGAAATCATACTGGGCCATAACAGAACTGTTCATAGTGGGATCCGTAAGATCGATTCTGCATGTTTAATGCTTTATTTTAGAAAAAAGAGTTCAAGAAAGTCGCAAAAAACAAAAACATTGCCATTTTTATCATTTGAAAAATGAAAACAAAAATATAAAGACAGGGATCACAAAATTGTTTGCAAAACGTCCTTTATTAATGATATCATTGAAAAACATGATGAGGCCCTACAATGAACCACTACGCCTTGGGCAGAACGTAGGGTTTTGTGCAAAATGAAAAACAAAAAAAAATTACTCTGTTTGAAGAGTAACTTGGACCACATCTTCTGCTGTCCAGTTGTTGATCGGCTCCCCTGGTGCACACGGGCGAACCCAGTTGTCTAGATCGCAATCACTGTCACCGTCTTCACTACTGGTTGCAAAGACGTCACCATGATTCATCAGCCCCGCGCTGGTAAAGGTACTCGGCCCTTTCTGCACAATCTGCTCCGCCTGCAGAGGTTGATAGCCAATTCCAAACTTGTCTTCTTTGACAGGCAAATCCACCATCTTGCCCCAGCCTTCTGAATTACCAGAGTTGACAACTTCCACTGCCTGCTTGTACGATGCAATTGAGGCACTTGGCTTCTTCTGCTCAGCAAAAGCCACCCTCTCAAGAGCAACAGTCTCGAATGCCTGACATAAAGTTTCATGGATCTCTCCATCTACCTCTACATACTTGAAAGAGGATAGGTGACTCACCAGAATGTCTTCTTCACCACACACAGTCACAATCTGACCGTTCCAGACATACTTCAACTTCTGGTGGAGAGTTGACGAAACTGCCCTAGCTGCGCGTATCGAAGGACGCCCCAATAAACAACTATATGCGGGCTGGATATCCATCACATAGAAGACAACACTGAACATCTCCGGGCCAATCTTAACCGGCAACGTGACTTCACCAAAAACAGACCGTTTGGATCCATCAAATGCACGAACGATCAGATCACTGGGAGTGAGGACAACCCCTTCAACATCAATCTTACCCAGAATCTTCTTAGGCAGCACATTCAAAGATGAGCCAGTGTCTACCAACACATGTGACAACACTGCACCCTTACACTCCATAGTAATATGCAGGGCCTTGTTATGGTTGCGACCTTCAGGCGTCAAGTCCAAATCTGTGAACCCCACACCATGCCTGGTACTCACATTAGCAATCACGCCCTCCAACTGGTTGACAGAGATCTCTTGAGGTACGTAAGCCAGATTCAGCATCTTCAACAAGGCGTTACGGTGTGCCTCAGAGCACAGCAGCAATGAGAGTATAGAAATCTTGGACGGAGTCTGATTCAACTGATCTACAATCTTATAGTCACTCTTCTTTATAATCTTCATGAACTCCTCCACATCTTTCTCAAACGAACCCTCAGGCGCTTCCTTCTGAGCAGATTCTTCCTCAACAGCAACTTGTTTACCTTTGGCCTTGGCAAGAGCCTCAGCGTTGTTATCTCTCAACGGTTGCGGGGCAAACAGACGACCGCTTCTGGTGAAACCTCCAGGTCCCCCCATATTGTCCACAACTGGACTTGCAATCACAGGAGTCCTACTAGGCACACCAATAGTCACAGGAGACTGATTCACTGGCCTTGTCTGACTTTCAGCCCTTCGGTTGTTGCGGTAAGCGTTGTCATACTTCCACGACACGGCCCTACTATCAATAACCCTTCTACCCGAAGCAACAATAGTAGTTGGAGCACTGACGGTTACAGGAGCAGAAATGGTAACAGGAGTACCACTAGTTGTAGGCGCATTAACAGTCTTCTGGCCACGTCCCTCGGACGGTTTGAAATAAATGGTGACAGTTGACACCACCCCACGTTCTTTAACAACCCGACTAAACTGTAAACAGCCCTCATCGATCAGATTCTGAATACCAGCCCTCAACTGGTCACAACCATTCTCTGACCCAGCACAATCTGAACAATCTTGATCACAACCCGGGTATACTCCCCCATTCAACAAACGATCCTTCACGACCACCAACGGAGTCTGAATCTCATCAACACTGACCACCAAGTCTTCAGCTTTACCGTCTTCGACATTGTTCACTCTATGCGCACCATGCTGAGGCATAGGATTGTTCACAACATTCCGCACAGGAGAAAAATTGATAATTTTGGCATCAATTAAGTCCTGGACCTTATGATGAAAAGCCCGACAGTTCTCAATATGGTGCCCCGGTGCACAAGAGTGGAAATCACAACGGACGTTTGCATCATACCCAGGTGGTATCTTCATCAACGGAGCCATCGTACGCAACTCTAGGAATCCCAATCTGAGCAACTCAGGAAACAACTCAGCGTAAGTCATCGGCAACAGGTCGAAACGTCGATCCGGCATCCTCTGTCTAGGTTGGTACGGACGTTGTTGTTGATGTTGTTGTTGTGGTTATTGTTGAACTCTCGGTTGTTGCTGTTGACGAGGTTGAGGTGCTGGAATAGTCACAGCAGCAACCTGGCGATATTGCCCTCTGTCTACACTTCTCTGGTGTTGCACAGCATTGGTTTCACCCTCTCTTCTGCGAGGTGCCCCAGCAAATGGCTTCTTTGAAGATGAAGAACCGCCATCCTGAATCTTCCCAGCTTTGATCAGGCTCTCTGTCCTTTCCCCGCAAATCACAACGTCTGAGAAACTATCGAATGGGCAACTTCCCATCCGGTCCATGAATACACCTTGTAATGTACCGATGAACATATCGGTCAATTCCCTCTCTAGCATAGGGGGTTGTACTCTTGCAGCCAACTCACGCCACCTCTGGGCATACTCCTTGAAACTCTCACCTGATTTCTGACACAAGCTCTGCAACTGAGTCCGGCTCGGTGCCGTGTCCATATTATGTTTGTACTGCCTCAAGAAGGCCTCACCCAGATCCCTCCAGCTTCGGATAGATTCTCGCTTCAGTTCCATATACCAATCCAAGGAAGCCCCAGACAAGCTATCCTGGAATAAGTACATCCACATTTTCTCATCCTCTGTATAAGCAGAGATCTTCCTGTAATACGCCTGCACATGGGTGCGAGGACAAGAAGTACCGTTGTATTTGTCAAATGGGGGTGCTTTGAACTTATAGGGAATTCTCAACCCTTCCACTAGACCCATATTTGTAACATCAAAACCAAGAGAATTCTGACACTCCATGGCTCTGATCTTCTCTACTAGGGCATTAACTTTCCTATCCCTCTCTTCAACTCTTCCCACCACTTCATCATCTTCACTAAGCAGTGTGAACATGTCTCCCTGCCTGTCAACCAGCGGAGCAGGATGGCGAATCGGAGCCCGGGTAGCTCTGGCATTAACAGTCTCTGCAGCAAGAGGTTGTCCATTAATCCGAATACCCCTCAACTCATCCCCTACGGCGTAATCATTGACGGGAGCAACAACAACAACATTATCAGTAACCGAGACACCCACTGGTGAAGCACGACTAGGTGGTAGGAGCACAGCTTCCTGTCTCTGGGCTAAGGCACGCAGCTCCTCTTGCCCTTGAACGACCCCTTGCATCATGGTCATGAATTGGGCCATGTTAGCCCTCATCTCTGCCAACTCTGCTTGAACCTGGTCCATGTTCCTCTGTTGATTCAATCTGGTTGCGTAGCGGTGCGGACGTTGATCAGCTATCCTGCCTAACACAGGAACCAGAGTGAGAAGTCTTGAGCAAGAACACCTGTTATGCAAGATGATATGAGTATGATGCTAATGATGCGTATGATGCACAAGATATGTTCATTTCTCAGGCATTCAAAGAGCCTAATTCATCTTTCAAGAAATGGCAACCTGCAGCACAACCAAAGCAACAACATACACAAAGCATCAACAACCTCAGCTAAAGATATGAGTAACAAGGATCATACAACAAAGGTTCAAATATCCAAATGATCAGAGTACAACAATGAATCCCATCCAACAAGCCTGGAGGTGATTCTCAACATAAGCAACAGAGATACAAGCTAAGACAAATGTTCTCTCGGAATGAGAGTCTTCAGGTAGTGGCACTGGTCTATCAACAGGTCGCACTCTGAACATTCTGGCAAAGGAGTGAGCTTCTCCTTCAATTGTCTTCTGAGCTCCACAACTTCTCCTCCAAGCTGGCTCTCTGATGCTCGTCTCAAGTCCATCTCCTTATTCAATTGGATGTCTTTGTCTCTGAGTTGCTTCTCCAAGTCTCTTATCTTCTTCTGATAACTGGCTTCAACTCTCTGCAACCTCAAGCACTCACGGTGTTCTGCATTCAACAGTGCCTCCATCACCTCATAGGACCTCTTCTTGCTCCTCAGTCTAGCAACATCTTCACCCTGCATGTCTTTCAGTTGATGAGCCAAATTCAACTTATCAGCTTTGGCTTTGTAAAGCTCCATCTGGGTATCTTGTTCCTTCTCCTTCAACCGACGGTTCTCCATCAAGGCTTGCTTATACTGCTCAGCCGATACACTCTCAGCAAGGATCAAAGGTGGTTGCTCTTGCAACGGCTCCATCCTATCATAGGGCAACAACAAAGTCTCAACTCTCTTCTTGACCCAATCAACATAGTCAGGCATAGCAACAGCAAACTTCTTCCCCATAACAGCTCCATCCTTGACACCGATGGTCTTCCGAGCTCTTCCTATCTGCTCCAATCTATCAGGGTCACTCTGCTTCTCAAAATACACACTCTCAGCTATCTCAGCATCAAGTGGTCTTCCATTCATCACAAACCCCAACTGGCGAAGAGAAAGAACCGGATTGTAATTGATGCAACCCTTGGTCCCTATAAGTGGCACATTACGGAACTCACCACAACTCATGATGACATTACGCACATCCATCCGGTAAGATTGCCACCTGATATCATAAGAGGTAAGGGACATAACCCTCTGAGTCCACTTATGAGTGCTCTGAGCATCCACAAAAGGTCCACTGACTGGCAGGAGAGACAAGAACCATCTGAGCAACAATGGGAGACAACATCTGATAGCTCCACCCTTAGCATGCCTACTGTGAATAGCATAGTAAGTGTCAGCTAACAAAGTAGGAACCGGGTTTCCTCCAATGAAGATAGTGACTGCAGCATAATCCACAAAATTGGGCATACTCGGGAACAACACAACCCCATAGATCATGATAGCCAACTGAGCATGAAATACTTCCCAATTTCCCTTCTTTGCTTCTTCTCTAGCAATCCTCAACAGGAACTTCAAAGGCAACCCTATCACATCTCCATTCGACTTCCAATTGTCACTCACTTCCATGATACTCAGATGAAGAGCTCTGGCAACAACTCTGAAATCAGCCTCCTTCAGAACATCCAAGAGAGGAACCTGATACCGGATCGGGACGTTCAGCAGAATGGAGTACTCCTCAAGAGTGGGAGCCAACTGATAGTCCTGGAAAGTGAAGCAACGGAGCTCTGGGTCATAGAACTGTAGAAGAGTCTGCAACGGCACTAGATCTACCACCAACTTCAACAGTGTCAACAAATCCCCATACTAATCAGCAAACACCTTCTGACTACCGCCGATCACAAGGTTGCTCAACTCTATCAGAGACGTCAAAGGCTCACGGTGAAAACTGTAGGAACAAGTCTTCCGCTTCAACTCGGGAACGGATGCCATCTCTCACAATGAATAGACCCCTGAATGAACCTGAGAAATGATATGCATGAAGAGATTAGTTTTTTTCTTATCTTTTTTCTCTTTTTTTTTCCATTTCTTTTTTTATTGCATTATTTTTTTGAAAATAAACATGCCATGATGCAAATGAGGCTGACAAGACTGGCTGGCTGTGTATCTCGGAGCACAGGATCAAAGCTTCGGCTTGAACTCGGAACCACAAAATCATCTGACACCCAAAAATCATCCGAGACCCAATCTGTAGAACTAAGTCACCAACAGGATCACAAGTCACCAATAAGTCACCAACTGTACCTGTAATAATGGTCATTCCCTCCCCACTCACGGGTGTCATCTAGGCCAGGGTAAGATCGAGAGAAACACAGGATAAATAACCCTTTCATAGAATATCATCATATACACACCCGAAGTATGTAACGACGATACCCGATCAGAGTCTGAACTGCTCGTGATATCAAGTTCCGCTAAGTGGCGCAATACCACTCGCTTCCCAAGAATTACTCTATTCCTAGGTGTCCTAGATTTCACTCATAGCCTGGGTATTGGGCCTTTTACCTCATGTAACTCCCACCCCAACAGAGAGACAAACACAGCACAGCCAACACAGATGAATATATGATGCATGCAAACATAAATGCCAACATAAATGCAAACAATAAATAAATGAATGCAATAAATGAAACAGCAAAAGCAACCAAACCCTATCCTAGAGAGCGCTAGGAGAGACTCGCTTAGGGAAGATGGACCAGCAGGAGGTCAACTTCTCTTTATTCCCTAGCAGAGTCGCCAACTGTCGCATTACGCGAAAAACCGGCGGGAAAACGAAACAACAGAGCCGCCACCGTGCGTTATTTATCCCAAAAGAGGGAAAGGAAATGCTCGAAGTAAACCTGGGAAAGACATGGTCTCGCGACCAGAGAAAGATGGGATCGGGAGTCGGTTATGCGAAGGGAAGGTATTAGCACCCCTACGCATCCCTCGTACTCGACGGGATCCACGCTCAAAAGAAAGGATAAGGTTGCTAAAAACTGATCACAAACTGCACACAAGGCTGGAAGGACCACACAGAAAGACAAGAGAAACAGGACTCGGCATGATATCGCATCCTGGGCCTACGTAGTCTGTCAGGCACAGACATCAGAGTTGACGTAGTTCGGGACATGGAAAACGTGCTCGCTAGGATGTCGAATCCTATGCATACGTATCTTCTCTGACTGGAGAAGAATCAGAGCACTCGTAGCTCAGCTAACGCACGGCAAACAAAACCAACACAGGAAACCGACTGCCAATCGCTGGACTTACGTCAGACTCCACACAAAACAGGCAAACATGGAAACCGAATGCCAATCGCTGGACTTACATCAGACTCCGAACCAACAAACCCACACTGGAAACCAACTGCCAATCGCTGGACTTATGTCAGACTCCAAACACACACAAAGGGGTTGAAAAAGAAAAAGGGCGCCCGGAGAGATCAGCTCAATCTCCTGCCTACGTACATCATCTGGTATGAGGATCAGGGCGACGTAGTTCCCTTTAACAGGGAAAAAGGACTAGCCTAACCAAATACAAAGGGAGACATAAGCTACTAGGGACACTACGACTCGAGCCTAGAAGTTGTCATGCATACGATCCCTACGTTAAGGTTTCTACCTAACTTGCACAGGAAGCAATCTATCCTAAACAGCACAGGCAAATACATACAAGCACAAAAAGCAAACACACACACTATATGCAAACAATTGGGCTCATACAAGGTTAGGCTGTGGAATACAAGCCAACTGGAATCGGGTGTAGTTAGCTCTTAACCCTAACATTGAGAGTTAGGATGAAGTAGATGAAATAGGAAGTGAGGGTAAGACCTCACAGCTCTTATCCCTGGCCTGGGAGAGCTTCAGACAAATGAAAGTGTGGGAGTTCAGAAAGTAGGAACTCTTCTCCACATATGACTGACACAACAAAGATCTTGGGTTAATATCCACAATGCATTAACACATGGTGTGAGCAAAATGGATGACACACTGAATAGCAGGAGATGGATTACACATCTCTTTTATCTGCCAATTGCCTCATAAGAGGACTTTTCCTACTTAGCACAAAGATAAACAAACACAAGCATTGCCTCTTAAGGAGGGCTTCAGACAGGTGGCTGCCCACATAACAGGACAGGTCTTCCAAACTACATGAAGTCAGAGAGTTATACCTCAGTGGTTAAGCAACCAAGCAAAGAAAAAAGCAAGTTCAAAAGAACTCAAGGCAACTTAGGTACCTGAAAAAATCTAAACCAATTAGTTTACAAGTCAAACAAACAGACAAACAACAGTCATCAGGCAATAGTACACAGTCAGTCAAAGCATCAAGCAACAATGTGCAAGGCACAAGCCATTAGGCAAATTGTTCTCAAAACCTACAAAACAACTCAATATTATCCAACACCAATCAACTAATCAACTCAAATGAGTGAGCCACTCCAATCATGGCAATGTGCATCTTAACCTGAAATCCACAATCCAAACAGTGAGTCCAAACCACTAGGTCAAAGCCTAGGGTCAAAAGAGGGTCAAACATTCAAAACAGAACATGAAATTTAACATGAATAAACTTTATCCAATCAAGAACACAACTCAAAAGGTCTCATATAAATATCATTAACCAAAAGCATTTCTTGAACCAAACATCGCAAGGTATGCAAATTGTGACCACATTGTGACATCAGAAGAAATAAATGCACATTAAATCAAAAATGATTCAAATATTCTTGGAAAAATTCATGAGTAAACAGGACATACAACATGATCATCACACAAGAAATTAGAGGCATTGGATATCATTAGGCATGGCAATCACATAGCATAAGTCAAGACAAGCACATGTGTGACACAAATTGTCACACCAAGTTAGCATAGGCATAAAACAGGGATGGATCATGGTAAAAACCTCAAACCAAGGCCAAAACAACACTCAACATGTCTAAAATTAGCATGCAAAAATTCAGAAGCATTGGATAAGGAACAAGCATTTCACAACATGATAACCAACGCAAGGTCAAATATGGACATGTACTCAAACACTAGCACCAAAAAATATCCAGCCAAGCACAATTTTGAAATTAATTATCAAAAAATAATAGACAAGATAAGGATCATGATGCAAAAAATTGGGATGAATTTGGTTTAATTTTCAATTTTAAATGAATTTTAGAAGTTGAGAAAAATTTGAAATGAAATGTGAAGCCAAACATGAAATAATGAAGAAAATAATGAAAATGCAAGGCAAATGGAATGCTCTGGCCGAGAATCGAACCCTAGGACACTTTCAAAATCAAATGCGCGCCCCATACAAAACGACCGTGTTTTGATCACAAACCCTAACTTGGCGTGCTATGCATGGATTCAAAAATCCGCAGCAAATATGCATGAACTCGTGGATGAATCCGTAGGAAAACCTATGCGTTCCGCAGCAAAATTCGCAGGAAATCTGGACATGAGTATGAACATGATGAAGATCATGAAGATCTTCATCCAGAATTTTCCAGAAAAATCCAAATGCTCCAGAAATGAAAATCAAACACATCATTCAACTCATTAGGCATCATACATCAAGAATCCATGAATTTTTCATGCAAAAACAACATCAAACGCATGGATCGAAGGAAATAAAAATCATCATCCAAACTTGAAATGCATGTAACTTGCTCAATTCAACACCAAATCAATCCAAATTTCCATCAGAATTACCATCATTCCATGATCTACAAGATAGGCATAATGAATTGCAAAATTAAAGAGGTCGAAAAACCAACCTTTTAATGAACAGAATTGGATCCACGTGTTTCCAAGCTTTGCCACGCCTCAAATCTCTTCCAGTATGCTTATTGAGATGGATGATGATGAAATGGAAGCTCAACAATGAAAGAAACAAGCTAAATCTTCAATTGCCATGGAAGCTTCAAGCTATGAACATGAACTTAAACAGCCACGATTTCTCTTGCTCACACGTTCAAAAGTGCTCCAATATGCTCAATGATGATGAATTGAGCAAAATAAAGTGTTTAGGTTTGAAGAATTTTGGGAAAAAAGTGAGAGAAAATTTTGAGAATTTGGTTGAATCTAGATCTTGAATGTTCAATCTGATGAAAACAGTTATGATTAAGCATATATACTCCATGCTAATCATGTTTAGGAAGTGTTTAGGGCAAATGCAAATGAAGTTAATCACTTTGTGGTGTAAATGAAAAAAATGAATTTTCTACTTCATGCACCCTCATGCACATGAACAATGCATGTTCAAGGTTAAAAATGCCTAAAAATGAGTTCATGCACATGTTGGCATTGGTTTGGTATGCATATGTTCAGCCAAAATGAGTTTATGAAATTTCTTCCCAAAATCTTCATGAATGAACCAATTCCATGAAAATGAGATTTTATGTCAAGTGATGGTATGCTTGGAAAATACATGTTATAAGGCTCAATGTGCAAAAAGAACCACTCAAATTGGAGTTTTGGTTTGAAAGTTATGCTCATTTGAAGTTTAAACCACACTTTTCCATGATTGGACAATATCTCCTCAACCACACATGAGAAATTCATGATCTTGGACTTTTTGAAAATGGGAGAGAAAGATCTTCAACTTTCATGTTGGACAAAATTTCATTTGAAGATTTCTTGATGATGTAATCTTGAGTTGAAGTTGATCCAAAACCTTTCCATTTTTGGAAAGTTCAAATTACAGGTCACTTGCTATTTTTGGAAAGTCTTGATCTGACTTCAAATTCTTCAATGTTGATGTTTGAGATGTCAAATGAGACTTGTTTGCACATGAATGAGGCATCACTGACCATTTCCCACCTTCAAATCCATAGTTGAATTGACAGTTGACTTTTCAGGGTTTCAGATGATTTACACATGGACTGATGAATCTTGACCCTTCAATCCATGGCCAAACCACTTCAAAATGATCCTTGAATCATGTGAACTCATGGGAACCACCCTAGGGCTTTTATCTCATGGACAATGCTCTTGCTTGCTTGCACAACTGAATCTCCTGACCAGCCTTGCCTGATGACTTGATGGACTATGCAAATGATAATGCAATGTTAATGACCTAAACATGAAATGTATATACAAATGGGAGGTACAAATTTGAGGTGCTACAATGATGTCATAAGTTCACAAATGAATGTTAGATGGTCTAAATTCAGCTTGGATTGCAAGGCAAGTGTGCATTTGGATTTGAAGTTTGATCCTTGCCAAGTGATGACACCATGTTCATGCCTTGCGCAGCCTATGCATTCCTTGTCGAAAATGAATAAATTTGAGCACTTTGGAAAGTTGATATCAAGAGGAACAACTTTAATATTCAACACTTTTCCATTTAGAGTTTGTAACTTGAAGAAATTTGAGGTGGAAGTTTGGAAATTTTTGACATATCAAATTTTTTCTAAGTGTCAAGCCATATGTCTCAATATTCCACCTTGCTTAACTTTTTATATGAGCTTCAAATGAGAAAAGTGTCTTCATCAGAGTTGTATCTCTCTCAAAGACCTTCAAAATGTTCACAAATTTCATGTCATTTGGATTTGAAATGATAGAGTTATGCATTTTTGAAGTTTGGAAAAATCACTTGATCAATGGTATAGGTCAAAAGTGACCTATAATGTAACCTCATATCACATGCTCAAAAAACTTGAATTAGCTCCCAATCCAAACATAAAAGTTGAAGTAGATACATTGAATTTGATTGTGCAACTTGGAAATCTTTCATCTCAGAACAAATGAGCAAGTTATGGCCTTGGGAAGTTGACTTTCAAATTAGGGTTTAGACAAAATGACCTATAATATTTCAACATAGAAAATGATTTTCCAAGCAAAACTAGCTCTAGGTCTCAACATGAAAGTTGTTTGTAATGGCATTTATGTGAGAGAATTCTTTACCTTGAATTAATTTTTAATGATAGCAAATTGTGTGATCATCATCCAAATGTTGGTTGTGCATTGCATTACATGATACATTTGTGTTTTATTATGTTTTCCATCCCATTCTATTTGTTGCATAACTGTACATATAAACCTACATTGATACTTCCCTTAAAATAACAATTAAAATGCATTTTATGTCAGCATGTATCAATACATAAGCCTCTGCATCGATACATACAGCATGTGATAAATCACAAAACCTTTCTGTTCAGTATGCATCGATGCATACGAGTCATGCATCAATACATGGAAGGCTAAAGACTCTATGCATCGATCCACACGATCCCTGCATCGATACATGACCAATTGAAACAGCCTGTGTATCAATACATGCGCATTAGGCATCGATACACACTAGTGAAATAATCACATGCATCGATACATACGAATTATGCATCGATACATGATTAATAAATTTCTCCAAAAATTCACATATCTTACAGTATGCATCGATACACACTCTTATGCATCAATACATAAAGCTGTTTTGTGGTATAACAGTAACTGTTTTGCAGCATATATAAGACAGGTTATAACAGCAGTGCAAGACACGAATTCATTGAGGGAAAACAATTGAACACAAGATCAAAAGCAGTGTTGGAGCAATTGTTTGAGAGCAAATTAGAAACCTGAAAGAGACTTCATCTTCTTCATCTTCTCAATCACTTTTCTTCAAGAACATTTACACATAACCATTCTTGTTCTTTGGATTAAAGAAGCATCGAGATAACGTTCAGTGGTACGATTAAGGATCTAGCTGTGGTTTGCAGTGGAACGATCGAGGATCTAGCTGAGTTGAAGATTGAAGGGGGTTTCTAGGAAAAACCTACTAGTTTGTCCTTCAAGAACTGGAGTGTTCTTGAGGGTTTGGGAGTCACGTTTGCAGAACATATTCAGCCGCAGCGTTGCGTTTGGAGATCAGGGGATTTCGCAAGCAGGTCGTGGAACCGGTGAATTGTTTGCAATTTCGTGCAGGAAAATCTTGATCGTGTTCAGATCAAGTGAAGGTTCATACAAGAAGAGGTTCTTAGAGTTTAGAATTCTGTCTTTGTATCATAACCTTGTATCAATGGATTCGGCAAAAATTGATAATCAAAGTTCTCAATTTCATTTGAAATTGAGAGGGAGACGTACCCACACGCGAGGACGACGTGGGGAACTTCCTTACCAAATCTCTGCGTATCGTATTCTTACCTTACTCCTCTTTACGTTTTAAAACTGTTTTAGCAATTTCAGTTAGTGTGTGGTGATTGTTCCTATTGCAAGACAGCAGTGGCAAGAAAACTTTTAATCAAACTCCATTGCTGTTTATCATCGATCACATACACACCAACTGTTTGATAAAACGGTTAGCTAGATTTAATTCATTGGAAATAGACTTTAATGATAAGTGCATTCAATTAGTTAAAATTCTGGTGTGAATTGTCTCTGTCATTCTCATTAAAATCCAGCAATTAAACTTGTGTGTCCGGCTTTCTAGTAGCGGTTCAGAATAGACGGAAGTCGATTCGGGACTGATTTTTCCGCCAACTTTGAAAACTCTGATAAAATTTCAAATCCATTAAATTTCAAAGAGGTGATCTATTCATCACAAGAGTTCTCCAACAGAGGTAATATCAATCCTTTCTACAATTTTCTTATTGCTAAGTGATTGTGTATGTTAGAACAAATGTTCTTACTCTAGTTGATATAAAATTTGATTGCATATACTCCTTGTCTATATTGTGTGCACATTGTAACACCCCGATAATAATATGGTAATTATTTAAATTAAGTTAATAATATATTTATTAATTTAATTAGATAATTGGATTATTATTATTATTATTTTGGAATAATATTATTGGATTTTATTATTGGAGTATATAAGTGGGAATAATAAAAAGTCCCAATTTTTTGGAAAAAGGTTTTCACGTGAAAAGGAAAACAGAGCAAGCGGCTGAAAGTGGGAAAGGGCAAAGAGGCAGAGCAAGAGAAGAGGAAAAGCTTGAAGCTAACGGAATTTGCCGGATTAACTCAGGTAAGGGGGGTTTATCATCGATTAATGGGTATTATGGGATAATATGTGATGGGTAGTGAGAAACCATTGATTTGCCTCTGATTGAATGATGTATGATGAATTTGTGAAACTTTGGATGAACGAAATTGGATTATGATTGAGAGGAATTCGTAGGGATTAGAGGTAGAAAGGTTAGCAATTTGTGAAATCGAAAGTGTATGATTCGTGTTAGATGATATGAATGAATTGTGTGAAAAAATTGGATTGTAGAAGGTTGAATTGGATAGATCTCGTAGCAGAGAAAGCCATAGCAGATCTGGGAATTCTGGTTTCTGGTCATACGCGTATGGCACTAGGCAATACGCGTATGAGATGGCTGGTACGCGTATGGATGAGGCCTTACGCGTATGGGTGAGGAAAATGATATTTTGAACGTAGATTTGTCTCTGTTGATACGCGTATGAAAGAGTGGTACGCGTAGCATACGCGTATGAGACTGATGATACGCGTATGGGTTGGGCGAGGAAACGCGCCATACGCGTATGGGCATAGGCAATACGCGTATGGGCAGACTTGTCGTTTTTCTGAACTGTTGTTGTGCAGTTTTTGGTTGTTTAGGCTGAGTGATGTAACTTAGCTGATGTATGACGTAGTAGGGATCATTTCCCATTGTTTTGAGTAGTATAGGTATTAGTAGAGTGTGCTAATACTGTGTTTGATTATGCGGCATGACATGATATGCTTTTGTGATAAAATGTGTTGATGATGTGTGATGGTATGCATGATGCTGTGATTGTATCAGTTATGTATGCATTTGTGAATAGACTGTTGATGGCTTAGAGTGTGAGCGTATGTCTATTCTTGAGTTGTTGTTGTTGTTGCATTGCTAGGTGATTAGCCGGCATATTGTGGCCCATTTGGGGTGGTAGCTAATTCCCATGGTGAGGAATTAGTGAGTAAATCATTTTGATTGTTGTTGATGTTTGCATGCTAGGTGATTAGCGTGCATAGCATGGCCCATTTGGGGTGGTAGCTAATTCCCATGGTGAGGAATTAGTGAGTGAGTCACTATGTCTCAAATGAGTGGGACTAGTGAGCTTGGTAGCCGTGCCTGGATTTGGACGGTGAGGTTGAACTATATGTTCACAAATAGTCGGTACCGCATGCATGGAGTCTCATTGCATAATATATGTATGGCGTATAATATGAATGGATGTATTCCAATATTATACGTGTGTTTGTGTTGGTGTTGAGTATTATGTTGAGTTGATGTGCTGTTACTGAATATATATATTTGGATTAGGGTGATGAAGTGTGTTAAATTACTTAACATGACATGATATTTTATAATACTTATTATATCGATTGAGGAACTCACCCTTACAACTGTTTTTCAGGTAACGAGCAGTGATTGAGTAGGAGCTAGTACTTGGAGTCTAGAGTAGTTCCTTAGTGGGT
This sequence comes from Lathyrus oleraceus, assembly GCF_024323335.1. Lineage (NCBI taxonomy): Eukaryota > Viridiplantae > Streptophyta > Magnoliopsida > Fabales > Fabaceae > Lathyrus > Lathyrus oleraceus. The sequence continues at coordinate 483,297,861 of NC_066585.1, read as the reverse complement.
CATGCTCGGATAGATGTAACATCGGGAAGGGATGTTTTAAATGTTTTACTGTTGGTTGTGAACCATTTTACATGTAATGTGTTACATGTTTTGATTGATTTGATTTATATCCGCTGCGATTTATGCAAATGTTTATTTGATTTAATAAAGAGCATGACTGTTATTTTGGAACATGGTGTGAAGTGAGTACGTGACACCCTTAACTGCATAATTACTCTGATGTTGTATTTTGATATTTAATTTAAATTATTGGGGTATTTTAGAAGGGTGTTACATTAGTGGTATCAGAGCATAGTCGGTCGAGTCGAGTCGTAATTATTCTGTTTCCCTGTACGGGATAGGTGTTGTGTAACCTATCAGTACTCATTGTTTTAGTTTGTTTGGGGTTTCAGAATAGAGATGGCTGGAAGAGGTAGAGATGATGCTGCAATTGCTGAGGCTCTGGGTATGCTAGCTGGAGTACTTGGAGGAAATCCGAATGTTGTGGGAATGGGAGCTGCTCGTCAACTGAGTGAGTTCCAGAAGAACAATCCTCCAATGTTCAAGGGAGCATACGATCCAGATGGTGCTCAGAAGTGGTTGAAGGAGATCGAGAGAATCTTCCAAGTGACTGAGTGTGCCGATAACCAGAAGGTCAGGTTCGGTACGCATATGCTGTCAGAAGAAGCAGATGATTGGTGGGTTGCTACCCGCACTGAGTTGGAATCTGCTGGGAATGTTGAGATCACTTGGGCTGTGTTCAGAGAGAGATTCCTGAGGAAGTACTTTCCAGAGGATGTCAGAGGAAAGAAAGAGATAGAGTTTTTGGAGTTGAAGCAGGGTAACAGGTCTGTTACTGAGTATGCTGCTAAGTTCACAGAGCTGTCAAAGTATTACACTCCCTATAATGAGGCTGCTGGAGAATTTTCGAAATGTGTGAAGTTTGAGAACGGGTTGCGTCCCGAGATCAAGCAGGCTATTGGATATCAGCGGATTAGAGTGTTTTCTGACTTGGTTGACTGTTGCAGGATTTTTGAACAGGATTCCAAGGCTAGAGCAGAGAGCTATCAGCAAAGGGTTGATAGGAAAGGCAAGAATCAGAATGATCGTGGAAAACCGTATGCAGCTGGCAAAGGTTTTCAGAGACAGAGTGGGATGAAGAGGCCTAGTGGGGGAGACTCCAGTGCCCCTGCTAAGTGTTACAGATGTGGTCAGGCTGGACATCGTATCCATGAGTGTACCAGTAATGAGAAGAAGTGTTTTAAGTGTGGAAAAGGTGGTCATTTGGCTGCAGATTGCCGGTTGAAGACGGTGACTTGTTTCAACTATGGAGAGGTGGGTCATATCAGTCCACAGTGTCCTAAGCCGAAGAAAGAGAATCAGTCGGGAGGAAGGGTCTTTGCTTTATCGGGTTCTGAGACTTCTGCAGATGATCGTTTGATCCGAGGTACGTGTTATATTAATGGCTTTCCTCTTGTAGCTATTATTGACACCGGTGCTACTCATTCCTTTATATCTTTGGATTGTGCTGTGAAACTTAAGTTAGAGATATCTGAGATGTATGGTAGTATGGTGATTGATACTCCTGCAAAGGGTTCAGTGACTACTACTTCAGTTTGCTTGAGCTGTCCTTTGAATATTTTTGGTAGAGATTTTGGGATAGACCTTGTGTGTCTTCCACTAGTGCAGATTGACGTTATCTTGGGTATGAACTGGTTGGTGTTTAACCGAGTTTCTATCAACTGTTTTGATAAGACTGTGATATTTCCTGAGATTGAAGAAGGAAAGAGTTTGTTTCTATCAGCAAGGCAGGTAAATGAGGAAGTAGCAGATGGGGCAGAATTGTTTATGCTGTTAGCGACTTTGGAGGTTAAAGATAAACTGGTGATTGGCGATCTAGCCGTGGTGTGTGATTTTCCTGATGTGTTTCCAGGAGAAGTGAATGAATTACCGCCAGAGCGTGAAGTTGAGTTCTCGATTGATTTGGTACCTGGTACTAGACCGATATCGATGGCTCCGTATCGTATGTCTGCTATTGAGTTAGCTGAATTGAAGAGTCAGCTGGAAGATCTGTTGGGTAAGAAATTTATTCGTCCGAGTGTGTCACTGTGGGGTGCACCAGTGTTATTGGTTAAGAAGAAAGAAGGTACTATGAGGTTGTGTGTGGACTACAGGCAACTGAATAAAGTGACGACCAAGAATCGGTATCCTTTGCCGAGGATTGATGACTTGATGGATCAGTTGGTTGGTGCGAGTGTGTTCAGCAAGATAAATTTGAGATCTGGGTATCACCAGATACGTGTGAAAACTGAGGATATTCAGAAGACTGCTTTCAGAACAAGGTATGGACATTATGAGTATTCTGTAATGCCTTTTGGTGTGACTAATGCGCCTGGAGTATTCATGGAGTATATGAATAGGATTTTCCATCCGTACTGTAGCGGTGTATTCGTCGCTATATGATTTATCGATTAAACCATAAGCAAAGCATACAATGAAATTTCGAGTCGCCACCGCACTTTTATTTATCCAAAGGACTGGCTAAAAAGCGAACAAAAGCCTAAGAAGTTTTACACGTAGAAAACTAATAAAAAGATCAGAGATTCTGGGTAAGGGGTAAATTACGCAATGGGAAGGTGTTAGGCACCCATCACGTCCTAGGTACTCCTAGGGAGCCCTTTTCACACATGTTGTACTAAATTGTTATTTGTTATGACATAAGTATTGTGCAAACATGATTGGGATGATGAGAAAAGAATATACAATTTTTATTGGGTTTGAACGGATGAACCCGCTGCCTACGTACCTTCCATCAAAGGTAAGGATCAAAACGCCGTAGTTCGGCTAAAAGATTTCCAAAAGTTGGTGGATTCAGTTTTAAACACAAGCACTGAGGCTTTTCATTATCAATGGGAGAACACTCGACCAAAAACAACATCCACCATGCGAGGATAGCTTCGACGTACTAGAGGGGTTAGCCCTGTTTTCAGTACGGAAGTCTTACTGTCGACTCACTAAGGATAGGCAAGATTTACATCAACCACAATGATAATTGAAACCTATGGCCAATGCATGAAAAGATTAACAATGGACAAAGCCAAAACAAGTGAATGAGTGAAATTAATTGATTGTGATTATGAAAGTGAAGTCAAAGTATAATTAAGATTGATTCAAAAGAAGTGTTATGAAAATGAGTTTTGAAAAAAAGTCAAGGACTTGGGGTCCAGGTTTTTAGTTGGAAAACATGAAGATGTTTGCACAATATCTATGCCAAGTTGGAAATCAAAGTGTGAAAAGGTTTAGGACATAATGAGAATGAATGGATGGGGATGGATTGTAAAACTTCTTAGAAGGTTCACTTCTTGAAATCATATAGAGGATGATTCAAATGTGTCCTTTGGAATAGCAATGGATAATAACAAACAAACAAGAAAGTCAACAAAAGCGGATATCGGATGCCAATCACTGGGCTTATACCAATCTCCTAAAATAAAACTGGATATCAGATGCCACTCAATGGTCTTACACTAATCTCCTCAAACAAAGAAATAAAAGGTGGATACCGGATACCAATAGATGGATTTACACCAGTCTCCTAAAACAAAAATGGATATCAGAGGCCACTCAATGGTCTTACACTAATCTCCTAAAAAGAAAACAAAGATGAAATATGGAAGTCAACTGCCAATCTATCTGGACTTAGATTAACTTCACATATGCTCATAGGAAAACCAATGCCACATTACAGGGACTTACAATGGATCCTCACATACAAGAACAAAAGCAACAAATGATCACAGGAAAGCAAATGCCAACTTACAGGGACTTACAATTGCAACCTCACATACCAACAATCAAAACAACTTATGATCACAGGAAAACAGATGCCAACTTACAGGGACTTATAACTGCAACCTCACATACAATCGAACCAAACAACAGAAGATATGAGTGACCAATGAGGTCTTACACTCTATCCTTCCACATCATAGGAACAAAGGCCAAAGAAATGGACTTACAATTGTCCTCAATGGGCAAACAACAATGACAATATCACAAAGACAGATGAGATGATTGTGCATTAATGAGCAATTAATGATGATGATAAATGCATGAAGCATACAAGCAAACATGTGCATATGAAGCAATCAATCAATCAATCAATATCAAACAGCACACTCTATAGCCAAACAAGGAGGCTCACACAAGAGGGTTAGGCACTGAGGCCAACTGGAATAGGGTCAAAGAGTTGCTCTTAACCTTGCCATTGAGGGGCTAAGGTGAAGCAGATGAAAGGAGATGAGGGGTGTGCCTCATTGCTCTTATCCCTGATCAGGGAGAGCATATGAGAAAGTGTGGGAGCTCAGAAAGATGGAGCTCTTTCCACATTAGACTCTATAGATCTTGGGTTTTGATCTCAATGCTACAACCATGTAATGGGAGCAAGGAGAAGACTCACTGAATAGTAGGGGATAGGTTGCTTATCCCTTTGATCTACCAATTGCCTTACTTGAAGGACTTTTCCTGCTTGGGACAAATATAAACACACACAAGCATTGCCTCTTAAGGAGGACTTCAGACAGTTTGCCCGACCAAATAACAGGCCGGGTCTCCAGACTACATGAAGAAAGAGGGATTATACCTCAAAGCAAATTGCTAAATAGCAAAGCAAAACAAGTTCAAAGAACTTAAGCAACTAATGGTACGTGAAATAGTCAAACAAATTAGTACACAGTTCAACAGTTTAAATCAGAAGGAGATAGAATTAACAGTCAAAACAGACAGGCAAATGTGCAAAGCACAAGGCACAAGGCTTATGAGCCAAGCAACCTACAAAACAAAGAGGTTAGCACATGATAAACAATCAAGCTCAAACAAATTGGATTGTTCTCTTTGAAGCATTTGTGCTTAACCTGAAACAATGAGCTCAAACATAAGCAACAGGACCACTAGGACAAGCCTAGGGTCAAAATAAATGAGAAAGTCAAAACAACAAATGAAAGTCAACCAAAATCAAGTTTAAACAATCAAGAAGCAAACTCAATTGGTCCCACATTCATATCATTCATCATCATGATTTCATAAGCAAAGGAAGTCAAAGCATGGCAAATGAAAGCTCATAGAAGTCAACAGCAAGACTTGCATCAAAACCAATCATAATCAATTCCAAAAATTATCAAATAATTCAGGGTCAATCACAATCCACATAATGACATGCATATAAAATTTCAGCTCAATTGGATCATGGGAAGATGGTCAATTAAAATCAGAAAGTCAAGACAATTTCAAGTATGAACAAAGAAGTCAAACATTCATGGGTCAATTTCAAAAAATCATAACTAAATGAAAACAGATGAGAAATGAATGGGATCAACACCACTGCAAAGCTCAAGATGTCTAGTATGCACATGTAAAATTTCATGATCATCCAATAAGGTATGAGAATTTCACAAAGGAAATGGCAAGATGTATCACACAAGTCAACATTTTGGTCAAACAGGGGATAAAATCTCAAACAATTTGGAAATGCCATAATTAATTCCAGGAAAATTCACACATCAACTAGACATATAAGAGATGGCTCATGCAAAATTTCACATTAATTGGAGGTCAGGAAGCATGTCAACAAAAATCATGAACTTGCATATCAATGGTGTGACACAAATTGTCACACCCTAGTTCAAAAATTCATATCTCACAAACCACATAAGATAAATTCAAGAACTCTACATCAAAACAAACATGAATGAGTGTAGATTAACCACAAAAAATTTCAGGGGCATTGGATAAATCATCATCATTTCACAAAAGGATTGGCAAAAGGTACAAAATAAGCATACATGACAAGAAACCTAAAGCCTTAAAAAATCCAGCCAACCAAAAATTCAGCAAAAATCATGATAAAATAGTAGACATTCATGTGAATATGATGCAGAAAATTTCATGATTTTTGGATGTGAAATGAGTGAATTGTGATTTTTGTAACATGATGAACAATTTGGAAGGACGTGGACAAAATAACATGGAATAATGGTCAAACAAGTTGACCGAGTGGCATTGTGGTAAATATGCGCCTCACTAATCTAAACGCTGCGTACAGGGCATGGAAATGAAATGTTCTCATTGGTTGTCACCAATGGAACAGTAACTCAAGCAGAAAAAACCAACAACAACAGCCAATCGTGTTCTGGGTTCAAAACCCTTAGGGTTTATGCAACAGCAACTCAACTTCATGCAACCAACATCACAAAACGGAATTCATACAAAAATGCATCAGCAGCATGGCAGTGAAAATGGTGATATTCATGCAACAAAAGCAACATAAGTAGCCAACACACATGCATACGTGAAACAGGATTTTTGGAAAAATATTAGGGTTTTCAAAACAGCAGTAACAGCTTCATCACCTCCAGCAAATCGAGCAAAAACAAATCACCCAGAAACAGAAATTGCTTATACCATCGTGATCATCAAACAACACACATACATATTCCATCATTCATTTACATTACAACACTCTAGATAGCATGAATCAAGCAAAAACCACTTTGAATTTCAAAAATAAAAACTAGATTTCTCCTAAACCAAACAACCGTTTAACACGATTCCAAGTTCATAACACTCAGCAAGGCAAGGACTATCAAAAACATAGCATGGATAAGAGAAAAAAAGAGAGTCGAAATTTTACTTGGTTATGAAGAAATGGAGGAAGCAGTTGTTATTTTGATGATATAGGCACAAACAGATGTCCACAATGCTTTGAAATGATGAATGCTTGAAGCTATTTAGCTCAGCAAAGCTTGGAAACTTCCAAATCTCGATTTGCCATTGGAGGAGTCTTGGAGAAAACAGAACACGATGCTGCACTACAGATGATGAATGGTGCTTGAAAAAGGCTCCAAGTGATGGCTAGGTGATGGAACAATGAAGGAGTCCTCGAGTCCTTTGAAGCTTTGGTCAGAAATTGCAAAGTGAGAAAATGGAATTTTTGAGAGAATGAGAGTTTCTGTTGTTTTGGCAGCTGCTAGCTAGGGTTCAAAATGCAGAAAATATCCTTAAATACTTCTGTTTTAACTTGGTTAATGAAGTGTTAAACCAGATTAACTCAAATGGAACCATTTGCACATTTTGCTAATTTTCACCAAGTGCACATGGAGGTATGGTGCTGTACACGAATTTGGGCCTTTGGGCAAGTCACAAATGATGTTTCTGAACATTTCCAATTGGCCAAAGTGAGTAAAAATCAATAATTCAAAAAGTCAACTTTTGGTCAAACTTGAATTTAAATGAAACAAGTCCAAAAATGCCATTTTGATTGGCAAGGTTTTGGTGTATGAAATTTATATTTTTGGAAAGAGGAGATGAAATGTGGTTTGTAGGAAAAAACCCCACCAAAATTGGCCAAATGGTTTGAGAGATATGGCCTTTTGAAGTTCATGAATTTGTGAAAATGAATTGATCATATCTTGACAACCATACATGGGATTTGAGAGTTCTTGGACTTTTTGAAACTGGGAGAACAAGATCTTCAACTTTCATGTTGGGCAAAAATTCATTTGAAGCTTGTATCATGATGTAAGTTTAAGATCAAGAAGTTTCCATTTTTGGCAGTTGAAATTACAGGTCCACTTTCTATTTTGGGAAATTTTCTGTTTGACCTCAAATTCTTCCATGATGAGGTTTGGCATGATATATGAGGCTTGTATAGACATGAATGAGCTCCTTCAAATCAATTCTATCCATCAAATCACTGATTAAATCCACAGTTGACCAAGTTTGACTTCAGTTGACTTTTCTAGGGTTTTGGATGATTGAAGCATTTCTGATGAATTCCAAACCCTAATTCCTTGAGACCTTGACTCCAAATGATGTCCCAAGTTATATGAACTCTTGATTATTGATCATGGTGCCCAAATTCTGCAAGAATGGCCACCATCCATTGCTTTGACTGACCAGTGACTGATTCTGACCTAATTGCTGATGATTGCTTCAACTGCAAGCAACAAGGTTAAACTGACAATATTTTTGTACTTTTTTTTGGTTAGTAAACAATATGAAAGGCAAAGATATACAAATGCAAGGCATGCTTGGTGATCAAGAATCAACCCACAAGGCAATCTACCCACTAGGAGGGAAGCTAAGGCATGCAATGATCCTTGAGGCCATGATATGATATGATATGGGCCATGAGGGATCTTAGGGCCAAAATTGGGGTCTTACAGATGCCCCTATTTAAGGTCATTCTATCCGGAGAAGTGAAGTTTAGAAATCTTCAACTCGACGCGGTAGAATGGGCTTAAATAATAGTAATGAGACAAATTTTGGTCCCTAAGAGACCTCATGATGCAGATGTATGCATGCAAAAGACACAAACTCTGTGGGGAATATTGTTCACACAGAAGAAAAGACGATCCATCGGAGTAATACACTCACCAGGAACAGAGACTCTGACAAGACTCTAGTTGGGGATAAACAAAACTGACACAGCGTGAACAAATACACGACTCTGATTAGGAAATAACAGAAAACAAACTGGAGACCTCACTAGGGAGTGAAGGACTCACACTGGGAAAAGAATTCCAAAGGAAAATAAATCCATTGGAGAGACACAAGCTGACTCCTGGGGAGAAGCAAAAGGAAAACTTCACTGAGGAAGCACCAAAGAAATGAGATGTTACCGGTATAAGGGTAACGAAAATCAGGAAAATCTGACTCCACAGGGGGACCGAGGTCATAATAGGGAGTAGAAAAGAGGGAACACCAAGGATACTGGTTACTGGGTATATAATAGGTGACCGACCAATGCGTGAATTGGATTTCACTTCCAAAACACTCATCATCCTGAAGAGAGCTAGAGAAGCAAACTTGTTTATAGGATGGATATTTGATTCTACAAAGAATACGAATCTTACTCCGAGGGGAAAGCAACAAAGGATTCCAACCAAAGAGCGCATGAGACACATTATTCATTACCGGCAGACCGTGAATAATATACTCGAAAGGAAAATTATCCTGAACCGGTTACTGGGTTGTTTATAGGATAAAATTCGAAATCGTGAATTGGTTTTCACTTCCAAAACACTCATCACCCTGAAGAAAGCTAGAACAGCAGTCTTGTTTATAGGATGGACATTCGATTCCACAAGGAATACGAATCTTACTCAACTGGGGACACAAACCCAAAGAGTGCATGAGATACAATATCCATTACCGGCAGACCGTGGATAAGATACTCGCATGAGATATATTATCTATTACCGTCAGAACGTAGATAATAAACTCGCATGGTAAGAAACACCAGAGATACCGGTTACTGGGTATATAATAGGTGATCTACCGAAAACGTGAATTGGATTTCACTTCCAAAACACTCATCATCCAAAACACAAACTGGTTAAAGGATGGATATTCGATTCTACAAAGAATACGAATCTTGCTCAGTTGGGGAAAATCAACAAAGGATTCCAACTAAAGAGCGCATGAGATATATTATTCATTACCGGCAGACCGTGAATAATATACTCGAAAGGAAAAGACACCAGAGATACCGGAGTACTGGGTATATAATAGGTGACTAACCACAATAGAGAGACAATCGATACCAAGCATCCGGGTAAACGAAAGACAACTCAAAGGGATAAATTGCAAGCATCCGGCAATTATCCAACAACAAGAATATTCGACTCCGCAGAGGGAAAATGACGAATCTTACTCGACCGGGGAAACGCAAAAGGCTTCGACTGAAGAGTGCATGAGATATATCATTCATTACCGGCAGACCGTGAATAATATACTCGCATGGAAGATTATCCACAACCGGTTATTGGGTTAATAAAGGATAAATCAACCGAAAAGAAAGGCATCGGGATACCAAACTAGGTATATAATGATGACCAATCAAAGGGGAGCAACAGACATTACCAACAAAAGGGTAAATGAAAGGCGATCTGCTGAGGATAAATTGCAAGCATCCGGCAATTATCCACAGGGACTAGCTGGGGATACATTGGTATACAACCAATGATCCGGGGAACAAATCACTAGCAAACGGTGAAAGGACCCACTGGGGATAAAATTGCTAGCATATGGCAATTATCCACAAAAGATTTGCTGAGGATATAAGTGCTGATCTGAGCAACTTATACAAGCAAAGGAAAATCAACATCAAGAACTAGATGAAGATAACCACAAAATTAGGGTTCACATCTACCGAATACGAGGTAGAAGACCAACAACTCCACGTGGGGATAGAACAAATCACAAATCCGCACGGGAAACCAAAATAGGGTTTATAACAAACCACAAACTGCTGAAGAGCAGGAAAATAGGGTTTACAACTACCGGTATGAGGTAGAAAACCAAAAACTCTGGCTGGAGAATAAAAGGTGTATAACCACAAATTCTGTCAAGACAGCCAGGGAAAAGTAGGACTTATAACTACCGGTTCGTAGGTAGAGGCCCCAAAAACATTCCGCTGGGGAACAACCCACTGGGAAGCACGACATTTGACAAATAGCCAATTCGGGAATAATCCGAAAAGACGGACTGAATCAAGACACGTCCTAATGAGGATATAACTCAAATAGGAAAATCCATCCCAATATATGTATTGGGAGGAAACAGAAGAAACCGTCATCCACGAGGATATATCTCAGTGGGGAACTGCAGAAGGAAAGACAACATTTTCTGCTTATGGGGTTGACTCTATATGGAGAGATTTAAAACACCCGACATCTACTTGGGGAGATCTGTAAAGAGATCTATATCACCATAGCAGGAGACACGACAAACAAAAGATATATGGCAAGAAATGCAACATGAATATCTGAATGTTTATGAATATGCATGAATATGCGTAATTTATGTTTGATGAATGCTGACAAAACAGACAATTCTAACACAAGCAGGTTCAGGAACCAAACGTCCGGTATTATACTTCCAGGGGAAAAACCAGCTGGAGAGCCAATCTGCGGAGATCTATATGCTGTCAAGCAAAGATCTGCGGGTACTGCTGAAGAAGCAGCGGGTCAGAGATATCAGGAAACAACCCAATCAGGGTACAGAAAGTCACAACGGGCAAAACAGCCACCAAGACGAATCTGTAGGAGAACAAGAGAAATCCCAAAGTATCTGCAGGGGATCCCAGTGTTAACTGAGAAACAAAAAGTGCATTGCACGAACTGCTGTAGAAGCAACTCCACATAACTCCGCTGGGGAACAACCCACTGAGGGAGAATGATATCATCCAAATAGAATCTAATAGCATAAGCAACTCTACTGGGGAAAAACTGTCGGCTACTCTCTTGGGAACAAACCACTGAGGGAGGACAGATCAAACAAGTAGATTCTGCAACGAACCACTCCACTTGGGCAGAATATACAGCAAACTGATCACAACAAGTAGATTCTGCAATAAGCCACTCTACTGGGGATCACAAACAGTCAGGAAATCAATCCATTCTCTGGAGGCTAGAGCCATCATCCGACCATACTAGGGATTGAAGGAGTATTCAACAGGCACAACTGCCACAACAGACATCCTAAAGACTAAGCTGAGGAAAAGATGGATGCAATACCGGGATATCAACCCAAATCAGACAACGAGTAGGAAAATAAATCCTGCTCTGCTGAAGAGAAAAACTCTGATGGAGAGATAGCAACAATTCCGCAGACGACTTCGCCATGGAAAAAGGTAAAGTACCGGGTATCAAACCACTGACTTACCGAGTCTTCAAAAAGAAAGCGGTCGTGCTGAGGAAACAGACAATTCCGCTGGCAACTGCACTGGGAAGAGTGATAACAACTCTGCTCGCAAATCCGATGGGGATATCAATAACAGCTCTACTCATGACTGCGCTGAGGAGACAAATAAAGTCTGGGGCAGACAAACCACTGGAGAAAGTGACGGGGCACCAAGATGACAAACCATCAACCGCCGAAACTTCACAAGAAAACACCCATGCTGGGAAAACTGCTGCTGGAGAAAACGAAGTCTTCAACAACACTCTGCTTGCGACTATACTGGGGAACAACCCCAACAACAACTTTGTCTGAGGAACAACCCCAACGAAGATCTGGAGAAAGAAGATACAACCAAACCAGGAATATGAACAAATGTCTTACCTGTTGGAAATCATGCCACCCTCGGGAGAGCACTGAGATATTCTTGAGTATCCTTTCAATCTTGTGAACGTTCACTTTGTTTAGAACAATATATTTTGAAAAATTTGATTTGTTTAAAACAATGACATTTTATCAATTTAAAACATGCAAAACATTTGTTGAGTTAAAACAAATAAGAGTGCAAATAATTGGATAAAAAGCTCAAATTGATTGGATGGAATGGTAGCCTGCAAATGGCAAGACTCCATAGATCTGTACAAATTTGAAATCAGTGATATATATTGGAAGAGGGCTACATTGAACATAATGATCCTTTCTCTACCAATTTGAATCTCGATGTATCCGAAGCTTCGGTTGACGACGAATCGAGAATCTTCTGACGAAATGACGACTGATAAACCAGAAAGTCTTGTCAGGATGCAGTTACTTGCCAAATCCCTAATTTTTGCCTAGATTGCCCCAGAGTGAGGTACTCAATCTAGCGGGATGCAAATATTCTTTTTTTTTTTCAAGTCTCTAATTTTTGCCTGGATTACCCTTGCGGGTTCTCCACCGAGACGCTCATTTTTGCCTAAGCCGCCCTTTCGGGCTTTCAACTTAGCGAGCTATTCTGTTTTTTTCATTTGTTTTTTTTTTTCATTTGCATATACTTTTTTTCTAGGCAAAGTATTTCTTAACTGCGTCTGAATTCACAGGACGAGTGAAATCCTCCCCATCCATTGTTGTAAGCATCAAAGCACCGCCTGAAAAGGCTCTCTTAACAACATATGGACCCTCGTAGTTTGGAGTCCACTTGCCCCTGGAATCGGGCGCGAAAGACAAAACTTTCTTGAGCACGAGGTCACCTTCTCGGAACACACGAGGCTTGACCTTCTTATCGAATGCTTTCTTCATTCTTTGCTGATATAACTGATCATGACACATGGCAGTTAATCGCTTCTCTTCAATCAGATTCAACTGGTCATAACGACTCTGAATCCATTCAGCATCAGTCAACTTGGGACTTGAGGGTATAATTTTTCTTTTTTCCCTTGGAAAAATTTTGAAAAAAATTTCCTGGTTTTTGATTTTTTTCTTATTTTTCACCCTCTTTCTTCTTTTTTTTTTTTTTTTGTTTTTTTTTGTTTTTTTGTTTTTTTTTTGATTGATTGCATTATGCAATGCCCCAGTTTGACTGTTTTGCTGATTCTCATGATACAGCTGAATGAGCTCCTTTGGTGCTCAAGAAGGCGGGTACTCTCATCAGGAATCCCCTTCAACATCATCTTCCTCTGCCTCAGATACAAGGACTTCAAGATTGGGAGATGGCGTTGGATCATTATGTTCAATGGGTTTAGAAATCCCTGCATAATGATTCTGGATAATGAAAAGCTTTTGAATTTTAAACAAGTAAACCATTATGCAGATGAAAAATGTTGTTTTATTGTTTTTCATGGTTTTTTGTGATCACTGATTTCATGCAAAAAGCAAAAAGTGAAAACAAATGGAAAAACAAATGTTTAACAATACATTAATTGAATGAAAACATCATTGTATTAAATGCTGCCAACAATGTCATCACTTCTCCTTTTGGCATGGGAGAAGGGTTTCAAACAAAGTGAACAAATCACGCTGATTTATGGATGACCGTAGGAACATCCACAGCGACCCAATTGTGGCAGACACCACCAGGAATAACGAAGTTGTTCAGGTCCTCTGCATCCTCTTCCGAGATATCAGCAGCCTCTTCTTCAGGTTGATCGTCATGGATGAAACCTCCACTTGCGAACAAACCTTGCTCATTAAGTGCCCCAGAACAATAGCCAATGCCAGCCCGAGATTGGTTAACCAGGAATAAATCCATCAACAGTACTAAGTCTGGCAAAATCCTCTTCTGAGTCCACAACTCTCTTGCTCAGGATGATCCATCAATCTGGCAGAATCGGCTCTGGTATAGTACCGGCGAAGTGCGTCTTCAAAATAACTGAAGATCGCAGGGTCAGACCACAGGACGGGAAACTGGAACAAAACACCCGCTGATGCAAATGATGCATGAAGTGTTTATGCATATGCTTGTTTTATTATTTCAAAGGAACTCAAGGGTTCTATTTGCAAACTTTGATATTTTTAAGCATTTTGATCATATATGAGAATATCTAATCAGGTATATCAGGTGAAAAAATTTTCCCGGTTTTTTCATGTTTTGAAATTTTTTGCAAATAAACTTCTTTGAGTTCCTTGAAAATTTTCTTTTTTTCTGATGATATGGAGTGCAGATGAATGCATGAATGTATGAATGCAACAATCACACTCAAGGATCAAGCAAGGCACACCAAACAAAGGTCGTGGGAAAGCTCAATGTATCCCTAATATCAATCATCCATTTTGGTGGATTTAGGTTTTCACCTTATCGACACCCAAGTTCCATTGATATTAACGGTACATGAACCGGCTCAGACATTCTTAATATCAACCAGCCGCTTTGGTGGATTTTAGGTTTTACACCTGATCCGGGATCCATTGATATTAACAATGTTTGAACGACTCAACCACGAATCACGGGTTTGTTGAGAGTCACTAGCATGGAGTCTCGGTTAAGAGCCACCCAAAGGGAGTGTACTAGGGTTTAAACCTGCCAGACATGTTCTATCAGAGGTCCCCATAATCATCGTTCCATCTCTCGAATATTATCGGAGGAACGAATACTCGTATTCCAAGAATATTCTCAAGAGAAACTCTTACGAGTGTAGTATCGCGTAACAATCGTGTCAGAACTGACATCTGAACGACCTCCGCACTACGGTCCTAAAAATAGGCCAAGATGGGTTTGGTAAACTAAGGTCCTTGGCTTCTGCGGAACATGATTGAAAGAATAATGCCTAACCACAAATAACTTGTGTGACATTATTAATCCAACATGACCTCCACCAAGTGAATGGACTCGCAAGTCAACTGGCTAAGGAATACTCCACACCAATCGACAAGACTATGCCATTCTCCTATCCTAGAGTGCACTCGAGTTCCGGTATAGAACTCATCTCACAGATCACCAAAGCAAACAGCAATTGTATATCAAGCAATTCACACATTACAATCAATACAGTGATCCCAAATTGTACAAAAATATGTCATATAACAAATGATAATATAGCACAACAAGGGTGAAAAGTAGGCAATACCACCAAGGGTCAATATCCCCAGCAGAGTCGCCACTTTTCTGTAGCGGTGTATTCGTCGCTATATGATTTATCGATTAAACCATAAGCAAAGCATACAATGAAATTTCGAGTCGCCACCGCACTTTTATTTATCCAAAGGACTGGCTAAAAAGCGAACAAAAGCCTAAGAAGTTTTACACGTAGAAAACTAATAAAAAGATCAGAGATTCTGGGTAAGGGGTAAATTACGCAATGGGAAGGTGTTAGGCACCCATCACGTCCTAGGTACTCCTAGGGAGCCCTTTTCACACATGTTGTACTAAATTGTTATTTGTTATGACATAAGTATTGTGCAAACATGATTGGGATGATGAGAAAAGAATATACAATTTTTATTGGGTTTGAACGGATGAACCCGCTGCCTACGTACCTTCCATCAAAGGTAAGGATCAAAACGCCGTAGTTCGGCTAAAAGATTTCCAAAAGTTGGTGGATTCAGTTTTAAACACAAGCACTGAGGCTTTTCATTATCAATGGGAGAACACTCGACCAAAAACAACATCCACCATGCGAGGATAGCTTCGACGTACTAGAGGGGTTAGCCCTGTTTTCAGTACGGAAGTCTTACTGTCGACTCACTAAGGATAGGCAAGATTTACATCAACCACAATGATAATTGAAACCTATGGCCAATGCATGAAAAGATTAACAATGGACAAAGCCAAAACAAGTGAATGAGTGAAATTAATTGATTGTGATTATGAAAGTGAAGTCAAAGTATAATTAAGATTGATTCAAAAGAAGTGTTATGAAAATGAGTTTTGAAAAAAAGTCAAGGACTTGGGGTCCAGGTTTTTAGTTGGAAAACATGAAGATGTTTGCACAATATCTATGCCAAGTTGGAAATCAAAGTGTGAAAAGGTTTAGGACATAATGAGAATGAATGGATGGGGATGGATTGTAAAACTTCTTAGAAGGTTCACTTCTTGAAATCATATAGAGGATGATTCAAATGTGTCCTTTGGAATAGCAATGGATAATAACAAACAAACAAGAAAGTCAACAAAAGCGGATATCGGATGCCAATCACTGGGCTTATACCAATCTCCTAAAATAAAACTGGATATCAGATGCCACTCAATGGTCTTACACTAATCTCCTCAAACAAAGAAATAAAAGGTGGATACCGGATACCAATAGATGGATTTACACCAGTCTCCTAAAACAAAAATGGATATCAGAGGCCACTCAATGGTCTTACACTAATCTCCTAAAAAGAAAACAAAGATGAAATATGGAAGTCAACTGCCAATCTATCTGGACTTAGATTAACTTCACATATGCTCATAGGAAAACCAATGCCACATTACAGGGACTTACAATGGATCCTCACATACAAGAACAAAAGCAACAAATGATCACAGGAAAGCAAATGCCAACTTACAGGGACTTACAATTGCAACCTCACATACCAACAATCAAAACAAATTATGATCACAGGAAAACAGATGCCAACTTACAGGGACTTATAACTGCAACCTCACATACAATCGAACCAAACAACAGAAGATATGAGTGACCAATGAGGTCTTACACTCTATCCTTCCACATCATAGGAACAAAGGCCAAAGAAATGGACTTACAATTGTCCTCAATGGGCAAACAACAATGACAATATCACAAAGACAGATGAGATGATTGTGCATTAATGAGCAATTAATGATGATGATAAATGCATGAAGCATACAAGCAAACATGTGCATATGAAGCAATCAATCAATCAATCAATATCAAACAGCACACTCTATAGCCAAACAAGGAGGCTCACACAAGAGGGTTAGGCACTGAGGCCAACAGGAATAGGGTCAAAGAGTTGCTCTTAACCTTGCCATTGAGGGGCTAAGGTGAAGCAGATGAAAGGAGATGAGGGGTGTGCCTCATTGCTCTTATCCCTGATCAGGGAGAGCATATCAGAAAGTGTGGGAGCTCAGAAAGATGGAGCTCTTTCCACATTAGACTCTATAGATCTTGGGTTTTGATCTCAATGCTACAACCATGTAATGGGAGCAAGAAGAAGACTCACTGAATAGTAGGGGATAGGTTGCTTATCCCTTTGATCTACCAATTGCCTTACTTGAAGGACTTTTCCTGCTTGGGACAAATATAAACACACACAAGCATTGCCTCTTAAGGAGGACTTCAGACAGTTTGCCCGACCAAATAACAGGCCGGGTCTCCAGACTACATGAAGAAAGAGGGATTATACCTCAAAGCAAATTGCTAAATAGCAAAGCAAAGCAAGTTCAAAGAACTTAAGCAACTAATGGTACCTGAAATAGTCAAACAAATTAGTACACAGTTCAACAGTTTAAATCAGAAGGAGATAGAATTAACAGTCAAAACAGACAGGCAAATGTGCAAAGCACAAGGCACAAGGCTTATGAGCCAAGCAACCTACAAAACAAAGAGGTTAGCACATGATAAACAATCAAGCTCAAACAAATTGGATTGTTCTCTTTGAAGCATTTGTGCTTAACCTGAAACAATGAGCTCAAACATAAGCAACAGGACCACTAGGACAAGCCTAGGGTCAAAATAAATGAGAAAGTCAAAACAGCAAATGAAAGTCAACCAAAATCAAGTTTAAACAATCAAGAAGCAAACTCAATTGGTCCCACATTCATATCATTCATCATCATGATTTCATAAGCAAAGGAAGTCAAAGCATGGCAAATGAAAGCTCATAGAAGTCAACAGCAAGACTTGCATCAAAACCAATCATAATGAATTCCAAAAATTATCAAATAATTCAGGGTCAATCACAATCCACATAATGACATGCATATAAAATTTCAGCTCAATTGGATCATGGGAAGATGGTCAATTAAAATCAGAAAGTCAAGACAATTTCAAGTATGCACAAAGAAGTCAAACATTCATGGGTCAACTTCAAAAAATCATAACTAAATGAAAACAGATGAGAAATGAATGGGATCAACACCAATGCAAAGCTCAAGATGTCTAGTATGCACATGTAAAATTTCATGATCATCCAATAAGGTATGAGAATTTCACAAAGGAAATGGCAAGATGTATCACACAAGTCAACATTTTGGTCAAACAGGGGATAAAATCTCAAACAATTTGGAAATGCCATAATTAATTCCAGGAAAATTCACACATCAACTAGACATATAAGAGATGGCTCATGCTAAATTTCACATTAATTGGAGGTCAGGAAGCATGTCAACAAAAATCATGAACTTGCATATCAATGGTGTGACACAAATTGTCACACCCTAGTTCAAAAATTCATATCTCACAAACCACATAAGATAAATTCAAGAACTCTACATCAAAACAAACATGAATGAGTGTAGATTAACCACAAAACATTTCAAGGGCATTGGATAAATCATCATCATTTCACAAAAGGATTGGCAAAAGGTACAAAATAAGCATACATGACAAGAAACCTAAAGCCTTAAAAAATCCAGCCAACCATAAATTCAGCAAAAATCATGATAAAATAGTAGACATTCATGTGAATATGATGCAGAAAATTTCATGATTTTTGGATGTGAAATGAGTGAATTGTGATTTTTGTAAGATGATGAACAATTTGGAAGGACATGGACAAAATAACATGGAATAATGGTCAAACAAGTTGACCGAGTGGCATTGTGGTAAATATGCGCCTCACTAATCTAAACGCTGCGTACAGGGCATGGAAATGAAATGTTCTCATTGGTTGTCACCAATGGAACAGTAACTCAAGCAGAAAAAACCAACAACAACAGCCAATCGTGTTCTGGGTTCAAAACCCTTAGGGTTTATGCAACAGCAACTCAACTTCATGCAACCAACATCACAAAATGGAATTCATACAAAAATGCATCAGCAGCATGGCAGTGAAAATGGTGATATTCATGCAACAAAAGCAACATAAGTAGCCAACACACATGCATACGTGAAACATGATTTCTGGAAAAATATTAGGGTTTTCAAAACAGCAGTAACAGCTTCATCACCTCCAGCAAATCGAGCAAAAACAAATCACCCAGAAACAGAAATTGCTTATACCATCGTGATCATCAAACAACACACATACATATTCCATCATTCATTTACATTACAACACTCTAGATAGCATGAATCAAGCAAAAACCACTTTGAATTTCAAAAATAAAAACTAGATTTCTCCTAAACCAAACAACCGTTTAACACGATTCCAAGTTCATAACACTCAGCAAGGCAAGGACTATCAAAAACATAGCATGGATAAGAGAAAAAAAGAGAGTCGAAATTTTACTTGGTTATGAAGAAATGGAGGAAGCAGTTGTTATTTTGATGATATAGGCACAAACAGATGTCCACAATGCTTTGAAATGATGAATGCTTGAAGCTATTTAGCTCAGCAAAGCTTGGAAACTTCCAAATCTCGATTTGCCATTGGAGGAGTCTTGGAGAAAACAGAACACGATGCTGCACTACAGATGATGAATGGTGCTTGAAAAAGGCTCCAAGTGATGGCTAGGTGATGGAACAATGAAGGAGTCCTCGAGTCCTTTGAAGCTTTGGTCAGAAATTGCAAAGTGAGAAAATGGAATTTTTGAGAGAATGAGAGTTTCTGTTGTTTTGGCAGCTGCTAGCTAGGGTTCAAAATGCAGAAAATATCCTTAAATACTTCTGTTTTAACTTGGTTAATGAAGTGTTAAACCAGATTAACTCAAATGGAACCATTTGCACATTTTGCTAATTTTCACCAAGTGCACATGGAGGTATGGTGCTGTACACGAATTTGGGCCTTTGGGCAAGTCACAAATGATGTTTCTGAACATTTCCAATTGGCCAAAGTGAGTAAAAATCAATAATTCAAAAAGTCAACTTTTGGTCAAACTTGAATTTAAATGAAACAAGTCCAAAAATGCCATTTTGATTGGCAAGGTTTTGGTGTATGAAATTTATATTTTTGGAAAGAGGAGATGAAATGTGGTTTGTAGGAAAAAACCCCACCAAAATTGGCCAAATGGTTTGAGAGATATGGCCTTTTGAAGTTCATGAATTTGTGAAAATGAATTGATCATATCTTGACAACCATACATGGGATTTGAGAGTTCTTGGACTTTTTGAAAATGGGAGAACAAGATATTCAACTTTCATGTTGGGCAAAAATTCATTTGAAGCTTGTATCATGATGTAAGTTTAAGATCAAGAAGTTTCCATTTTTGGCAGTTGAAATTACAGGTCCACTTTCTATTTTGGGAAATTTTCTGTTTGACCTCAAATTCTTCCATGATGAGGTTTGGCATGATATATGAGGCTTGTATAGACATGAATGAGCTCCTTCAAATCAATTCTATCCATCAAATCACTGATTAAATCCACAGTTGACCAAGTTTGACTTCAGTTGACTTTTCTAGGGTTTTGGATGATTGAAGCATTTCTGATGAATTCCAAACCCTAATTCCTTGAGACCTTGACTCCAAATGATGTCCCAAGTTATATGAACTCTTGATTATTGATCATGGTGCCCAAATTCTGCAAGAATGGCCACCATCCATTGCTTTGACTGACCAGTGACTGATTCTGACCTAATTGCTGATGATTGCTTCAACTGCAAGCAACAAGGTTAAACTGACAATATTTTTGTACTTTTTTTTGGTTAGTAAACAATATGAAAGGCAAAGATATACAAATGCAAGGCATGCTTGGTGATCAAGAATCAACCCACAAGGCAATCTACCCACTAGGAGGGAAGCTAAGGCATGCAATGATCCTTGAGGCCATGATATGATATGATATGGGCCATGAGGGATCTTAGGGCCAAAATTGGGGTCTTACACGTACCTAGATAAGTTTGTTGTGGTGTTTATTGATGACATTTTGGTGTATTCGAAATCTGAAGAAGAGCATGCTGAGCATTTGAGAGTGGTTTTAGAAGTTCTACGAGAAAAGAAGTTATTTGCTAAACTGTCTAAGTGTGAATTTTGGTTGGAAGAGGTCAGTTTTCTTGGTCATGTGATTTCAAGAGGTGGTGTTGCTGTTGATCCTTCTAAGATAGAAGCGGTATCTAAGTGGGGAGCTCCGAAGTCAGTTTCTGAGATAAGGAGTTTTCTTGGACTTGCAGGTTATTATAGGAAATTCATTGAGGGATTTTCTAAGTTGGCGTTACCGTTGACGATGTTGACTAGAAAAGGGCAAGCGTTTGTTTGGGACTCAAAATGTGAAGAAGGTTTCCAAGAGTTAAAGAGAAGGTTAACTACTGCTCCTATTTTGATATTACCGAGTCCGTCGGAATTATTTGAGGTTTACTGTGATGCTTCATTGTTGGGTTTGGGTGGTGTGTTGATGCAGAATAAGCAGGTTATAGCTTATGCTTCGAGACAACTGAGGGTTCATGAGAGGAACTATCCGACACACGATTTAGAGTTGGCAGCTGTGGTATTTGTTCTGAAGCTATGGAGGCATTACTTGTACGGGTCAAGATTTGAGGTTTTCAGTGACCATAAAAGTTTAAAGTATTTGTTTGATCAGAAAGAGCTGAATATGAGACAGAGGAGATGGTTAGAGTTTCTGAAGGATTATGACTTTGGTTTGAATTACCATCCGGGTAAAGCAAACGTAGTGGCTGATGCATTGAGTCGGAAATCATTGCATATGTCTATGTTAATGGTTAAAGAATTGGATTTAATTGAGCAGTTTAGAGACTTGAGTTTGGTGTGTGAGAGTACTCACAATAGTGTTAAATTGGGAATGTTGAAGTTAACGAGTGGTATTTTGGATGAGATCAGAGAGGGTCAGAAATCCGATATGCTTTTGGTTGATAAGTTGACTTTAGTGAATCAAGGTCAAGGTGGTGAATTCAAAGTTGATGAGAATGGTATTTTGAAATTTGGTAATCGGGTGTGTATTCCGGATGTTACCGAACTTAAGAAGAGTATTCTGGAGGAAGGACATCGTAGTGGCCTGAGTATTCATCCTGGAGCTACGAAAATGTATCATGATTTGAAGAAGTTATTTTGGTGGCCGGGAATGAAAAGAGAAATTGCGAGTTTTGTTTATTCCTGTTTGACTTGTCAGAAGTCAAAGATTGAGCATCAGAAGCCGTCTGGGCTAATGCAACCGTTGGCTATTCCAGAGTGGAAGTGGGATAGTATCAGTATGGATTTTGTTTCTGGTCTGCCGAGGACAAATAAGAATTTTGAAGCCATTTGGGTGATTGTTGACAGGTTGACAAAATCGGCTCATTTCATTCCGATCAGAATGGATTATTCGTTAGAAAGATTAGCCGAGTTGTATATTGAGAAGATTGTAAGTTTGCATGGTATTCCGTCGAGTATTGTTTCAGACAGAGATCCTAGATTTACATCGAAGTTCTGGGAAGGTTTGCAGAAGGCTTTGGGAACCAAGCTGAGATTGAGTTCTGCATATCATCCGCAGACTGATGGTCAGACTGAGAGGACGATTCAGTCACTAGAGGATCTTTTGAGAGCTTGTGTCTTGGAAAAAGGAGGCGCTTGGGATAGTTATTTGCCTTTGATTGAGTTTACCTACAACAATAGTTTTCATTCGAGCATTGGTATGGCACCGTTTGAAGCTTTGTATGGTAGGAGATGTCGGACATCTTTATGTTGGTATGAGTCCGGTGAGAGTGCGGTGGTTGGACCGGAGATTGTTCAACAAACTACGGAAAAGATTAAGATGATTCAGGAGAAGATGAGAATTGCTCAGAGTCGTCAGAAGAGTTATCACGACAAGAGGAGGAAGTCACTTGAGTTTCAAGAAGGAGATCATGTGTTTCTTCGTGTTACTCCGATAACTGGGGTTGGTCGAGCTTTGAAGTCGAAGAAGTTGACACCTCGATTTATTGGTCCTTATCAGATTTTGGAGAGGATAGGGGAGGTAGCCTATCGTATCGCTTTACCGCCGTCACTTGCGAATTTGCATGAGGTTTTTCATGTGTCTCAGTTGAGGAGGTACATACACGATCCGTCGCATGTAGTCCAAATAGATGATGTACAGGTGAGAGATAACCTGACTGTTGAAACATCACCTATGAGGATTGAGGATCGAGAGTTGAAGCAGTTGCGGGGTAAAGAGATTGCTTTGGTAAAGGTAGCTTGGGAAGGACCAGCAGGTGGCAATGTGACTTGGGAACTTGAGAGTCAGATGAAGGAGTCTTATCCTGAGTTGTTCGCTTGAGGTATGTTTTCGAGGACGAAAACTCTTTTAGTGGGGGAGAGTTGTAACACCCCGATAATAATATGGTAATTATTTAAATTAAGTTAATAATATATTTATTAACTTAATTAGATAATTGGATTATTATTATTATTATTTTGGAATAATATTATTGGATTTTATTATTGGAGTATATAAGTGGGAATAATAAAAAGTCCCAATTTTTTGGAAAAAGGTTTTCACATGAAAAGGAAAACAGAGCAAGCGGCTGAAAGTGGGAAAGGGCAAAGAGGCAGAGCAAGAGAAGAGGAAAAGCTTGAAGCTAACGGAATTTGCTGGATTAACTCAGGTAAGGGGGGTTTATCATCGATTAATGGGTATTATGGGATAATATGTGATGGGTAGTGAGAAACCATTGATTTGCCTCTGATTGAATGATGTATGATGAATTTGTGAAACTTTGGATGAACGAAATTGGATTATGATTGAGAGGAATTCGTAGGGATTAGAGGTAGAAAGGTTAGCAATTTGTGAAATCGAAAGTGTATGATTCGTGTTAGATGATATGAATGAATTGTGTGAAAAAATTGGATTGTAGAAGGTTGAATTGGATAGATCTCGTAGCAGAGAAAGCCATAGCAGATCTGGGAATTCTGGTTTCTGGACATACGCGTATGGCACTAGGCAATACGCGTATGAGATGGCTGGTACGCGTATGGATGAGGCCTTACGCGTATGGGTGAGGAAAATGATATTTTGAACGTAGATTTGTCTCTGTTGATACGCGTATGGAAGAGTGGTACGCGTAGCATACGCGTATGAGACTGATGATACGCGTATGGGTTGGGCGAGGAAACGCGCCATACGCGTATGGGCATAGGCAATACGCGTATGGGCAGACTTGTGGTTTTTCTGAACTGTTGTTGTGCAGTTTTTGGTTGTTTAGGCTGAGTGATGTAACTTAGCTGATGTATGACGTAGTAGGGATCATTTCCCGTTGTTTTGAGTAGTATAGGTATTAGTAGAGTGTGCTAATACTGTGTTTGATTATGCGGCATGACATGATATGCTTTTGTGATAAAATGTGTTGATGATGTGTGATGGTATGCATGATGCTGTGATTGTATCAGTTATGTATGCATTTGTGAATAGACTGTTGATGGCTTAGAGTGTGAGCGTATGTCTATTCTTGAGTTGTTGTTGTTGTTGCATTGCTAGGTGATTAGCCTGCATATTGTGGCCCATTTGGGGTGGTAGCTAATTCCCATGGTGAGGAATTAGTGAGTAAATCATTTTGATTGTTGTTGATGTTTGCATGCTAGGTGATTAGCGTGCATAGCATGGCCCATTTGGGGTGGTAGCTAATTCCCATGGTGAGGAATTAGTGAGTGAGTCACTATGTCTCAAATGAGTGGGACTAGTGAGCTTGGTAGCCGTGCCTGGATTTGGACGGTGAGGTTGAACTATATGTTCACAAATAGTCGGTACCGCATGCATGGAGTCTCATTGCATAATATATGTATGGCGTATAATATGAATGGATGTATTCCAATATTATACGTGTGTTTGTGTTGGTGTTGAGTATTATGTTGAGTTGATGTGCTGTTACTGAATATATATATTTGGATTAGGGTGATGAAGTGTGTTAAATTACTTAACATGACATGATATTTTATAATACTTATTATATCGATTGAGGAACTCACCCTTACAACTGTTTTTCAGGTAACGAGCAGTGATTGAGTAGGAGCTAGTACTTGGAGTCTAGAGTAGTTCCTTAGTGGGTCATGCCCTGATAGATGTAACATCGGGAAGGGATGTTTTAAATGTTTTACTGTTGGTTGTGAACCATTTTACATGTAATGTGTTACATGTTTTGATTGATTTGATTTATATCCGCTGCGATTTATGCAAATGTTTATTTGATTTAATAAAGAGCATGACTGTTATTTTGGAACATGGTGTGAAGTGAGTACGTGACACCCTTAACTGCATAATTACTCTGATGTTGTATTTTGATATTTAATTTAAATTATTGGGGTATTTTAGAAGGGTGTTACACACATTAACAATCTGACTTCTGAATCTCTGTTGAGCATAATCATCATGACATAGTGCATAATGCATATTCATATTGCATTAAAATTCATTAAAAGCTAGTTCAGCATCAGTATGCATCGACCCAAACGAAGCATGCATCGACCCATATGCATCGATGCTTCAGGATGCATCGATGCATCCATCGCATGTATCGATACACATGCCAAATGTGAATATTTGGCATCGACGCATGACCATCTGCATCGATACATACTGATGCTATCTGAATTTAATGCATTTCTTTCTCTCTCATGCATCGACAAA
This sequence comes from Lathyrus oleraceus, assembly GCF_024323335.1. Lineage (NCBI taxonomy): Eukaryota > Viridiplantae > Streptophyta > Magnoliopsida > Fabales > Fabaceae > Lathyrus > Lathyrus oleraceus. The sequence goes on along the minus strand of NC_066585.1, from coordinate 483,272,074 downwards.
TCAGCCAATCATATCACTTCCTATCTCAAGACTTCATATCATCTGCCCTCAAAAACCCCAAAACCAGTGGCTAACCCTAATCCTCCTCATCTTCACTCTCTCTCTAAAACCCTAAATCTCACATCACCATGCCTCCACGCACTATTCCAGCCAGAGCCAAAGGAAAAGGAAAGGGAAAGGAAACAGCCGGTACATCTCAGCAACCACCAGACGTTCCTTCAAATGCCTTAGAGCTACTTCATCCTGCTGTTGCTGCTGAATTTGAGGAATCCTTCAAGACAAGGTTAGTCATGAAACCTCACGTCTTTGATAAAACAGATGCTATTCACCTACACCTAAATGAAGTGGTTGAACTCTTACATGCACAAAGACTTGGGTCGTTTCTGTCCACAAAGGATGATTATCATGAGGATTTCATTCGGGTCTTTTATGCTGGCTTACAAACTGGTAGAGGCTATATGTTCTGGTGTTCTATCGGAGTCAGAACATATACCTTTGAAGCCTCTGATTGGGAAACGGTATTTCAAATGCCGCCTCCGTCGATGGCTTTCAAGTGCTGGCATGACCTGCATTTTGATCCTGAATTTGACATGAAGGACTTTACTCCATCTATCCTAAAGATAGACAGACCGTTGAGTGATGATGAACACGTCACGTCTGGAATGATCAAGCAAACTCCGCGTATTCTTCACTGGATTATTACACATATTCTGCGTCCAACAAACAGTGGACATTCGCGGTTGGACAGGCCCTGCATACATCTTCTCTACAATATGCAAAATAAGGTGCTCTTAAATTGGGCTAATTACTTTGTAAAACGTCTATTTTTCGTGCGAGACAGCTCCAAGAATGTGGCTCTAGGTTATGCCTCTCAAATAATGAAAATTCTTAAGTTTTGGAAAGTTGCAATACCTATTGTTCCTCTCCTATCTCCATCTGCTGCTCAAGAGTTTGACTCTGCCACTCTATCGCATATGGGATATCGGTGGGACAAGAACCGCAAATGTTTCTATTTCTTCGAAAGAAAATCCAAAACCAGAATTTACAACTTTGACGTGCCCTCGGAACGCATCCATGTTGCTGAAGATCAGCCTGATGAAGAAATGCAGGATGCGGCTGAAACAGATGCACCACAAGCTGAGGCCAATGCTGGTTGGGGTGATTGGGCGCCACGAAGGTGGTCTCCTACCAACTATGTACCTGAACCTACAGCCCCTCCATTCTCCGGTGGTACTTCAGCCTCAACACCAAATGCGAACATCACTCATATGCTTCAACAGATGGAAATTGTCAACAAAGAACGCCATGAAGAAGCACGGTACAGGCATGTTCAACAATCTGAATGGCACAACGAGCATCGGGACTGGCATGATGAGCATACACGGATGTATCAGAATCAACACGCTTGGCACCAAGACTTGGTTAAATGGCATCAGGTTTTCTACAACGAAATGTCCGGCTTTATGGACGACTGCCGTGAAAATCCTGGTATTATGGACAACTTTAGAAGCATTGAAGTTCAGAACCGATTTAGGCAATACTCCTTCATGGGCCAAAATCCAGACACAATGCCTCCTCCTCCGCCTCCGCCAAGCTACAGAGATCCTGACAGACATGATGAGGAGTCCTATGGTGGCCACAATCCAAATTAACCAACCATCTTTTCATCTCACTGCATTTCATTTCATATTGCTCAAGTTTTATTTTGTTGCACAATATATGGTTTAGCTTATGTAACTCTTAAACTCGCTCGTGTCTTTAAAATGCTTTTCTAATTCTGTTTATCTCTATTGTTATTGCCCTTATTCGTCATTCTTTGTGAATGATTCTTTACTTTGAAGCTTCATTCTTTGTGATTGATAGCCTGTTATCCATTTTTTGCCATGTCCTGCTACACTATGCTACCTTGATAAATCTGTTTCTTCCTCTTTTTGATGTTGACAAAGGGGGAGAAAATGCAGATATGCACAAACTCAGGGGGAGTATCACACATCTTGCCAAGAATTTGCCATCATCAAAAAGGGGGAGTTTGTGAGAGAATTCTTTACCTTGAATTAATTTTTAATGATAGCAAATTGTGTGATCATCATCCAAATGTTGGTTGTGCATTGCATTACATGATACATTTGTGTTTTATTATGTTTTCCATCCCATTCTATTTGTTGCATAACTGTACATATAAACCTACATTGATACTTCCCTTAAAATAACAATTAAAATGCATTTTATGTCAGCATGTATCAATACATAAGCCTCTGCATCGATACATACAGCATGTGATAAATCACAAAACCTTTCTGTTCAGTATGCATCGATGCATACGAGTCATGCATCAATACATGGAAGGCTAAAGACTCTATGCATCGATCCACACGATCCCTGCATCGATACATGACCAATTGAAACAGCCTGTGTATCAATACATGCGCATTAGGCATCGATACACACTAGTGAAATAATCACATGCATCGATACATACGAATTATGCATCGATACATGATTAATAAATTTCTCCAAAAATTCACATATCTTATAGTATGCATCGATACACACTCTTATGCATCAATACATAAAGCTGTTTTGTGGTATAACAGTAACTGTTTTGCAGCATATATAAGACAGGTTATAACAGCAGTGCAAGACACGAATTCATTGAGGGAAAACAATTGAACACAAGATCAAAAGCAGTGTTGGAGCAATTGTTTGAGAGCAAATTAGAAACCTGAAAGAGACTTCATCTTCTTCATCTTCTCAATCACTTTTCTTCAAGAACATTTACACATAACCATTCTTGTTCTTTGGATTAAAGAAGCATCGAGATAACGTTCAGTGGTACGATTAAGGATCTAGCTGTGGTTTGCAGTGGAACGATCGAGGATCTAGCTGAGTTGAAGATTGAAGGGGGTTTCTAGGAAAAACCTACTGGTTTGTCCTTCAAGAACTGGAGTGTTCTTGAGGGTTTGGGAGTCACGTTTGCAGAACATATTCAGCCGCAGCGTTGCGTTTGGAGATCGGGGGATTTCGCAAGCAGGTCGTGGAACCGGTGAATTGTTTGCAATTTCGTGCAGGAAAATCTTGATCGTGCTCAGATCAAGCGAAGGTTCATACAAGAAGAGGTTCTTAGAGTTTAGAATTCTGTCTTTGTATCATAACCTTGTATCAACGGATTCGGCAAAAATTGATAATCAAAGTTCTCAATTTCATTTGAAATTGAGAGGGAGACGTACCCACACGCGAGGACGACGTGGGGAACTTCCTTAAAAAATCTCTGCGTATCGTATTCTTACCTTACTCCTCTTTACGTTTTAAAATTGTTTTAGCAATTTTCGTTAGTGTGTGGTGATTGTTCCTGTTGCAAGACAGCAGTGGCAAGAAAACTTTTAATCAAACTCCATTGTTGCTTATCATCGATCACATACACACCAACTGTTTGATAAAACGGTTAGCTAGATTTAATTCATTGGAAATAGACTTTAATGATAAGTGCATTCAATTAGTTAAAATTCTGGTGTGAATTGTCTCTGTCATTCTCATTAAAATCCAGCAATTAAACTTGTGTGTCCGGCTTTCTAGTAGCGGTTCAGAATAGACGGAAGTCGATTCGGGACTGATTTTTCCGCCAACTTTGAAAACTCTGATATAATTTCAAATCCATTAAATTTCAAAGAGGTGATCTATTCACCCCCCCTCTCGATCACTAGCCACACCGTCTAACAATTTAGAGTAAGTTTTCTCTTGGAATCATTTTCATATGGTGAAAAGTGTAGGAGATAGGGTCTAGGGAGACCCAGTTTTGATAAAATGAATCCATCTAGCCAACCACCATCAACCAACTTGCTAACTTCCAATTATCTTGACTTTCATGGCTCATGGTAGATCATATATGCATAAGATGTTGAATTTTGAAGTGATCCTTGAGAAATTTCATCTATTAGTGAGATAGCTTGTTGGAGAAGTCACTTAAGATACCTAGTAAAACTATGGTTTCCAAGGCAAATCACCCTCAAACTCTTGAAGAAAACTTGATCAATATAATATGTAGAGAACATTGGGACTCATATATGATGCACATAACCACTCTTGGATCAATTCTTGGTTGTGCTTTTTGTTCCTGAGGGTCTCAGACCCTAGATGTGAACTTCATGAATCAATGGAGTCATGCCCTTCCTACAAAAGAGTTAGACAAATGCAAAGACATATTTTTGGTATTTTGGTCAGTGAAATGATAAAATACAAGTATGATACAATCACAAAGCACTTGGTGGTCTCTCCCAAAACAAACCCAATGAAAGAGGGGTAAGGAGGATGCCAAGGTATGATCCCAATGCTAATGCTTATGATGGAATTGCATGAGGGATCTTAGGGTCAAAATTGGGGTCTTACAGAACCAAACTGAGTTTTGACTATGGTAGATTTATGTTTGAACAAGTCATCAAGCATGCATCTACTAACGCAGTTAAGCTGCCTATTGCCTTTCCCTCTATGAGTTTTGGGATTATCCTGAAGCAACACCCTGGTATTCTGAGTTCTAATGATTTACCAAGTAGAAGAAAACTTGCTTTTTCAGTGAACTATAAACTGTTTGAAGGCAGTCATGTCGAAGACATTGTCATGACATCTGCCATGAAAAAGCCAGCCTCAAAAGTTGGAACTATTGCTGAGCTGAAGGAGACTTGTAAAGAGTTGGGTGAAAGGATAAGGGTAGCCACAACTAGGAAATAATCATTGGAAGCCCTGATTGCAAGCTTGGAGCAAGCTGAAGGTGAGAATAGTGAACATGCTAAGGAAGCTGAAGCCCACACCACTAGTGAGAGGTCTGCAGATAATGATGAGACAAGTGGCAATTCTGTTTCTGATGCTGATGAAGCTGCAAGTTCAAGCTCCTTTGATTAGCTCCTTTGAATTTGGCCCCCATTGATGTGATGATTTTTGTTGCTGTTTTGATGGACTTTCTTGATTTTGGCTATTCTGGTTTGCTATTTTGATGTTGTTGTTTTGTTGGTTTGTATCTCAGCTTGCTTAAAGCTGATTAAGTACTTGGTTTTGTAACCCTTAACTTTTGACATTTTGGTTTATGACTGAATAGACATTTATTTTGTCTCTTTGGTCTCTTTTGGCTAAAAAGGGGGAGAAGTGTAGCTATATCTCTAGATGATGTTTAATGTTATGCTTGATACAAATAGGGAGAAGTGTTCTGTCTGTGTGAAGCAGATTGGTGCTTGGTGTGGACTAGCTGAAGGGGGAGGTGGTGTGTTCTGAGCACAAGCGCATATGTGTTTACTAGTTGCTTTTTCTGCTAGTAATATGTGTATATTTACTTCTGCTGCTGAACTGATACTTTATTTGATTTCTTGCGAATGTTTGATCTGATGTATGTTTTAGCCAAAATTTGACAAAGGGGGAGTTTGTTGGTTCTATGTGTTGGCATCAATTTTGGTAAAACTAAGAGGTATCACAAGTTGTCACGCGTGTTGTCTTGACATGTGATATCAGCTTCCTGCAGGGTGTTTAAATATGGTTGTGCAGGATTTAGTCAAGATGTCAGACCCGATGTTAAGACATGTGCATACAGAATATTCAGTCTGAATGTTATGTGTTTTGTTGTTACGCTTCTCATGCAAATCTTTGTGTGCTTATATGGAGATTACATGCGTTATTCAAGGAGTAATTCTATTTAAAACCAGAATGTTCTTTTTCCCTAAAAGGAATGATCAGTTGCTATTTCTTAGGGAATATACATTAAATAGAATTAGGGTTTCATGGTGCCCAGGCCCATTCAGAAAGCTTCTATATAAAGACTTTGTAAACCTTGGTTTAGACACAGAAGATACGAACGATGAAGTGAGAGAGTTTTAGGTTTTTAGTCTTGTGTGAAATTGTGTGTTGCGAGCCATTCATTCATCTTATTGATGTATGAATTGGACTGACTTTTGTGTTGTATTTTGTCCACTCTAAGCTTTGAAGCACGAGTGTTTGCTTACTTGATTTAAGATTTTAAGCAAGATCAAGTATGTGTCCTTGAAGTGTGTCTTCTTTCTTTTGTATTTGTATTTATATCACTGCTGTGATTGAGGGGGAGTGAGTAGGGTCTCATATCTAAGAGTTCATAGATAGAAGTCACACGGGTAGAGATTAAGTGAAAAGACTGTAACTTGAAGTTGTTTACTGAGAGTCTTTTAACTAATTTTGTTTAGTGGATTTCCTTCCTGGCTTGGTAGCCCCCAGACGTAGGTGAGTTTGCACCGAACTGGGTTAATAATTGCTTGTGTCGCTTATTCAATTGTTTCTTTGTTTTTATCCTATTTATATTTTATTTGTTATTCAGATATTAGTGTCGTGACATTACCTTCGACATCTCATATCTGGTACCAGAATTTCACTTCCAAAGCTATACAGTTGCATGGACCAAGCTCGGATCTTCCTTTCTTATGCACATTATGCCAAGCATGTATCATCCTTTTCTTTAAATGTTGGGGATCTTTACCCTCTTGAAAAAGTAGACCTTCTAACTGTGTGTTATTAGGCTTATCTCTCAAGGGGGACCCAAGTTGACGACGAGCCAATGCGGGGTTGTAGTTGATTCCTCCTTGTGTACTAATGAGAGGAACATTAGAGAACTCACCACAACTATCAATAATATCCAAGCTACCCAATGCAGAATCATACCAAACCATATCATCATTAGTGAGAGACATAAGTCTCTGAGACCATCGTAGACATTGTCAGTTCTCCATGAAAGCAGGCGTTAGAGGCAAGTGCGAAATAAACCACTTGTACAAAAGAGGAACACAACACACAATAGTCCCACCACCTTTAGAATTTCTTAAATGCAAAGAGAAATACATGTCACCCAATAGAGTAGGAACAAGATTTCCAATCAAGAAAATTCTAATGGCGTTAACATCAACAAAACCATCAATGTTAGGGAACAAAACTAAACCATAGATGAGCAATAAAAAGATAGCTTCAAAAGAGCCCATGCTACCGACTTGAGCAAAAACAGTATCCCTACCAATGAGAAATTTAGAAGTCAACCCCAAAATTCCTCCTTTCTTCACCAAATGAGCATCAATCTCAGATTTCTTCAGATGAAGAGCTTCAGCTATGACATGAGATCTTGGGATCTCCTCTAATCCATTGAAAGGCATCTTCTTAGATACGGGAATACCCAAGAGATTGGCATACTCTTCCAAAATAGGCACAAGCTGATAATTTGAAAAAGTGAAGCACCGATGAGAAAAGAATTCATTGATTATATTTTTGTGTTTGACAATACCTTCGGTCTTATGCCTACGTACCAACATAAAAATGAGGGATCAAAACTTCGTAGTTCCTGGTAAAAAATTCAAAGAAGTTGGTGAATCGATTTTAACACAAAATTTAAGTGAAAGTGCATAAAAAGCAAAATATTTGAATGGGGTTGTTAGTTCTTTTTTTCTTTTGAAATTTAAGTCAATATGGTTATGTTTATTTACAAATTTGATTTAAGAAAAGAAGTTTAAAAATTCAATAGCATAACGCTAAAGTATCTAATCATTAGAACATGCCTAAGTTTGAAATCACAAACAAGAATGTTTTTGAAAAGAGGGAGAGATTTTGAAATTAAATAAGTGGGAGGAGATGAAGAGGCTACCCTAAGCAAAAATTTAAAAGTTTAGAGTTGAAAAGATCTAATCAATGAGATGTAATCTAACAGACAAGAATGTCATATAGAAACCCATTTTCCTTTGGACTTTGATCAAGCAATAAGTAATAAGCAATGAGCAATATACAGACATCATGAAGATGAAGTCATCAAATAAAGATAGCCATATCCAAGCAAGCACTCCAACAACTAGCAATCTTCAGTGTCTTCCAATGTATCAGATAGAACATCAGACATAGACAATAATAACAATTATGCACAGAGACAGAGTAGCAGATGAATCAAAAAGATCCAAAGTCTTGCATCAGATGAAAGTCACTGTCAAAGATAGTTTAGTCTCAGATGTTGGCATTGGCCAAGTCCTTTAGCACATGGAATGTTGCCTAATTCTAAGTCCAAAGATCAAATCAAGTCCCCACACTCCACCAAATGTTTTTTTAGGGTTTTTGTTGTTATTATGTGTTTTAGGTTCCTAAGACCACAAACAAAATCAAAGCACGCGAATAAATTTGTACAAACACAAGATATGGCTCAAGTGAGCAAAGTGAAAAAGGACTTAAACATAAACAATTTATATGAAATGTAAATGGCAATGAATGATAAATGACTTAAATTTAAATTGCATAAAGTAAATGACTTGAAAGTAAAAGCATAATGAATAAGAGTTAGTCAATGGTTAGTCAAATGTTAGTGGTGAATTTTAATTGATTAAGTCATTCTTTGAAGAACACTTAGTCATTCATTCACAAGTATGAATCCATGAACCAAGACATCTTCCATGAGAAGGGCTCTAACTTGGATAATTCAACAAGTATGTCAATATCTCTCATGAAAGGAAAAAAGGTCAAGTTTCCACACAATGCAATGAAGAATTTGAGACTTACAATCTCACTTACTAGAATGCTATGCTTTAAGAGTCAATTTTAGCTCTATGTTGAGCAATCGTAATTGGACTTATGTGGAAATCATAACTATTTCAGGTCGGGCAATAAAAATATAGGTGTTAATGCATGTTAGAGATTTGGTACAAATAACCAAACTCCTAAAACATACCACACACTAAAATAAATGGGAGGGACCTATCTAAGCGAGACTTGTATTGATTCATCTAACACTAGGTCATTGATGAATCAATTAGCATTTAGACATTATAGATTTCATTGGTGAAATGAAGAAATGGGGAAGAATAAGGATGAAGATGAAGAGGGAAGAGGAAATAGAAACACAAATTGATCATGAGAGGAATTTCATCTGATCAATACCATCCATTAGGAGTTTAAATGTACATTTCATCAATCCCATAAATCCAATGGTTTTGATCAAACAAAAGTCAAAGCAACCATGACCAAGACCCAAACAGAAAGTCAAACATCACAAGACCATAACTATGGCTCAACATAATTTTTAAACATTTAATCAATTAAAAATCACATTAAAATGAATTAAAATACATTTTAATTTGGACAAAACCTCAAATCCCTTCAAAACACCAAATAAATGGCCAAGGGATTTATCCAAGGTCAAAGGCCCTTAGACAAAAAGTTTCATAATTTTTAAAAAGTCAGAAGTATTTTTAAACAATTAAAAACATTCACAAAAACATTTTATTCATAAAAAATACCAAAATTAATCCAAAAAATAATTTTAATTCAGAATATGGAAGAGAGAAATATTTTAAGGTTTTTGGTGAAAGTCCCATAATATTTTGGATTAAAAATGAAATTTCTATGAATTAAATAAAGTAAGTGGATTAACTGGAAATTCAGAAAATACAAAAAAACAAGGGCCATCAGATCTCCCTCATTAATTGAGGTGGCATATATGACGGCCAAGCGCACGCGTTCCATGGTGAACCTGAATTAATGCGTCACACATGTGGTAATCATAACCAAGGGACAAGATTAAAACATGTTGAAAGGATCATATGGTTTGGAAGGTGCCAACACACCATCGGAGCTCTAGCTCTGGTCATATTCTCCGGTGGACCTCGCCGGACTGGCCCACCATAAACCATCACCAAAATGAAAAGTAAGGACAAAGTTTTAAAGGAAAAATGCCAAGGAGATCAAATCTGGTCTCTATTTCATCCAATTCCAAGTATATTGAAAGATACATGGATTTGAAATTTGAGGTTCATGATCTGAATTGCTTCGATTTGATCTCAAAGCAACTCAATCTTGTTGGCTACATTGGTAGGACTTCAGCCATCCAAAAATCAAAGAGAATAGTGAAGAATAGAGAGAGAATCGAAGGCTCAAAGTTTCTGAAAAATCACCTTCGGGTAGCTTGAATCTGGCTTGATCTTGCTTCTGATTGGCCTTTGCTCGACTCTAAAAGCTTGCAGGAAGTGAAATGGATCAAAGAGAGGCTTGGGTTCTTGGAGTTTCAATCTCAAAATAGAAGGAGATTTGAAACTTGGTTTCAAGTGAAATCTTCAAGTTTATCATTTAATGGAGGTTAGGGAGGCAATGAATCAAAGTTAGGGCAAGCAAGGATCCTCTTTCTGATCATAATCGCCATGTATTTATAGGGTATCAATTTGGTTTTTACACACTTTGAAATTTTGCCAATTTTAGCAACTTTGGTGTATGGATGCATGGGCAATGGTTTGGGCCCAATTCATGATGTGATCACATTCCAATCGTGCATAATGGATCCTGCAACATTAACATGTAAGCATGCAAAAGGAAATGGATAATTGAATTCAAATCTTGCCAAAACAAACCTATGAAGGTAACCACATGCAAGTCCCTCAAATCTTGTCCAAATGAAGTGATCTTGGACTTTATGGAAAGGTGACATAAAGGGGAACAACTTTGATGTTCAACACTTTTTCATTTGGAGCTTGAATCATGATGAATTTGTAGGTGGAATTTTGAGAAATCAAACATATTTGAAAATTTTCTAAGTACCAAGTCAAATAACCACTTCTTCCACCTTGAATAACTTTTGCTATGAGATTCAAATGGAAAACGTTCCTTCATCAAAGTTGTAGTGCTTTCATACATATTAAATTTGGTCACATATTTGACATCATATGAATTTGGCATGAGTGAGTTATGCATTTTAGAAGTTGAGGAAAATTGCTTGCTCAATGGTAATGGCCCAAAATTACCTATAATGTTTCCACCTGGCACATGCCCTTGCAAATTGAATTTTACATTTCTAAAATAAGTAAAGTTGGAGAGGACATCTTTAAATTGATCATTAAACTTGTATGTCCTTCATCTCATAACAATTTATCAAGTTATGGTCCTTGGAAGTTGACCTTCTAACTAGGGCACGGAGAAAATGACCTATACTCTTTCACCATAAAAAATGACTTTCCAAGAAAAACTAGCTCTTGATGCCAACATTAAAGTTGTTTTTAATGGCATAAGGAGTAACGTTTCTCTTGGAATAATTTTCATATGACAAAAGTTGTAGGAGATAGGGTCTAGTGAACCTCAGTTTTGACGAGTTGACTTTCTCTGGTCAACCTCTTTGAATCAACTTGCAAACTTAAAGTTATATTGATCTTTGGGCCTCATAGAGGATCATATATGTATAATATGGCATGAAATAAAGTATACCTTGATATATTGTACCATTTGTTGAAGAAACTTGCTGAGGAAGTCACATAAGATACCCTAATGAATTAGGGTTTCCAATGCAAACTAGCTTCAAACTCTTGATGAATTCTTGATCCAAATGATAAATGAAGATAATGGGGATCCATATATGATTTCTAGAACAATTTTGAACCATCTCTTGATTGATCTCCTTGCACTGAGGGTCTCAAACCCTAATTGTGAGCTTGGTAGGGCATAGGTGGATTCACACACTACCTACAAAAGAAACAAAGTTATACATAGGCATATTTTTGTATTTTGGTTAGTAGACAAAGAAGATAAAGTATGATATAATCGAATTTTCTTGGCGATCTCTCACAAATCAAACCCAATGAATGAGGGGTAAGGAGGATTCTAAGGTGTGATCCCAAAGCCAATGCAAATGATGAGATATCATAAGGGAACTTAGGGTCAAAATTGGGGTCTTACACCGATCTCATGGAATTAAGGAAGCTAGCATCATTTGTGGATGATTCTAAGGATTACAGAGACTATTTTGGGAGACTTTTGTCTGTTCTATCTACTGATATTGAAGAAGGTCTTCTTTGTAGTTTGGTTCAGTTCTACGATCTCGTTTATCGATGCTCCACTTTCGCTGATTATCAGTCGTTGCCTACCATGGAGGAGTATGCTTATCTTTTAGGAATGCTAGTTTCTGATAGAGTTCCTTTTAGTGGGGTGGAAGGAATTCTTGAGTCTCGAGTTATTGTTAATGCTATTCACCTGAGGAAATTTGACATAGATGCTAATCCATTAGAGGTATTATTGGGTTGACTTCAAAAAATTTCATTGAAAAAGATTTTCCTTTTGCCAATACTGGTGGCATTGTGGATTTTAAAGCCATCATTTCCTTACTCATCTATGGCTTGATCTTGTTCCTCATCATTGATAATTTTATTGATGTTAATGCCATTAAGATCTTTTTGGTTGAGAATCATGTTCCAACTTTGCTGGGTGACACTTATTTATCCATTCATCATAGGACTTCTAAGAAGGGTGGACCTATTTTATGTTGTGCACATTTATTGTACAAGTGGTTTATTTCGCACTTATCACAATCTCATATCTTCAAAGAAAATAATGGTTGTTTAAGGTGATCTCAAATACTTATGTCTCTTACCAATGATGACATAACTTCGTATTCTTCTGTTTACGATGACGTCAAGATTATGGGAAGTTCTATAATGTTCCTCTTCTTGGTACACAAGGAGGAATCAACTACAATCCATCTTTGGCAAGACATCAACTTGGGTTCGTAATGAAGGACAACCCTAATAACACCGTGTTAGAAGGTTTATTTTTCTAGGAAGGGTCAGACACTCAAGGGTTTAAAGATAGGATGGTGCATGCTTGTCACAATATCCATAGGAAAGGAAAAAGTGAGCTTGGATTTAAGAATTATGTAGCTTTGGAGCGTTACATTAGTTGGGTGAAGAAGATAGCAAAAGAACTCAAGATGTCATACGCTTATGAAAGACCTATGTCTTTAGTAATGGTCAAAGCACCACTATTAAAGGCATATAGGAGTTGTAAGAGGCTTTTGCTAGGATTAAGCAAGAGAGGGATGATTGGGAGGATAAATTTCACACCTCACACCTTGAGAATGTAGAATTGCAAGAGCAGTTGAAGGAAAAGGATGACTTGATAGAGTTTCTTGAGCAGCATGTGTAATACCCTAATTTTCACCCCTAATATCCCTTATCATTTGCATCATTTGAATAACATCAAGGTCACAAAATACTTTTGTGTATATCCTTATGTAAGACCCCAATTTTGACCCTAAGATCCCTCATGTAATTTCATCATATGCATTGGCATTGGGATTATACCTTGGCATCCTCCTTACCCCTCTTTCATTGGGTTTGTTGTGGGAGAGATCACCAAGCACTATGTGATTGTATCATACTTGTATATCATCATTTTACTAACAAAATACCAAAAATATATCTTTGCATTTGCCTAACTCTTTTGTAGGTAGGGCATGATCATCATTGATCTATCAAGTTCATATATAAGGTTTGAGACCCTCATAGCTAAGATCACAACCAGGGATTCATTCACAATGTATCAGAGCGTCATATATGAGTCCCAATGATCTTTACATGTTTTATTGATCAAGCATTCTTCAAGAATTTGGAGGTGATTTGCCTTGGAAGCCCTAGTTTGACTAGGTATCTTAAGTAACTTCTTAAACAAGCTTCGTCACCAATTGATCAAATTTCTCAAGGGACACTTCAAATTTCATCATCTTATGCATATATGATCTACCATGAGCTAAAAAGTCAATAGAATTGGAGGTTAGCAAGTTGGCTGATGGTGGTTGGCCAGATGAATTCATCTGATCAAAACTAGGTCTCCCTAGACCCTATCTCCTACAATTTTCACCATATGAAAATTATTCCAAGAGAAACTTTACTCTAAATGACATTCCAAACAACTTGCATGTTGAAGTATAGAGCTAATTTTGCTTGGAAAGTCATTTTACATGTTGAAACATTATAGGTCATTTTGTTTAAACCCTAATTTGAAAGTCAACTTCCCAAGACCATAACTTGCTCAATTTTTATGAGATGAAAGATTTAAAAGTTGCACAATAAAATTCAATATGCCTACTTCAACTTTAATGTTTAGAGTGAGAGCTAAATCAACTTTTATGAGCATGTGATATGACGAATACATTATAGGTCATTTTTGCCCTATACCATTGAACAAATGATTTTCCTCAACTTCAAAAGTGCATAATTCTATCATTCTAAATCCAAAAGACATGAAATTGGTGACCATTTTGAAGGTATTTGAAAGATCTACAACTTTGATGAAGACACGTTTCTCATTAGGAGCTCACATAAAAAGTTAAGCAAGGTGGAATATTGAGATATATGACTTAACACTTAGAAAACTTTTCACCATGTTGAAATTTCCAAACTTCCACATCAAAATTCACCATGATCCAAGTCCCAAATGGAAAAGTGTCCAAAATAAAAGTTGTTTCCCTTGATCTAAGATTTCCAAAGAGTCCTATTTCATGCATTTTGGATGAGGTTTGCTAGGGTTTCACATGGTCTTAACAGGTCTGCATCAAGTGGAAAAATCAAATGTCCAAAACTCCATTTCACATTGCCTTGCCATTCAAGCATCATTAAAATGGATTGATTCATGGGCCTGTACACGCCCATGCAAGCTTGTGCATCACATTGCCAAATTTAGCAAATTTTCAAGTGTGTAATTATCAATCCCAAATGCTATAAATACAAGGCCTCTGAGCTCATTTCAAACACACCTTGCGCCAACTTTGCCCCCCAATTGAAACCCTCACAATTCAAAGGAAAACCTGAGAATTTTCAACTTGAAAATTAAGTTTAAATCTCACTGTTTGGAGATTAAAAAATTCCAGGATCCAAATCTTTGTTCCATTGCCAAACCACTTCTGCAAGCTCCTCGAGTGTGATCAAGTCAAGTTTGAAGCAAGCAAGATCCAGTTCTGCACAACATTGGAGGTGATTTTCAGAAAACTTCATCTCTTTGATTCTCACTCAATTCTCATCAATTCTCTTGGATCTTTGGTTGTCTGAAGTCCTACAAATGTAGCCAAGAAGATTGAGTTGCTTTGAGGTCAAATCGAAGCAACTCAGTTGACACACCTCAAAATTCAACTCCTCATATCTTTCTATATATTTGGAGTTAGTTGAAATTGAGGTCAGATTCATGCTCTACGCCATTTTTTCTTTCAGATCATATCCTCCTTTTTCATTTTTTTAATGGTGATGACTGAACCAGTCCGGTGAGCCTCGCCTGAGAAGGTGACCATAATTCCAGCGCTGGTGGTGTGCTGGACAGGTTCTGAGCCATTGATCTCATTTGAAATGTTTTAATCTCACACGTTGGTTCTGATTACCATTGGTGTGGCGCGCTAACTCAAGTGTACCATGGAGCGCGCATTTTCATCCACTTGATCTGCCACCTCAATTAATGAGGGAGATCAAGTGGTCCACGTTTTTTCTGATCATTTCAATTTCATTTAATTTTTTTTTATTTTCATTCATTCATATTAATTTTAATATTGATCCAAAAAATATGAGAGTTTCACCAAAAAATTTTAAATAAAATCCTCTTTCATATTTTGAATTAAAATTAGTTTTTTGATCATTATTAATATTTTTCATGACTTAATTAATTTTGTGAATATTTTTAATTGTTTAAATATACTTTTAAGTTTCCAAAAATTCTGAAATTTGTTCTCCAAGGTCCTTTGACCTTGTTTGACCTATGATAAATCTCATGGCCATTTCTTTGGTGTTTTGATGAGATTTTAGGAGTTTGACAAACCATATTTAATTTAATGCATTATTTTTTAGTATTTTTCAAATGAATAAATGTCAAATAATTGTGTTGAGCCATTTTAATTGTTTGTGTAAGTTTGACTTGTGTTGTTGGGTCTTGGTCAAGGTTGATTTGACTTTGCTAGGTTAAGATCATTGGATTTAGGGGATTGATGGAATGTATAGTCCAATTTGAGTTTTGATCTATTCCCCTTCTTTATGCATTCATTTCATTTGGCCTATGATATCTCAAGGTCCTAAGGCTAGTTGATTGAAAAATCAACATAAGTATGGATGAGTCTTCCCTCTTCAACTATTGAAAAATCAAATAGTTGTGACTTCTACATAAGTCCAATTACGATTGCTTAACATATTGCTAAATTTTTGACACAAAAAGGCATAGCATTCTAGTTAGTGAGATTGTAAGTCTACCCTCTTTCATGGTATTGTGTGGAAACATGGCATTTTTCCCTTCCTTTGGAAGATGTCTTAGTTCAAGGATCCATGCTTGTGATAAGTAGGTTCAGTGTTCTCCAAAGAATTACCTAAAAAATAAAAGAAAAGCGAAAGCAATGCTAACTTCTAATTCATTAACAACTAACATTTAATTTCAAGCCATTTACTTTTAATTCCCTTTAATTTTAAGCTCTATTCATTTGCCATTATTCATACCATTCTAATTGTTTATATTAATGCCATTTTCACTTTGTCCACTTGGACCATATTGTGTGATATATCTTATTTGTGCATATTGTGTTTGCTTGTGTGGTCTTTGACCATTAATGTACATAATAAGAAAAAAAACCCTAAAAAACTATTGTGTGGACTGTTGGTTTGATCTTGGACAATTGGACTTAAAATTTAGACAACACCCCTATGCAAAAGGACTTGGCCAATGCCAACTTTCATGTAACCAAGTGCTTGCAATTTGAAACTTCATCTGATACATCATTGAAGATCCATCTGAGTTCATCTGCAACATGATCATTATGAAGCTGTTATTTTGAACCTGTGACTTGAGGAATTCATCTTCTACATAGGCCAATTTGAAGAAGATTATGGAGTGGCTAAAGCTTGAATGTGGCTATCTTTATTTGATGTATGGATCTTCAAGTTAATATGTTATGTATTATTTGTTGCTTGATTCTAATGTCCAAGGGAATTTGGGTTTCTATATGGCATACTTGCCTATTGGATTGTAGCCCATTGGTCAGATCTTTTCAACTCTTAACTTTTAAATTTATGCTTAGGATTAGTCTCTTCATCTCCTCCCCATCTCTTTAATTTCAAAATCACTCCCTCCTTTTAAAAACTTCTTTGCTTGTGCTTGTCCTTTTTTTTAGCTTAGACCCTTTGCAAATTAGAAACTTTGGCCTTATGCCATTTCATTTTCAAACTTCTTTTCTTAAATCAAACTTGTAAATATAATTAACTATACTTGACTTAAAATTTTCAAAAGCCAAAAAGAACTAACTCATTCAAACCATTTTCTAGGCCCTTGTGCCTTTTAAACTTAACTTTTGATTAAAAGTAATGCATCCACTTTGAAATTTGTATCACGAACTACGAGGTTTTGATCCCTCATTTTTATGTTGGTACGTAGGCATAAGTTAAAGGTCTTTTCAAACACAAAAATTTAATTAATGAATTCTTTTCTCATTCCCCCCATTCTATTTGTTTGTAAACATCACTTTGTACAAAATACATATGCATACAAGAAAGGACTCCCTAGGAGTACCTATGACACTTTGGGTGCTAACACCTTCCCTCTGTGTAACCAACCCCCTTACCTGTAATCTCTGGCATTTTATTAGTTTTGATTTGAAAACTTCTTATTTTTGGGTTTTGTTCGTACTTTTCCCTTTTCCCTTGGAAACAATAAAAGCACGCTGGCGAGTCTTGTTATTTGATGTCTTGCTTATCCATAGCTTGATGATCATGAATTTACCGCTACAAAAATTAAGTGGTGACTTCACTGGGGAGTAGTCTCCAGTGTGTGTAGCCTAATTTTTTGTGTGTATATAATTGTATATATGTGATGTATGTATATTTGTGTGATATAATCTTCTTGTTATGCTTGGTGATCTCTGAGTGGTGAGATAAATTCTAACCCGAACTTGAGTGCAATTAAGATAGGGGGACGGTATAGTCATGTTCGGCTTGTGTGGAGTAGTCCTTAACAAGTTGGCTTGAGATCCATCTGCTCAGTGGAGACCCTTTTGGATTTGGAAATGTCACACAAGTATTTATGGTTAGGCATTACTATCTCTAATTTGGGTCCGAGAAGCTGAGGACCGTAGAAAATTTATCCCCCCTTAGCCTATTTAGGACGTAGTGCGGAGACTGTTCAAGTGTAGACTTGATAACAGTTGTTACGCGATACTACACTCAAACGAGTTCCTCTTGAGAATATTATGGATCGATGAGTCAGTCATCTTAACTTGTAATATCTGATAGATGGAATTAAGACTCTGGGAACTTTTTAGAACATGATCTACAGGTTTTTATCTTTAGTCAACTCCTTTGGGAGGGTTCTTACCAAGACTTCATGCTCGTGACTCACAACAAACCCTTGATTATGGGTTCATCCTATTAAGTCTTGTCAATATCAATGTAACTTGGGTGTTGATAAGGTGGGAACCCTAATCCACCAAAATGGATGATTGATCTTGAAAATGACTTGGTTCATCCCTTGACCTTTGTTTGCTTGCCTTGTGTGTGATCCCTTATTTGTGATTGTTGCATTCATGCATTCATACGCATCATAACATTCATCACACGAAAATTTCACGGAACTGAGGTATTATTTGGGAATATTTTCAGACCATGGATTATGGACAAAGGAACACTAAGAAGTACAGTTTCAGGTGTCCCGACTTGAAAGGTTTAAGGAAGCTAGCATCTTTTGTATTAGATACCTTGGACTTCAAACAACGCCATGGGAAGCTTCTTTCTATCTTGTCTGCTGATGCGGTGGAAGGACTTCTGAGTGTGTTGGTTCAGTTCTATGATCCTCTCTACCGTTGCTTCACTTTTCCGAATTATCAGCTTGTGCCTATGCTAGAGGAGTATGCCCATCTCTTGGGAATACCTGTTTCTAGCAAGGTACCTTTTAGTGGGTTGGAAGAGATTCCCAAATCCCATCTTATTGCTGAAGCTCTTCACTTGAAGCAGTCTGAGATAGAGGCTCATTGGTTGAAGAAAGGAGGATTGTTTAGTTTGCCATCTGATTTCCTCATAAAGGAAGCTACTGCCTTTGCTCAAGCCAGTAGTGTGGACGCTTTTGAAGCTATCTTTGTGTTGCTAATTTATGGATAAGCTTTGTTCCCTAACATTGACGGTTTTATTGATGTTAACGCCATTAGAATTTTCTTGATTGGGAATTTTGTGCCTACATTATTGGGAGATATGTATTTCTCTTTGCATCTAAGGAACTATAAAGGTGGTGTCACTATTGTCTGTTGCATTCCTCTTCTGTACAAGTGGTTTATTTCACACTTGCCTCAAACGCGTACTTTTGTGGAGAACAAGCAATGTCTACGGTGGTCTCAGAGACTTATGTCTCTCACTAATGATGATATAGTTTGGTATGATTCTTCATTGAGTAGTTTGGAAATTATTGATTGTTGTGGTGAATTCTCTAATGTGCCTCTCATTGGTACACAAGGAGGAATTAACTACAACCCTGCTTTGGCTCATCGTCAACTTGGGTTCCCCTTGAGAGACAAACCTAATAACACTTTGTTAGAAGGTCTTTTCTATTAAGAGGGTAAAGATCCCCAACATTTGAAGCAGGAGATTATGCATGCTTGGCATAATGTGCATAGGAAAGGAAGATCCGACCTTGGTTCGCGCAATTGTATAGCTTTGGAAGCTTACATTCTTTGGGTGAAGAAGAGAGCTTTGTAGTTGAAGATGCCTTATCCTTGTGAGAGACCTATGTTTGTGGTTGTGGTTGAGCCATTAACTCTCCCTAACCAAGATGTAGAGGAGTTGGAAGTTGCACTCGCCAAGATGAAGCAAGAGAAGGATATGTGGGAAGAGCGTTTCCGTGCTTTGAGAAAAAAGCATGAGGAGTTGTAGTTGGAGTCTAAGGACAAAGATGCACTCATTGAGGTACTTGAAGACCGAGTGACAAAGAGACAGAGAGAGTCGGAGGTCTCATCTTCCTCTAGCATCCCTCAGCCTTTCGTTGCTTGGAAGAAGATCGTTAATCAGCTTATCCTCGAAAAGACTCAGATGAAGGCTTCTTTTGAGACCGAGATTCGAAGCATTCGAAGGAAGTACGCGCCTACAGCCAAATCTTCTGACATTGTTGTTAGGGATCCTTAGGATGACTAGTCTCCTTTGCTCTTGTACTTTCCTTTTGGTGTCTGAAATTGTACTCAGTGTAATCCTTCCAATTATAAATGAAAAGAGATTTTTGGTCCTATCAAATTGTTGCAATTGTTGTTAAATATATATATTTGCAAATAATATAGTAAGTTCTTTGAACACAAAAAAATAAATAAACAAGCATTGCATTGTATTTCATGCATCATTTGCATAAGCAGGTTTCCCTTTCTCCAGATGTCTCTTTGGTGTTTCTTCTGTGCTTTAGCCAAGCTGACTCATCGGTACAACACTCGCGCCAATCACTCCAGAATGATGGAACATCTTGAGCAAGAGAATAAAGAGCTAAAGGATGAGATCGCCCACCTGACTGCCATGATGGAGTCAGTTCTATCTGCACAGAGCCGATCTTCTCCAATGGCCGCAACTCCTCTTCCTCAGGGGACTGTTATTTTAGAGGTGGCTACCTCTACCATGCCTTCTGCTACTGCTCATTTCACGCCTACCATGCCTGCCGGATTCCCGTGGGGAATGCCACCGAACTTCGTGCCTGAGGGCTTTGTGCCTATATTTGCTTCCATGTCGGCATCTAGCCCGGTCACCTATATTTGCTTCCCTATATTTTAGAGGTGTCATTCCGAGCCATCTGAGGGCCCAAACATTTATGAGAAAATGGATGAGATGAAGGATCAATTTCTTGAGTTGCGCAAGGAGTTGAATACATTGAGAGGTAAGAACCTGTTTGGAAAGAGTGCTATTAAATTATGTCTGGTGCCGAATGTGAAGATTTTGGTGAAGTTCAAAGTGCCTAACTTTGAAAAATACAGAGGGAACTCATGTCCGCTCAGCCATTTGGTGATGTATGCCTGCAAAATGTCTACTCAAATAGATAACGGTCAGCTGTTAATCCACTACTTCCAAGACAGTCTGACCGGTGCTGCGCTCAAATAGTATAAGTATAATGTGGATATGGCGCCTGATAGAGACCAATTGAGGTCTATGTCTCAGAAGGATAAGGAGACATTCAAAGAGTATGCGTAGAGGTGGAGAGAATTAACTGCTACGATCACTTCTCCTTTAGAGGAGAAGGAGATGACCAAGATCTTTTTGAAGACCCTGAGTTCATTTTACTATGAACGCCTGATTTCCAGTTCCCCCAGTGACTTTAGAAAAATGGTAAACATGAGGATGAGGCTTGAAGAAGGTGTCCGAGAGGGATGGTTGTCAAAAGAGGAGGTATCATCAAGTAAGAGATACGACAATAGTTTTGGGAAGAAAAAAGACAGTGAAGCCAACGCAATAACTAGTGGGAGGCAGAAGAGGTCTCAGACTAGAAGGAATCAACCACCCCGTCAACACCATCATCAAGTATCCTCCATAATTCCTATATTTTCCGCAAGTCAGTCAACACCAATTCAACAACAACAGCGTCAACAACAACAACCACAACAACGAGCAAACACCTATAACAACAACAATACCAACAATCATCAACAATAAACTTTTGAGAGGAAGAAGGTCTCTTTTGACCCAATTCGTATGACCTATGCAGAGCTTTATCCATCGTTGGTTCTCAAGAACCTACTCCAACCGAGGAATCCGCCACAAATTCCAGAACCACTCCCATGGTGGTACAAGCCTGACCTCCGTTGTGTTTTTCATCAAGGAGCACCCGGACACGACATTGAGAATTGTTATCCGCTCAAATACGAAGTTCAGAAGCTAGTGAAAAGTGGAATGGTATCCTTTAAAGACCGCGCACCTAATGTGAAAGCAAACCCACTACCAGTCCATGGAAATTCATCTGTTCATATGGTAGACGGTTGTCCTAGGGAGTTCAAAGTGTTTGATGTCCTTTTCATCAGAAGGTCTTTGGTGATGATGCATAAGGACATTTGTATGGTGAGCGATTGTGAGCATGACCATGATGGTTGTGCTATATGCAGTGTCAATCTGAGGGGTTCTATGATTGTAAAAAGAGACATCCAGCGGTTGATGAATGAGGGTATGATTCAAATTGTTCAATTCTGTCACGTAGATGACAATGTGAATGTCATAGTGCCCGTTTTCAAGAATCCATAAAGAATAGTAATTTAGTATGACAACAGCAGCAGTAAAATCATTAGTCAAAGATCGGTATCACCGTTGGTCATACGATTAACGGGCCCAGTCCCATATTCATCCGATAAGGCTGTTCCATATCAGTATAATGCAACTATGGTGAAGAATGGTCAAGAGGTTCCATTGCCTATGACCAGTTATGTCATGAGCATTGCTGATGTTACTAAGGTGACCCGTAGCGGTCGAGTGTTTGGGCCGGTGTTCCCAAAAGATGTGGAAGATTCAACAGTTGGTAAGAAGGTGGAAGTGCCTGCAGTAGATCCAGTTAGTGCTTCAAAGCGTCAGTTTGGTGAATTCAGCAATTTGAAGACTAATGATGATGATGAGGTGCTTCGGTTGATAAAGAAGAGTGACTTTAATATGGTGGAGCAGCTGCTCCAATCCCCCTCAAAGATTTTAGTAATGTCTCTGCTTATAAATTCAGAAGTGCACAGAGAAGCACTGCAGAGAGTTCTAGAGCAAGCATTTGTGGAACATGATGTTACGGTGGATCAGTTTGATCATATTGTGGCTAACATCACTTCCTGTAATAATCTCAGTTTCTGTGATGAAGAACTCCCCGAGGAGGGTAGGATCAATAATTTGGCTTTGCATATCTCGATGAATTGCAAAGACGATGCTTTATCCAATGTATTGGTTGACACCGGGTCTTCGTTGAACGTGTTGCTGAAGTCAACTCTTTCAAAGTTGTCATATCAAGGAGTGCCTATGAGGTATAGTGGTGTAATCGTCAAAGCTTTTGACGGTTCACACAAAACAGTGATAGGAGAAGTGGACCTTCAAGTGAAGATAGGTCCGAGTGACTTCCAGATTACTTTTCAAGTAAGGGATATCCACCCGGCCTACAGTTGTCTATTGGGAAGGCCATGGATCCACGAGGCGGGAGCTGTTACCTTCACACTACATCAAAAACTCAAATTTGTCAAGAATGGGAAGCTTGTAATCGTTGGCGGGGAAAAGGCGTTGTTGGTTAGCCACCTGTCATCTTTCTCTTACGTTGAAGCTGAGCATGAGGTTGGAACTCCATTCCAAGCTTTACCTATTGCTTCTGAAAAGAGGGTTGGGGAACCTATGTCCTCATTAAAATATGCAAGGAAGATTGTTGAAGAAGGTAGTGTGGATCAATGGGGGCGCATGGTAGAGGTCTCCGACAACAAGGGCAAAGCCGGTCTTGGTTTTCAATAAGGCTCATCAACTACTAGATTAGAGGATATGCAACTTAGCTTCCATAGCGGAGGGTTTATTCATGGCAATGAACAACACTTAGCTGCTGTGCTAGAGGATGACGAGGAAGAAAACTACACCAATTTTGTGACACATGCAAAGGCTTGCAACAATTGGACTATTGTTGACATTCCTGTTATTTTGCATCGATCTAAGTAATTTCTTTTATTTCTTTTAAAAAAAATCCTTCTCTTATGCCTAAGGAGGAAGTGAACATTGTTAGGCATTTCAAATTTGATCATCAATAAAATTAATTATATTCATCCACATCTATGATGTTTTGTTTTTTACTTTTTGCTTTATTCTGAAAATAGTAATCACAAAAAACATAAATAAATAATATAATTGTCCATCTGCATAATATTTGGTTACAAATTCACTTCTCTAAATTCAAAATATCAAATCATTATGCAGGTTGGTTCCTAACCCCATTGAATACAATGATCCTTCTCCTTCTCCAAATTTTGAATTCCCTGTGTTTGAGGTTGAGGAGGAAAGTGATGAAGAAGTGAGTGATGAATTGTCTCGTTTTCTTGAGCATGAATGAAAAGTCATTCAGCCATTCGAAGAGCATATTGAGTTAGTTAACTTGGGTTCCAAAGATGATGTGAAGGAAGTCAAGATTGGGTTTCGACTGTGTCCAGATGCGAAGAAGGGGTTGGTTGATCTTCTTCGAGAGTGTTTAGATGTGTTTGCTTGGTCCTATCAAGACATTCTTGGTTTGGATTCTGAGATTGTGTAGCATAGATTGTCGTTGAATCCAGAATGCTCGCCAGTCAAGCAGAAGTTGAGAAGAACGCATCCTGATATGGAAGTGAAGATCAAAGAAGAAGTGCAGAAGCCGATTGATGCCGGTTTCCTTGTGACCGCTGAGTATCCGCAATGGGTGGCCAATATTGTGCTTGTGCCGAAGAAGGATGGAAAAGACCGCATGTGTGTTGATTACAAAGATTTGAATAAATCCAGTCCGAAAGATGATTTCCCTCTGTCGCACATTGATATGTTGGTAGACAATATTGCTAAATTTAAAGTCTTTTCGTTTATGGATGGATTTTCCGGATATAATCAGATCAAGATGGAACCCGAAGATATGGAGAAGACCACATTCATTACACCTTGGGGAACATTCTGTTATAGAGTGATTCCTTTCGGTTTGAAGAATGCTGGTGCGACTTACCAAAGAGCAATGACTACTCTTTTTCATGATATGATGCATAAAGAGATTGAAGTTTATGTCGATGAAATGATTGCCAAATCGATTGATGAAGAAGAACATGTTGAGCATTTGTTGAAGTTATTCCAGCGTTTGTGGAAGTATAAACTCCGCTTGAATCCCAATAAGTGTACCTTTGGTGTTTGTTCTGGTAAGTTGTTGGGCTTTATTGTCAGCGAGAAGAGTATTGAAATTGATCCTTCCAAGGTCAAAGAAATACAAGAGATGCTTGCGCCCAAAACTGAGAAGCAAGTCAGAGGGTTTCTCGGCCGCTTGAATTATATCTCAAGGTTCATTTCACACATGACTGCCATATGTGCGCCTATATTCAAGCTTCTTCGGAAAGATCAGTCTTGTGATTGGACCAAAGACTGCCAGAAAGCTTTTGATAGTATCAAAGAGTATTTGCTTGAACCTCCAGTCTTGTCTCCACCTGTTGAAGGAAGACCGTTGATCATATATTTGACTGTGCTTGAAGATAGTATGGGTTGTGTTCTTGGTCAGCAAGATGAAACTGGAAAGAAAGAATTTGCAATTTACTACCTCAGTAAGAAGTTCACCGACTGTGAGACTCGGTATTCTATGATAGAGAAGACTTGTTGCGCATTGGCTTGGGCTGCTAAGCGTCTGCGTCAATATATGTTGAATCATACCACTTGGTTGATATCCAAAATGGATCCAATCAAGTATATTTTTGAGAAGCCTGCTTTAACTGGGAGGATTTCCCGGTGCTAGATGTTGTTATCACACTATGATATCGAATACCGATCTCAAAAGGCGATCAAAGGTAGTGTAGCGGGGTATTCGTTACCTTTAGACTTATTGACTAAATCAAAAGTAAACCATACAATTCGAGTCGCCACCGCACTTCTATTTATCCAAAGGAATGGTTAGAAAGCGAACAAAAACCGAGAAGTTTTATCGAATCAAAAATTAATAAAAATGTCAGAGATCGGGGTAAGGGGGTTGGTTATGCAATGGGAAGGTGTAACACCCCAAAATTTGCCCTCCTCATTCATGCATTCATTTTTAAGTCATCTTAGCATTTGATATTGCATTTCATTATGTCAATCAGGATCAAATCCAAGAAGCTTGAACATCATCCAAGACGCTTTGTGGGTTCTATCCGGGTAATCAGCCAACACAAGGGAAGGACTTGAATTACTGCCAACAGGTTCAAATAGAAGCTATTCATCATTCCAAACACTATTTTTGAAGGAGCAAAAATCTGCTGCTGAGCTGTCATGCTCGCTAGGCGAGCAGCATGGTTCGCTAGGCGAACTGACCTGTTATGCTCGCTAAGCGAGCAGATCCTTCACTAGGCGAAGGGTACACGTTTTCAGAATATGACAGAAAGTCATGGGCTTGAGCTGCCCTCATTTGAGCCCACCTGGTCATGAAATCAGGTTATAAATACTAGAGCTTCAGTAAAACAAAAACCCTGGAAAAATAGTGAGAGGAGAAACATAAGGAAAAGAGGCAGCGACAGAAACCTACGAACTAATCTGCAGCAACCTCCAGGCAGCTCTGAAAGGTCCACTCGGACTCATACACTTTTTCACCTCCATCTCATGCAAACCCTAACAGTGCTTTGCAAACCCAATCGTGCCATTCGATTTTAATCGATCTCTCCAATCAGGTTTGCCTTATTCCCTTTACTCTATGTTTTCAATTTGAATGCTCTGAATGTGTGAGGTATCATTAGGCTTTGCCCACGGGTTTATATGTGCATGAATGTATAAAACAATACCTTGAATGTTTAACCGTTTCGTTTCTGAGATGGATGCCATAGGGTTTGGGGTTGCCGAGATCGGATTGTTATCAATGAAGAACCCAAAACCCGCAGGCCTTCGCTAGCACCTTCACTAGGCGAGCCTGTAGTGAAGGTTCGGTAAGCTTTCTCTATGCGATGCATCAGCGATCGCGACAGTACTTGTTTTTCTGTTTGCTGTAATCTGTTTCGTGTTCTGTTGTGACATGTTTTTCTATTGCATCCATGCATTGCTTCCTAACCTGTTTGTTGAGTTTTTGTGAGGACTCACCTGACTCTTGCAGAGATGGCTTGGTATTCCACTTTATTTGTGGGATACCACCTGGAGGTTTATTCCGATTACCTGTACTGATTCACTTTCTTTGGTGGTGATAGCTTGGGAGATCTCCGGGTTTCTGATTTCTTTAGTTGCTGTTATTTCGGATCTTTATCCATGTGGTACTTTTACCCCTTCCCCAAATTTTACCGCTTTCTTAGCTAAAAGACCTCAATAGGAGGCAATGTTTTTGTGTGTTTGAGTCCCTTGTTGGCAGGTTTACTTTATGATACATGTTTTGTGTGGTGTGGTAGTCTCCCCCATAGGATTGCTAGACTTCGTATAGTCTCCCGTTTGCATGTCAATTAAGGTAGCACAGTTCCTTCGTCTAGGACTTCCTCTTTGCATGAGTTTTCCTAAAACACAAACAAACTCATTGATTTTTCTTCTCCTAAGAACACGTTTACTCCTTCTACTACAGGCGAGTAAGTCTCCAAAGGTCGAGCATCCGGTAGATTGCGTAGTAACGTCGTTCAACCCTTACCCCGTAGTTAGCCGAACTACGTTTTGCTCTGATTCTCAATCCAGATGAGATACGTAGGCATAAGATGTGATGTCTTAGTGAGCACACCTACCCCTAACCCACAGGTAGCCGAGCTACGAAGACTCTGATTCTCATATTCATATGAGATACGTATGCAGTGGATGCGACATCCGTGCGAGTCATTTTCTTTTGACCCCTCTTTTAGTAAATAATGCATTAGATAAACCCACACCCTTTAGACAAGAACAACAAGAGTGGGTCCCGTAGAGTACTACGGATGCGTAGGGGTGCTAATACCTTCCCTTCGTATAACCGACTCCCGAACCCAAGATTTGGTTGCGAGACCTTGTCTTTTCCTTTCCTTTTTCCAGGTTTACTTCGAGCGTTTCCTTTTTCGCATGCTATGATTTTTCAGGTTGCGCCAGCTGGCGACTCGGCTGGGGACCCGGTTTCCCTAAGCGAGTCCCACATAGCTTTTGTAGTTTTCTTGTTGGTTGGGTGTTTATTTCGGTTGTACAATTATTTATTTACTTGCTTGCATTCATGTACATATGTCTACTGTATCTGTTGGCTCTACTGTTGGTTTGTTTGTTGGGGCGGGCTAAATTCAGGAAACCTTAACCTTCAACCAACCCGGTTTTTTAAAGCAGAGTTCTGATTTCGTATTCCTCAGTGGGTTTCTCTTCAGACAGTGCAACCCGACAGATGTTCAAGCGGATACAGTAACCCTGATTGCCATGTCACTGCATTGCATTACATCATTTTGCATCATAGCATGTTTATTTTAAAAAAAAAATTATAATGCATATAAAAGAAAAAAAGTTAACCGGCATATGCGTATCTGAGAAAAAATAGCATACGCATCATGCACATATCATTCATGCATCATTACAGGTGTTGTTGAAGAGGACTTCTCATTCTTGTTTCTGTTCAGGCAGAATTGCTGAGTATCGTCCGCACCGTTACGCAACAAGGCAGAATCAACAGAGGATCATGGATCAAGTTCAAGCAGAACTAGCAGAGATGAAGACCAACACGCCCCAGTTCATGAGTATGATGCAAGGGGTAGTGCAAGGGCAAGAGGAACTCCGAGCCTTGGTCCAGAGACAAGAAACAGTGATTCCTGGTGTCGGTCGGAGTCCGCCAGAGGAGACCCCTGTCGATGACGCTGCTGTTACCAACCCTGTCAACAACCATGCTAATGGTGACGAATTGCGTGGTATCAGAATCAATGGACAACCCATCATTACAGAGGTTACTAATGCTCGAGCGACACGTGCTCCAGTTCACCATCCTTCTCATTTGGTTGACAAGCAAGAAGATATGTTCACCATTCCCAGTGATGATGATGAATTTGGAAAAGTGGAAGAGAGAGATAGAAAGGTCGACGCCCTTGCTGAAAAGATTCGCGCCATGGAGTGCCAGAATTCTTTGGGCTTTGATGTTACTAACATGGGTTTAGTTGATGGTTTGAGGATCCCATACAAGTTCAAAGCGCCATCTTTCGACAAATACAATGGCACTTCTTGTCTCTGAACTCATGTGCAAGCTTATTATCGGAAGATATCCGCTTATACTAATGATGAAAAGATGTGGATGTACTTTTTCCAAGACAGCTTGTCTGGAGCATATTTGGATTGGTACATGGACTTGAGAAAAGAATCTGTCAGAAGCTGGAGAGAGTTAGGTGAAGCTTTTCTGAGGCAGTACAAACATAACATGGACATGGCTCCGAGCAGAACCCAATTGCAGAGTTTGTTTCAAAAGACTAGTGAGAGTTTCAAGGAATACGCCCAGAGGTGGCGCGAACTAGCTGCGAGAGTACAACCTCCGATGTTGGAGAGAGAATTGACAGATATGTTCATCGGAACTCTGCAAGGTGTTTTCATAGATCGTATGGGAAGTTGCCCGTTTGGTAGTTTTTCGGATGTTGTGATTTGCGGAGAAAGAACTGAAAGTCTTATCAAAGCAGGAAAAATCCAAGACCCTGGTTCTTCAAGTTCTTCAAGTACTAAGAAACCATTCTCAGGGGCATCCAGAAAGAGAGAGGGTGAGACAAATGCTATACACGGAAACAGAGGACAACAATACCGTCAAGTTGCTGTTGTGACTATTCCAGCAACCCAACCTCAACAACCACAAAGAGGACAACCATAACAACAACAACAACACCAATTCCAACCAAGACAAAGAATGCTAGATCGACATTTTGATCCGCCGCCTATGACTTATGCTGAATTACTCCCTGAACTGCTCAGGTTAAAGTTTGTTGAACTTCGCACTATGGCTCCGTTAACAAGGATTCCCGCTGGTTATGATGCTAATGTCCGTTGTGATTTTCATACTGGTGCGCCAGGGCACCACATCGAGAATTATCGGGCTTTCCACCATAAAGTTCAAGATTTGATTGACGCCAAGACGATTAACTTTGCTCCTACTCTGAATGTGGTGAATAATCCTATACCTCAGCATGGAGGGCCCAGAGTAAATAATGTGGAAGGTGAGGAAAATTTGAACTTGGTAGTCAATATTGATGATGTTCAGACTTCGTTGCTTGTAGTGAAGGAATGCCTGCTTAGACGGGGAATATTCCCGGGATGTGACGAGGATTGTTCAGATTGTGGTAATCATGAAGACGTCTCTGTGAATTTTAAAGAAGGTATCCAGGGATTGATGAATGAAGGTTGTTTACAGTTTGATCGAATAATGAAAGACCGTGAAGAGGTATCGACCGTTACCATTTACTTTACGCCATCAGAAGGTTCTGTACGTGCTCCAAGTGCGCATGTGACTATTGGTACTTCTGTGACCGTAGCTGCGCCCGTGACCATATCTGCTCCGGTGACTGTTGGTATTCCCGCGACTATTAATGCTCCAGTAACTATCAGTACTCCTACCACCAATGCTGCTCCTAGTGGAAGGCCCTATGAGAATAGTACAACAATTCTGTGGCACTATGACAATGCTTTTTCTCTAGTGACGATTGGTTCGTCAAATAAGACTCCAGTAACAGTTGGTTCGGCTGTGGGTAATGTGGGAGGACCCGGAGGATTTACAAGAAGTGGTCGTTTGTTTACACCACAGGTTCTGAAGGATAACAATGATGTGACTCTTGCTAGAACAAAGGGAAAACAAGTTGTAGCTGAAGAAGAACCAGTGCGAAAGGAAGTTCCCGAGGGTTCTTTTGAGAAGGACGTAGAGGAATTCATGAGAATTATCAAGAGAAGTGATTACAAGATCGTGGATCAGTTGAACTAGACACCGTCAAAAATCTCTATTCTCTCTCTGTTGATGTGTTCCGAGGCACACCGTAACGCCCTATTGAAAATGTTGAATATGGCTTATGTGCCTCAAGAGATTTCTGTTAACCAACTTGAAGGTGTTATTGCAAATGTTAACACAAGACATGGTTTGGGATTCACGGATCTAGACTTGACACCTGAGGGTCGCAATCATAATAGAGCTCTGCATATCACGATGGAATGCAAAGGCGCCGTTTTGTCGCATGTTTTGGTTGATTCCGGTTCTTCTTTGAATGTGCCGCCCAAAAAGGCTCTGAGTAAGCTTGATGCTGAAGGGGTTGTCCTTACACCAAGTGATCTTGTTGTCTGTGCTTTTGATGGATCCAAGCGATCAGTTTGTGGTGAAGTCACGTTGCCTGTGAAGATCATCCCGGAAGTGTTTAATATTGTCTTCTATGTGATGGATATTCAGCCAGTATATAGTTGTCTGTTGGGGCGTCCCTGGATACATGGAGCCGGAGCAGTTTCCTCGACCCTCCACCAAAAGCTAAAATATGTGTGGGATGGTCAAGTTGTCACCGTGTGTGGCGAAGAGGACATCTTTGTGAGCCATTTATCCTCCTTCAAATATGTGGAGATGGATGGCGAAATTCATGAAACTCTATGTCAAGCTTTTGAGACTGTCAGTATTGAGAAGGTGGCTTTTGTTGAACAGAAGAAACCAGGTACCTCGATTGCATCCTATAAACAAGATCTAGAGGTCATTCATTCAGGTGACGCGGAAGGCTGGGGCAAGATGATTGATGTGCCCGTAAAAGAAGACATGTTTGGCATTGGTTATCAGCCTTTTCAATCATCAGAGCAGGGTGTCCAGGATCAGAGAGGGTCGTGTACTTTCACTAGTGCTGGATTGATGAATCACGGGGATGTCTTTGCAACAAATAATGAAGATGGTGACGGTGATTGTGGTATGGTTCGCCCGTGTGCTCCACGGGAGAAGATCAACAACTGGATTTCTGAAGAAATAGTCCAAGTTACTCTTCAGACAAAGTAACTTTCTTTTGTTTTGCATTTTGCATGAAAGCCCTACGCTCTGCCCAAGGCATAGTGGTTCATTGTAGGGCCACAAAATGTTTTAAATTTTCAATGATTATCATCAATAAAGGACGTTTTGCAATCAAATTTGTGCTCCCTGTCTTTCAATTTTTATTACTCTCATTTTCAAAACAATAAAAATGGCAATGTTTTTTTGTTTTCTGTGAATTTCTTAAACTCTTTTCTAGAAAAAAAAAGCATGAAACATCGCTCGTGCAGAATTGATCCTGCGGATTCCATTAAAAATAGTTCTGTTATGGCTCAGTATGATTTCGATAATCCCATTTACCAAGCCGAAGAGGAGATTGAAGAAGATTGTGAACTCCCCGAAGAATTGGCCAGACTATTGAAACAGGAGGAAAGGGTCATTCAACCTCATCAGGAAGAGTTGGAAGATATTAACCTTGGTACTGAGGACGTAAAGAAAGAGATCAAGATAAGGGAGGATTTAGAAGAAAAGGCCAAGAGTATCCTGAAGGAGCGTCAAAGAATGACAAGAAGACACTGAGAAGGCTAGCTGGAAGCTTTTACTTGAACAAGGATGATGTGTTGTACAAGAGAAACTTTGACATGGTTCTGCTCAGATGTGTGGTTAGACACGAAGCAGACATGCTAATGCAGGAAGTACACGAGGGATCTTTCGGTACCCATGCTGGTGGTCATGCAATGGCCAAGAAGTTGTTAAGAGCCGGTTATTACTTGATAACCATGGAATCTGATTGTTTCAAATACGCCCGGAAGTGCCACAAATGTCAAATCTATGCAGATAAAGTGCATGTACCACTAAGCCCTCCGAATATTATGAATTCTCCTTGGCCATTCGCGATGTGGGGCATCGATATGATCGGAAATATTGAACCTACTACTTATAATGGACATCGTTTCATCCTAGTCGCAATCGATTACTTTACCAAGTGGGTGGAAGCAGCTTCCTATGCTAATGTTACCAGACAAGTGATTGCTCGATTCATTAAGAAAGAAATTATATGTCGTTAGGGGGTTCCTGAGAGAATCATCACTGATAATGGTTCAAACCTCAATGACAAGATGATGAAAGAGCTTTGTAAAGACTTTAAGATCGAACACCATAATTCTTCTCCTTACAGACCAAAGATGAATGGTGAGGCGACAAACAAGAACATTAAGAAGATTGTGCAAAAGATGGTTGTGACGTACAAGGATTGGCATGAGATGTTGCCTTTTGCTTTGCATGGGTATCGTACCTCAGTGCGTACGTCAACCGGGGCAACTCCGTTTTCACTTGTGTATGGCATGGAGGTAGTCTTGCCAGTAGAAGTTGAAATCCCTTCTTTGAGGGTGATGATGGATGTAAAACTTGACGAGGCTGAGTGGGTTCAAGCCAGGTTTGCTGAGTTAAATTTAATTGAGGAAAAACGATTAGCAGTCATGTGTCATGGACAACTATATCAGAGAAGGGTGAAGAAGGCCTTTGATCAGAAAGTGCGTCCTCGAAGCTATCAGATAGGTGACTTAGTTTTGAAGAGGATCCTTCCTCCCGATACAGATAACAAGGGCAAGTGAACTCCGAATTATGAAGGTCCATATGTTGTTAAAAAGGTTTTTTCTGGTGGAGCCTTGATGCTTACAACTATGGATGGTGAAGATTTTCCGTCTCCTGTGAATTCAGATGTAGTAAAAAAAAAATACTTCGCATAAACTGACCCGCTGGACAAAAAAATAAAGTTCAGGCAAAAAAAGGGCATCCCGGCGAACCAAGAGAAAAAGAAAAGAAAAAGGTTCGGGCAAAAGTTAGGGATAAAGAAGAAAAAAACATGTACACCCGGTAAGTCGAAAACCTACAAAGGCGGCTTAGGCAAAAATGGGTATCCCGGTGGATTGAAAACCCGAAAAGGGCGATCCAGGCAAAAGTTAGGGATTAAAGCGAAGACTACAGTCTGAGTTACCTATACTTCATCGCGTTTCAGTGTCTACCATCTTGAAGGATATGATCGGTCCAATCATTCTTCTCAGAAAGCAAAGAATTTGGGGGAAATTGAAGATCTATGAGTCCTAACAGAATTGGAAAATAGTGGAATGTCGTGTTCACATTGCCAATAGGATAGTTTATTTTCTCTTTTGGCGCAATTACCTCTTCCTAGGAATTGCTTCCTGATGTATTTGCCTTTATAGGCCATTTTCAATCAATAAAAGTCGCTATTCAGTCAAATTGCTCTCTTGTTTTTTATTTTTGCTGTTTTGTTTGTAAAAACATCCGAATTTTTGATAAACATTGCATCTAAAAACACGAAGGCTAGACAATGACATGCGGAAAGATAAAACATCTGAAAATCATTTTGAATGTTGAGTAAACTTGAGTATATTTTGTCCATACGATCCCCTGGGGCATGTATGTCTTGCCCTTCCGCAGGTTACTATCATTGAATGATGGCTAAAGCAGATGAGCCAAAGTCTGTTCGAAGGAAGACCCTGTTGTTTCACCACTGTCCGGTCGTGTAAGAAGTTGGGTCGTCTAATTCGAGTTCAAAATTTGTTTCCCCAGCATGGTCGAGAGGTTGGTGCTTTCCCAACAAGTGACTCCCCAGTTGAGTTGGTTTCTCTACCGTTCCGAGAATGTCAGATCAGTAAGTATCCTCAGCAGAATTGTTGTATATCCCCAGAGGAGTTGACAGTGCCAGACTGTATCTTCCCAGCAGAAGCGGCTGCTCCTCAGAGTTCGATGCCAGATCGATGATCTCGACGTTAGATCCATGGTCTCTTTCCTTGAAGCAGAATCTCGGTACCGTATCGGTGTTTGTTTCCCCTGCTGAGTCGTCTCTCTCGCAAATTTTGATTGCCAGAACCACTGTCGCTTTCCTCAACAGCAAATTTCTAGTGCCATTCTCTCCCTAGTCAGAGTCTCGATATTGTGTTATTGCCTGAACACCACATGGCTGGTCATTTCCCCACATAGCTCATTGTGCGGTGTACCTCCAACGGCATTGTCTGGGTCAAGAAGAGTGTAATGATTCCCCCGGCAGGAGTTCTTGCCTCAGCTTGGCATTCTCCCTAGCAGAGTTCCTTGCCCCGGCTTGGCGTTATTTCTAACCTAGCATTTCGCATCCCTGCATGTAGAATCATATTGCATTGCATCCTATCATATTGCATTGCATTTCCATTCAGTATGGAACATTACGCCATAAAAAACTCAAACATATGCATACATGCATTAAACCAGATTGGAGCTTATCCCCAGCAGAGACAGATCATTTTTCCAACATCAGTATAGTACATTTGCAGTAGTTGTCCTTGGCAACATTCAGAATTGATAATCCCAGTTAGATTTATTTTCTCACCCGGGAGTGCAAGGAAAGCTTGATTCCCTTCCGATTTAGTCCCCGGCAAGTGTCTGCCTTATTTGGACATATGTAAGTATCATCCTGGCGATACCGGTAAGTGTCGTGTTGATCCCCGTAAATGTCTGTGCTTTTCTTTGATGTCGGCAAACATCATCTTTCGATGTCGGTAAACGTTGAATTCCAATCGTGGGCCATCAGTAAATGGCATGTCTCTCACGGCATCTACAAAAGATCGTTCTGTCAACACCCGTGTGTGTCATTTCCTTTTTGGTGTCGGTAAACATCATTGTTCGATGTCGGTAAACATCAGTCGCTTGTTAACCATCAAGGAATGGTTTTGTCGTTCAAGATCCCCCAGCGTCTTCGTTGTCCGTAAATATCGAGTATTTCATTTTCGCCATCGGTAAATGGTTTTCGTTTCATAAATGTACTCTTTCCTTGGTGTCGGTAAACACCTTTGTTCGATGTCGGTAAACATCGAGTTCCATCCCAGTCATCGGTAAATGTCTGGCCTCGTTTCACTTATAAATATCTTTGTTCGATGTCGGTAAACATCGAGTTCCATCCCAGTCATCGGTAAATGTCTGGTCTTGTTTCACTTATAAATATCTTGTTCGATGTCGGTAAACATCGAGTTCCATCCTAGTCATCGGTAAATGTCTGGTCTTGTTTCACTTATAAACATCCTTGTTCGATGTCGGTAAACATCGAGTTCCTTCCCAGTCATCGGTAAATGTCTGGTCTCGTTTCACTTATAAATGTCTTTGTTCGATGTCGGTAAACATCGAGTTCCTCCCCTGTGAAGCCGCCATCGGTAAATAGCCTCGCTTTCCTTGATATCGGTAAATATCAAATTTTGTTTTGAAGCCGCCATCGGTAAATGGCCTCGCTTTCATTAATATCGATAAATATCAAATTTTGTTTTGAAGCCGCCATCGGTAAATGGCCTCGCTTTCTCTGACATCGGTAAATATCAGATCTGTTTTGAAGCCGCCAACGGTAAATGGCCTCACTTTCCTTGATTCGTCACCTATAGAGTGCAAATTCTCCGGATCTTTTGGTATTCAATCCCTGTTTACCTTGAAAGTCTGATAGTCACTACTTTCATCCGTTCAGGTTCACAGTTGATTGAATAGGGGCAGCTGTAACACCCCAAAATTTGCCCTCCTCATTCATGCATTCATTTTTTAAGTCATCTTAGCATTTCATATTGCATTTCATCATGTCAATCAGGATCAGATCCAAGAAGCTTGAACATCATCCAAGACGCTTTGTGGGTTCTATCCGGGTAGTCAGCCAACACAAGGGAAAGACTTGAATTACTGCCAACAGGTTCAAATAGAAGTTATTCATCATTCCAAACACTATTTTTGAAGGAGCAAAAATATGCTGCTGAGTTGTCATGCTCGCTAGGCGAGCAGCATGGTTCGCTAGGCGAACTGACCTGTCATGCTCGCTAAGCAAGCAGATCCTTCGCTAGGCGAAGGGCACGCGTTTTCAGAATATGACAGAAAGTCATGGGCTTGAGCTGCCCTCATTTGAGCGCACCCGGTCATGAAATCAGGTTATAAATATTAGAGCTTCAATAAAAAAAAAACCCTGGAAAAATAGTGAGAGGAGAAACATAAGTAAAAGAGGCAGCGACAGAAACCTACGAACTAATCTGCAGCAACCTCCAGGCAGCTCTGAAAGGTTCACTCAGACTCATACACTTTTTCACCTCCATCTCATGCAAACCCTAATAGTGCTTTGCAAACCCAACCATGCCATTCGATTTTAATCGATCTCTCTAATCAGGTTTGCCTTATTCCCTTTACTCTATGTTTTCAATTTGAATGCTTTGAATGTGTGAGGTATCATTAGGCTTTGCCCACGGGTTTATATGTGCATGAATGTATAAAACAATACCTTGAATGTTTAACTGTTTCGTTTCTGATATGGATGCCATAAGGTTTGGGGTTGCCGAGATCGGACTGTAATCAATGAAGAACCCAAAACCCGCAGGCCCTCGCTAGCACCTTCGCTAGGCGAGCCTGTAGCGAAGCTTCGCTAAGCTTTCGCTAGGCGATGCAGCAGCGATCGCGACAGTAGTTGTTTTTCTGTTTGCTCTAATCTGTTTCATGTTCTGTTGTGACATGTTTTTCTATTGCATCCATGCATTGCTTCCTAGCCTGTTTGTTGAGTTTTTGTGAGGACTCACCTGACTCTTGCAGAGATGGCTTGGTATTCCACTTTATTTGTGGGATGCCACCTAGAGGTTTATTCCGATTACCTGTACTGATTCACTTTCTTTGGTGGTGCTAGCTTGGGAGATCTCTGGGTTTCTGATTTCTTTACTTGCTGTTACTTCGGATCTTTATCCGTGTGGTACTTTTACCCCTTCCCCGCATTTTACCGCTTTCTTAGCTGGAAGACCTCAATAGGAGGCAATGTTTTTGTGTGTTTGAGCCCCTTGTTGGCAGGTTTACTTTATGATACATGTTTTGTGTGGTGTGGTCGTCTCCCCCATAGGATTGCTAGACTTCGTATAGTCTCCCATTTGCATGTCAATTAAGGTAGCACTGTTCCTTCGTCTAGGACTTCCTTTTTGCATGACTTTTCCTAACACACAAACAAACTCATTGATTTTTCTTCTCCTAAGAACATGTTTACTCCTTCTACTACAGGCGAGTAAGTCTCCAAAGGTCGAGCATCCGATATATTGCGTAGTAACGTCGTTCAACCCTTACCCCGTAGTTAGCCGAACTACGTTTTGCTCTGATTCTCAATCCAGATGAGATACGTAGGCATAAGACGCGATGTCTTAGCGAGCACACTTACCCCTAACCCATAGGTAGCCGAGCTACGAAGACTTTGATTCTCATTTTCATATGAGATACGTATGCAGTGGATGCGACATCCGTGCGAGTCATTTTCTTTTGACCCCTCTTTTAGTAAATAGTGCATTAGATAAACCCACACCCTTTAGACAAGAACAACAAGAGTGGATCCCGTAGAGTACTACGAATGCGTAGGGGTGCTAATACCTTCCCTTCGCATAACCGACTCCCGAACCCAAGATTTGGTTGCGAGACCTTGTCTTTTCCTTTCCTTTTTCCAGGTTTACTTCGAGCGTTTCATTTCCCCTCTTTGGGATAAATAACGCACGGTGGGGGCTCTTCTGTCTTTCTTTTTCGCCGGTTGTTTTTTCGCATGCTATGATTTTTCAGGTTGCGCCAGAAGGTTTTAAGCACCCAAAACATCCTAGGTATTCCTAGGGAGCCCTTTTCACAATTATGGTAAGGTTGGTATTTTGTGAAAAATTGTTTGTGCAAACATGATTGGGGAGATGAGAGAAGAATATACAAGTTATTTACAATTTTGTGTTTGAATGGATAAACCCATTGCCTACGTACCATCTTAAAAAAGATTAGGATCAAAACCTCGTAGTTCGGGGTAAAAATCTCAAAAATGAGTTGGTGAATTGATTGGTCCAAAAGCCTTAAGGTCTTTTGTTATCCAAGGGAGAAAACTCAACCTAAAACCAAAAATCCACCATGTGAGGATAACTTCAACATGCTAGTGAGGGGTTAACCCTATAATAAGCATGGAAGACTCATTGTCCATCACTAAGGATATAGGTGAGTATTATATCTACCTCAAGGATAACTCAAACCTAATAGCTAAAGGTTATGAAAAGTTGTTAATAAGAAGTGGCCATTGCAACAACAAATCATTTGAATGGGTTATATTTACCAATGAAAAGTATTTACAAAATATGGTCAAAGTTGACTTAAAGATTCAATTCAAAATAAGTATTATGAAAAGAAAGTTTGAAAATCAAAAGCATAATGCTTAGGTTTCTAATGTTTGAAAACAAGTGTTAAATATTTGCACAAAAGTTTTGGCTTGGGTTTGAGTGGAGGGAAGAAGAAGAATGGCTAAGTCCTAATCATACAAGAGATGAAGGAGAAGAAATAAGACCACAAATGGAGTTCCCTTCTTGAGATCATATTGATGATCCAAGTAGCTCCCATCCTTTGGAATAAGCAAGCAAATAAGTGTATACTCAAGTAATCAATCAATCAAGCAAAGCTCATAGAAATCCTCCAATGGCTCTTAGATCTCTCTCTTTAGAAGCTCATGACAATGGTTCTTCACTTAAGCTCAATGTTGGAATTCCTAGCACAAGAACACACACATCAAAAAGTTCTATAATGCAAACAAAGAATGGATAAGAAGGAGTTTAGAGAATATTTCCTTTCAATTCCTCTTCAACATTAAGCATTCTAAAGGCAGGAGGCCTAGTTGCTCTTTGACTTTTATAGAACTCTAAAGGCATGAGGCCTAGTTTCTCTTTGATTCCTTTTTTTGCATAAGGAATGTCCTAAATTCTAAGTCCTTTTGTCCATTTTCAATTTGTTCACAACAATCAAAACAAAACACAAGCACAATAGTATATACACAATTATGTGCTCAAGTGAGCAAAAGGCAAATTGCATTAACATAAACATGTGCTCAAATGAGCAAAGGGCAAAAGCAAATGAATAATATGTACAAGAATAGTAAATTGCATAAATGTAAAGTGCAAGAATTAAATGTTAATGGTTAATGGTTAATGGTTAGTATTAGTGTGCCATAAGGCAATTTAGCGCTATGTTAAGCAATCGTAAGTCGTCTAATATAGTAGTCACACCTATTTGAGGTCGGTCAATAAAATATAGGCAACAAACACAAGTTAGAGATCTTGATTAGTGAATCAAGCTCCTACAACTTGCCATGCCAAAAGAAGATGAGAAATGTTCTTGTATTGATTTAGGTTCTTTGCTTGATTAGGAAGCAACCTATCCTTAATGCAAAGCCATTCACTTGATCTATGATCAAGTTGAATTAGATTTGAATCAAGGAAGGTTGAACCTCCCATACATCAAGGCTAACCACCAATCTTTAAGTCATTGATGAAAAAAAGAAAAAAAAGAAGATGAATAATAAAGTGCATTAATGGAAATCAAATGAAGTAATCAACAAGTATTGACCAAGAATAGATGAAATCAAGGTCAAACAATAGTAAACAGAAGCAAAATGAGACTTAGAATTCAAGAGACAAATAAAATATTTTTGGTATTTTTCAAAATTAAAATAATACTTGAATTAAAATAAACAATTAAAGGTCAAACTTCAAATTCACTTCAAATCAACTTTGAAAAGTCCAAGTGAATCATCCTAAGTTCAACAAGGTCAAACAAAGTTTTGACAAAAATTTCAGCATTTTTAGAAGTCAGAAACTATTTTTAATCAATTAAAAATGCATAAAAATAACCTAATTGACTTAAAATCTCAAATAAATCTCAAATTAATTAATAAATTGATGAGAATATTTTTCATGGATCCATCATTATTCAAAGAGGTTGGGAAAATATTTTGGTATTTTTTGAGTATCAAAAACTATTTTAAATGAATTAAAAATAACCAGAAAAGAGAAAATTCCTAAAAAATATCAAATGATAAAATAAAAAATATTAAAAATCATTTTTAGAAACTAGAAATTAAAAGAGAAATAATTCAATTGGTCTCACATTTGTTGGACCAAAAATGAGTGCGATATGATTTTTTAAAGTGAAATAGAATAAATGAAATAAAATGGAAAATGAAATCAGAAATAAAAAATGCAAAAAAACATGAGGCGTTGGATTGAGCTCATTAATTGAGTTGGCGCATCATGTGGATCATATGCGCGTGTCCAAGGTGCACTCAAGTCAATGTGTAACACACAGCCTTTAAAAAAGTCATAACATGGAATGGTTCAGATCTAATCTGGAAACGAGATCGTGTGGCCATGATTTTCTCGGGCAAATAGACGGTGGTGTACACCACCGTCTTCTCCGGCAAGACTTCCGGCGCCGGTGAAAGTTGCAGAGATCAAAACTTCACCAAATGCCACGATCCATATATCAAATGAAAGCTGTGGTGATGTACATCACCCCTGTACCAACCAATTCCACTCTAGACTTCCATGGAGAAAGAAATCATAGTTTGAAATTTGGGGTGTTCAACTGAAACTTGACGGAATTTAAAAATTCAAAGCACACAACAATTGCCTATGTTGAGAAGACTTCAGACAACCTAGCAAATGCAAGAAATAAGCTATATACAAGGAGATTCGAAGAAAATAATTTCTGAGGTAAACCTCTGAAATGAAGAGCTTGAGAGCACGATTTCTTTGATGCTTTTGCTTGCAGTCTAGTCTAGGGATGGAGATGAGCAAGGTTTAGGAACTATAGATCTGGAAAATCAATCAAGGCAATTGAAATTCAGATCTGAAAAATTTGAAAGAAAGAGTGAGTTCCTTTTAGTGAGGTTGTGGAGAGATTCTTGCAGCATAACAGGTGCCCTTAGGTTGCGAAATTATGAAGCCTTGGACCCTTATTTATAGCAAATGGTAGCTGAATACATGAGCAATGCATGTGCATGGATGGAAAGGGCCTCCATGCATAGGCCGATACAGGCGCATGGAGGGCCGAATTCCACTTGGTTTGTCAAGATGAGATCATAATATGATGGAATGGTCGTGCAAAATGGATGTAATCAGCTCATGCAATGTATTTTCAATGAGTTTCCAAAAATGCACCAAATATTCTTCCCTTCGAAAATGGCATTTCCAAAAATGAAACATAGCCTTATGGATAATGGATGGAAATCTATTGACATGAGGATCAATTGTTATGTTGACCAAAACTTCATTTGAAATTGGGAAATTGGTGAAAATTGATCATGAAGTGTAAGGTGCAAAACATGTGTATGTGAAAATTTCAAAAATGGCCAAACTTCAAGCCCTTATGTTTCAATAATGCAAGCTCCAAATGATAAAACCTTAAACATAAAAGTTGTAGATCTATTCAAGACAATCAATTTGGACTTAAAATGTTCATCATTTGGATTTTTGATGAGAAAGTTATGGGCACTTGAAGTTGGACTTTTTCACATTTCAATGCCTTTGGTCCAAAGTGACCTATAATGTTTTGCATTATCACATGTATTTCTTTTAGGATTATGAAAATTTGTTCAACACAAGTAGACATCTTAAAATTTCCAATTCATTTGATCCCACCTCAAAATAATGAAAAATGAGTGAGTTATGTCCTTGGGAAGTTGACCCAAAGTTAGGGTTTCAATCAAAATGACTTATAATGTCTTGAAATGGGTGATGACCTTCCAAGCTTCAAATCAATTTTTGATGAACATGAAAGGTGTTCATATGGTTCTTAAGAACATTTTTTCTCTTTGGGTCATCTCCATTTTACAAACACATTAAAAGTTAGGTCTCAGTGTACTTCAAAATAGTCAGATCGAGGACACTCAAATAAGCTCAAATATGCATGAAATGATGAATTAAATAACTTCCCTTGATTGTATTTGATCATGGGTTGAGGTTGCTTCATGGGCAAGGCACAATTGATGAATAGTTGAATTAGGGTTTCCTTGGGAATCAAGCCTCAAGCACTTTGGTTTGCTATGATCAAATTGATGAATTGAGATACTTGGGAGGCACATTTGATGGATGAGAGATTTGGGAACCATTGTCATTCTTGCTTTCATCTTCACCTAGCCATATCAATGAGCATAGGGGCCTTTATGAGCCTTGAATCTTGTGACTGCTCAAGCTACAAACAAAATATGTTAGTGACATATTTTTGTGCTTTTGGTTAGTAAACAAAAGAAGAAAAGAAATAATATACAATTCAAGCATGCTTGGTGATCTTAAACCAACTCACAAGTGTTCCCACCCAAAGGTTAAGGAGCCAAGATGCTATGATCCTTGAGGCAAGATGCAAATGTGCAATGTTATGATGCCATGAGGGATCTTAGGGTCAAAATTGGGGTCTTACAGGTAGTATCTTGGCTGACCATTTGGCTCACCAACCAATTGAAGATTACCAGTCAGTGCAGTATGACTTTCCGGATGAAGAGATATTGTACTTAAAAATGAAAGACTGTGATGAACCATTGCTTGAAGACGGGCCAGAACCTGGTTCCTGTTGGGCATGGTATTTGATGGAGTTGTTAATCAATATGGTAATGGCATTGGGGAAGTGATTATTACTCCTCAAGGCACACATTTTCCTTTTACAGCCAGATTGACTTTCAAATGTACAAACAACATGGCAGAATACAAGGCTTTCATTATGGGGCTTGAAGAGGCCATTGATCTCAAAATGAAGCATTTAGATGTCTTTGGAGATTCAACTTTGGTGGTGAATCAGACCAAAGGTGAATGGGAGACGAATCAAACCGGATGACAGGTGCTCTTGCAACGTTGGAATAAATGATCGTAGTGAAATATTGGAATGAGGTTCCCAATTTGAATGTAATGCGCCTTAATAGACCAGCTCATGTGTTTACTGTTGAAGAGATCAAAGACGAAAAGTCGTGGTATTACGACATCAAGTGTTTCCTCCAAAGTCATATTTACACGTCTAGGGCATCTTTGGAAGATAAGAAGACTTTGAGAAGATTAGTTGGCAACTTCTACCTGAATGGTGATGTATTGTACAAAATAAACTTCCATATGGTTTTGCTCAGATGCGTGGATAGACACGAAGTAGACCTGTTGATGACTGAAGTCCATGAAGGTTCCTTCGGTACTCATTCCAATGGACATGCAATGGCGAAGAAGATGTTGCGAGCAGGTTACTATTGGCTGATAATGGAATCTGACTGTTGCAAGTTTGTGAAGAAATGCCACAAGTGTCAAATATATGCAGATAAGATTCATGTTCCTTCGACACTATTGAACGTTATTTCCTTCCCATGGCCCTTTTCCATGTGGGGAATTAATATGATTGACATGATTGAGCCCAAAGCTTCGAATGGACATTGTTTCATCTTGGTGGCAATTGACTACTTCACAAAATGGGTTGAAACGACATCGTATGCGAATGTAACCAAGCAAGTTATTGTAAGGTTTATCAAGAATAAGATTATATGTCGTTATGGTGTGCCATGTAAGATCATTATTGATAATGGATCGAACTTGAATAATAATATGGTGGAAGCTCTTTGTAAAGACTTCAAGATTTCACATCATAGTTCTTCTCCCTACAGACCTAAGATGAATGGGGTTGTTGAAGCTGCAAATAAGAACATCAAGAAGATTATTTAGAAGATGGTTGTAACGTATAAGTATTGGCGTGAGATGCTCCCATTTACTTTGCACAGGTATCGTACATCCATCCGCACTTCAACAGGGGAAACCCTTTTCTCTCTCGTATATGGTATGGAAGCAGTGTTCCCCGTAGAGGTTGAGATTCCATCATTACGTGTGATCATGGAGAAATTTTCCCGATAAAACATAACTTTCCCGATAAAACAGAAAAGAACTTTCCCGATA
Organism: Lathyrus oleraceus; assembly: GCF_024323335.1. Classification (NCBI taxonomy): domain Eukaryota; kingdom Viridiplantae; phylum Streptophyta; class Magnoliopsida; order Fabales; family Fabaceae; genus Lathyrus; species Lathyrus oleraceus. The sequence continues at coordinate 483,228,017 of NC_066585.1, read as the reverse complement.
TGTTGAGTACCCCACCCTGGGGCAACTTATGCAAAAACTAGGGATTTTGGCAAGTAACTGCATTCTGCTGATCTTCCAGTCTTGGAGAAATTTTGTTGAGCACAAGGGTTGACGTCGATTCATCATCCCAAGTAGTAGCCAAAAGCACAGCGGATATCAAGAGTTGGCGGAAAGATTAGTAATCATTTGTATTAAATGTAACCCTTTTCCATGTAAATTACCATATTTCAACTTTGTAAAATCTATGGAGTCTTGTCATTTAAAGACTACTATTCTATTAAATAAAGTTGAACTTTTATCCAATTGTTTCCACTCTTATTTACTTCAGCCAAATAGTTTTAAATTTTATTGTGATCATCTTTGAAATTAAAATTTTAAATCAAAATCATTTTTCTTTAACATATAAAAGCATGAGTTTTAAGAGCAAGTAAAATGAAATGTCAATAGCAATTCAAAAACAGCAAGCCCTAAGTTTGGAGCATTGATGGTTCCCCCTAGCAGTTAACCCTCAGTTATCCCTAGCCGAGTTGGTCGATTCAGTTCCCCTGCGGAGTGTTTGTCCCCAGTGGGGTTTGTGCATAAGTTCCCGGAAAAATCGGTGATTACCCAGCCAGTTTTGATCTCCAGCAGAGTGAGGAAGGTTTCCTCAGTAGTTTGTATAATGGCAGTAGAACTTTGGTTTCCCCACTAGTTGCCATTCGGCTCACTCCCAGTCAAAGTTTCCCCCTGGTTTCTGAGCAGCTATTTGCGTTTATCCTCTGTACGGTTGTCTCCCATTCAATTTGGTGTTGACTTAAAATTCCCCGCAGATTCGATAACGTGTCCTTTCCTCAGCAAATCTCCTTCTTCCCCGGCTAGGGTTGAGCCTGTGGGATTTTGATCTCTCTTTTCTCCAGCATTTGTCTCCCTCTTTTGTTGATTGACCGAGGATTGTATCGATGATTCATTTTTTAGACACCTTTGTATCCTTTGTTATCGTTTTATCAGCATAATCATCATATATACATATACATATACATATACATATACACTCATATAATCTCATAATTGCATAATCGCGTCATGATTGATTCATTATTTGAGATTCTCATTCTCTATTATGGCGGTATTTTATTCCCATACAAGTTTGGTGCCTGTCATCCCTCAATTGTAGAGTGTCAGCCCCTTAAGCAGAAAGACTTTAACCTTTCTCCCTTCCCCACTGAGTTATCTCCTCGTGGATGATTATTATTTCAGTTTCCTCCTCAGTTGATTATCTGGATGGAATCACTCCCCTTGAGTTATATCCTCATTGGTTTGAGTCTTGATTGACCGTTTCTTTCTAGATCTTACCTAGATAGATGTTTTGGGTCCCCTAAGAGTTTATTACCCAGTAACTGGTAATATGCTTCTTAGTTTGCAGTTTGTTACTTTTTACCCAATACCTGGAAAAAGTACCCTTGTTTTTCTCCTCAGTAGAGTCCCCAGTGGATTCATTTCTATGTTTCCCCGGAAGTATATGCTTGATATGTTCATCCTAACCGATGACAAATATTTTCTTCCCCTGTCTGAGTTTATCCTTGATATATTCATCCTAACTGATGGCAGATATTCTCATCTTTCGTATTCTACCCAGTAGAAAGGTAGTTGTAATCCCTATTTTGTTCCCCAGAGAGTTAATCCTTGATATGTTCATCTTAACCGATAACGGGTTTCCTTCCCTTTGTGGTCTTCTGCCCAGTAACCGGCAATTGTAAATCTTACTTTCCCCCCTTCAGAGGTAATCCTTGATATGTTCATCCTAACCGGTGATGGATTTTTCTCTCTGATGGTAGTCTATCTAGTAACTAATAGATGTAATTCCTATTTCTCCTCGCAGAGTCTATCCTTGATATGTTCACCCTAACCGGTGACGGATATTCTCATCTTTGGTTTTCTGCCCAGTAACTAGTAGTTGTAAATCCTACTTTCTGCACTTTTCCCCAGTAAGGCTATTCTTACCCAGTAACCGGTAATGAATACTCCCTTCTGGCGGTTCCCAACGAGTCATCCTTGATATGTTCATCCTAACAGATGACGGGTGTCCTCTCTATCAGGTCTTTATTATCTACTTACCTAATAACAGGTAGTGGATAATAGATTTCTGCTCCTCCTGTGTTGATGTCTATTTCTTCCCTAGTTGAGTTGAGTGTGTATTTCCTTAGTGAAATCATTTTTCCTGCATGATCCAAGTATGTCAGCTTTACCCTGATCTACTCGTTTCCCCTGCAAAAGTTTTATTTCCCCGATTGAGTCTTTCCAATTTTTATGGAATTCCTCTGAGTCCCCCAGCAATTTTAAAGTCGTAGCCTGGCCTACGCATAACCTTTTTATTCCCCCCAAAGTCTTTGTTTCCCCTGTGAGCTTTCCGTACGAAATGCATTGCGCTCCTACGGACTTTCGGTTGCTCTGATTTCTTTTCCTTTATGGTAACATTTCCCCACAGAGAATTGCTTTCATATTCATATCATATGCATCATGAGGTATCTTAGGGTTCAAAATTTGTTTCTTGATGTTGTTATTTAAGCCCATTCTACTGACTCGATACAAAGATTTTAACCTTCACCTCCTGAGATAGAATGTCCTTAGATAGGGGCAGCTGTAAGACCCCAATTTTAACCCTAAGATCCCTCATGCAATTTCATCATATACATTGGCATTGGGATAATACCTTGGCATCCTCCTTACCCCTCTTTCATTGGGTTCTTTGTGGGAGAGATCACCAAGCACTATGTGATTATATCATACTTGTATATCATCATTTTACTAACCAACATACCAAAAATATGTCTTTGCATTTTCCTAACTCATTTGTAGGTAGGGCATGATCATCATTGATCTATCAAGTTCATATCTAGGGTTTGAGACCCTCATAGCTAATAGAAAAACCAAGGATTGATTCACAATGTCTAAGAGCATCATATATGAGTCCCAATGATCTACATGTTATCATGATCAACCATTCTCCAAGAATTTGGAGGTGATTTTCCTTGGAAACCCTAGTTTGACTGGGTATCTTAAGTAACTTCAAATTTCAAGAGACACTTCAAATTTCATCATCTTATGCATATATGATCTACCATGAGCTAAAAAGTCAAGATAATTGAAGGTTAGCAAGTTGGTTGATGGTGGTTGGCCAGATGAATTCATCTAATCAAAACTAGGTCTTCCTAGACCCTATCTCCTACAATTTTCACCATATGAAAATGATTCCAAGAGAAAAGTTACTATAAATGACTTTCCAAACAACTTTCATGTTGAAGTCTAGATATAAATTTTATTGGAAAGTCATTTTACATGTGGAAACATTATAGGTCATTTTGTCTAAACCCTAATTTGAAAGTAAACTTCCCAAGACCATAACTTGCTCAATTTTTATGAGATGAAAGATTTCCAAGTTGCAAAATCAAATTCAAGATGTCTACTTCAACTTTGATGTTTGGAGTGAGAGCTAAATCAACATTTATGATCATGTGATATGAGGATACATTATAGGTCATTTTTGCCTATACCATTGAACAAGTGATTTTCCTCAACTTCAAAAATGTATAATTCTATCATTATAAATCCAAATGACATGAAAATTTTAACCATTTTGAAGGCATTTGAAATAGCTACAACTTTGATGAAGACACTTTTCTCATTGGAAGCTCACATAAAAAGTTAAGCAAGGTGGAATATTGAGATATATGACTTAACACTTAGAAAAATTTTCAACATGTTGAAATTTCCAAACTTCCACCTCAAAATTCACCATGATCCAAGTACCAAATGGAAAAGTGTCCAACATCAAGGTTGTTCCCGTTGATCTAAGCTTTCCAAAGAGTCTTATTTTATGCATTTTGGATGAGGTTTGCTAGGGATGCGCATTGTCTTAACAGGTATGCATCAAGTGGGAAAATCAAATGTCCAAAATCCATTTCACATTGCCTTGCCATTCAAGCATCATTTGAACTTCAGTACAGTTGCAATTGGATAAAAATGGATTGCTTCATGGGCATGTACACGCCTATGCAAGCTTGTGCATCACATTGCCAAATTTAGCAAATTTTCAAGTGCGCAATTACCAATCCCAAATGCTATAAATACAAGGCCTCTGAGCTCATTTCAATCACACCTTGCGCGCCAGGTTTGCCCCCCAATTGAAACCCTCACACCTTACGCTCCAGGATCCAAAGCTTTGTTCCATTGCCAAACCATCTCTACAAGATCCTCGAGTGTGATCAAGTCAAGTTTGAAGCAAGCAAGATCCAGTTTTGCACATCATTGAATGTAATTTTCAGAAATCTTCTTCTCTTCGATTCTCACTTAATTCTCATCAATTCTCTTGGATCATTGGTTGTCTGAAGTTCTACCAATGTAGGCAAGAAAATTGAGTTGCTTTGAGGTCAAATCGAAGCAACTCAGTTGACACACCTCAAAATTCAACTCCTCACATCTTTCTATATAGTTGAAATTGAGGTCAGATTCGTGCTCTACGCCATTTTTTTCTTTTAGATCATGTCCTTTTTTTTCATTTTTTTGATGGTGATGACTGAACCAGTCCGGTGAGCCTCACTTGAGAAGGTGACCGGAGTTCCAGCGTCGGTGGTGTGTTGGACAGGTTCTGAGCCATTGATCTCATTTGAAATGTTTTAATCTCACACGTTGGTTTTGATTACCATTGGTGTGGTGCGCTGACTCAAGTATACCATGGAGCACACATTTTCATCCACTTGATCTGCCACCTCAATTAATGAGGGAGATCAAGTGGTCCACGTTTTTTCTGATCATTTGAATTTCATTTAATTTATTTTATTTTCATTAATTCATATTAATTTTAATATTGATCCAAAAAATATGAGAGTTTCACCAAAAAAATTTAAATAAAATCTTCTTTCATAGTTTGAATTTAAATTATTTTTTGGATCATTATTAATATTTTTCGTGATTTAATTGATTTTGTGAATATTTTTAATTGTCTAAAAATACTTTTAAGTTTCCAAAAATTCTGAAATTTGTTCTCCAAGGTCCTTTGACCTTGTTTGACCTATGATAAATCTCATGGCCATTTCTTTGGTGTTTTGATGAGATTTTAGGAATTTGACAAACCATATTTAGTTTAATGCATTATTTTTTAGTATTTTTAAATTGAATAAATGCCAAATAATTGTGTTGAGCCATTTTAATTGTTTGTGTAAGTGTGACTTGTGTTGTTGGGCCTTGGTCAATGTTGATTTGACTTTTCTAGGTTAAGATAATTGGATTTAGGGGATTGATGGAATGTATATTCCATCTCCCAAAATGAATGAATGATCTTAATTTGGTAAAAGTCCTCATTTGTCTAGTTTGAGTTTTGATCTATTCCCCTCCCTCTTCATCTAATTCCCCTTCTTTATGCATTCATTTCATTTGGCTTATGATATCTCAAGGTCCTAAGGCTAGTTGATTGAAAAATCAACATAAGTATGGATGAGATTAGGGCACCTCTTTTGCATATTCTTTTTGTGTGTGGTATGTTTTATGAGCATAGTCCATTATACTATGTCTCTAACATGCATTAACACTAAAATTTTATTGCCCGACCTCAAATAGTTGTGACTTCTACATAAGTCCAATTAAGATTGCTTAACATAGCGCTAAATTTGTGACACAAAAGGGCATAGCATTCTAGTTAGTGAGATTGTAAGTCACCCCTCTTTCATGGTATTGTGTGGAAACTTGGCATTTTGTCCTTCCTTTGGAAGATGTCTTGGTTCAAGGATCCATGCTTGTGATAAGTGGGTTGAGTGTTCTCCAAAGAATTACTTAAAAAATAAAAGAAAAGCATAAGCAATACTAACTTCTAATTCATTAACAACTCACATTTAATTTCAAGCCATTTACTTTTAATTCCCTTTAATTTTAAGCTCTATTCATTTGCCATTATTCATGCCATTCTAATTGTTTATATTAATGTCATTTTCACTTTGTGCACTTGGAGCATATTGTATGATATATCTTGTTTGTGCATATTTTGTTTTCTTGTGTGGTCTTTGACCATTAATGTACATAATAAGAACAAAAACCCTAAAAAACTATTGTGTGGACTGTTGGTTTGATCTTGGACAATTGGACTTAGAATTTAGACAACACCCCTATGCAAAAGGACTTGGCCAATGCCAACTTTCATGTAACCAAGTGCTTGCAATTTGAAACATCATCTGATACATCATTGAAGATCCATCTGAGTTCATCTGCAACATGATCATTGTGAAGCTGTTATTTTGAACCTGTGACTTGAGGAATTCATCTGCTACATAGGCCAATTTGAAGAAGATTATGGAGTGGCTAAAGCTTGGATGTGGCTATCTTTATTTGATGCCTTGCTCTTCAAGTTAATATGTTATGTATTGTTTGTTGCTTGATTCTAATGTCCAAGGGAATTTGGTTTATATATGGCATTCTTGCCTATTGGATTGTACCCCTTTGGTCAGATCTTTTCAACTCTTAACCTTTAAATTTATGCTTAGGATTAGTCTCTTCATCTCCTCCCCGTCTCTTTAATTTCAAAATCACTCCCTCCTTTTAAAAACTTCTTTTCTTGTGCTTGTCCTTTTTTTTAACTTAGACCCTTTGCAAATTTGAAACTTTGGCCTTATGTCATTGCATTTTCAAACTTCTTTTCTTAAATCAAATTAACTATACTTGACTTTAAATTTTCAAAATCCAAAAAGAACTAACTCATTCAAACCATTTTCTAGGCCCTTGTGCCTTTCAAACATAATTTTTGATTAAAAGCCATGCATCCACTTTGAAATTTGTATCATGAACTACGAGGTTTTGATCCCTCATTTTTATGTTGGTACGTAGGCACAAGTCCGAAGGTCTTGTCAAACAGAAAAATATAATTAATGAATTCTTTTCTCATTCCCCCCATTCTATTTGTTTGTAAACATCACTTTATACAAAATACATATGTACACAAGAAAGGGCTCCCTAGGAGTACCTAGGACACTTTGGGTGCTAACACCTTCCCTCTATGTAACCAACCCCCTTACCTGTAATCTCTGGCATTTTATTAGTTTTGATTTGAAAACTTCTTATTTTTGGGTTTTGTTCGTACTTTTCCCTTTACCCTTGGAAACAATAAAAGCGCGGTGGCGACTCTTGTTATTTGATGTCTTGCTTATCCATAGCTTTATGATCATGAATTTACCGCTACACCTTATACCTTGCTAACCCCATAAAAATACAAAAATATATGTCTTGCTTTGCTTTGTTTACAAGTTATGGTTTTGGCATCAAGAAGTTCAAGGTATGGATCAATCAAGGCTTAGTGTGATCATTAATATCTTAAGGTGATCAAGAGTCTCCCTTCATCAACATCAAAGTTTGTACTCACTTCAATTCAAGTTCATCAAGCCACAATTCATCTGGCACTCCAAATTAGGGTTTTGGTCAAAGTCAACTTAATATGGACTCTTTGACCAAATCATGACCCTATGACTTGAGGCATGATCCAAGTTCCTTAAACGTATCCTTTTAACCCACTCATATTATTCAAATGGCTCAAGAAGTTAGGTTCATGAACAAATGAAATTTTTGAACACAACTGATGAAAAGTCAACAAATGCTTAAAGTCAAAGTTTTGACTTTTAAGATTTTTGGTCAACTATGGACCTTTCAAGTTAGAGATCATGAAAATATGGTCAATAAATTCATTTGATCAATTTTGATCAAGAAAATCAAGGTTACTTGCAAAAGGGGAAAATATAGAGAATTTGAAATTTTTACTAAGTCCCTAAAAACCATGTTCAAGTACCCAACTTTCCAAGGCCATAACTTGTGATCCAAGCCACTATTTTATTTTCTATAATGATCATATTAAATTCCTTGCTTCATGCTTCAACTTGTCCTAGGTTATGAAACCCCAAAAAATGCATGGATGGGGAGATATGAGGCTATGAAATGGAGGATTCATTTTCTTTTCAAGTGATAAAACACTTAGTGAAATTTTCAGCATACTGACCTAATCAAGTAACCAACTTTATGCCAGTTTTTCACCAAGATCCCAATAGATTCATGAAAGGTTTTCAACCTTAAAGTTGTAGATCATGATTTAATCTTTCCAAAATGTCCAAGAGCAAGAATTTCCCATGCTTGAGCTAAGAGAATCGAATTTGGGAAGACAACATTATGAAGTGGTTCATAGGTCCAGTTACAAGCTCAAATTACATTGCAAATCCGAGCAAATCTGCAAGATATCCAAGTACATGTCCTTATTACTTCTAAATATCACTCTAATCAGAATATCACACACACTTTTGAGCCATTATCCAAGCAACTAAACCATTACACAATGAATCATTCCATTTTTGGCATAAAGGTCACACTTCTATCTTTGTAAAGTGGCTTTAACCCAACATTTAGTACTATTGGGCTCCCAAATGGTCTTGGTTCTGATACATACCAACTCTAAACCTCAAGTCAACTCTTATGCTTCAGAAAAAGCAACACAAAACACTTCATGCACTTCATGCTTTTTCCATGCTTCCCACTTGGTGTTTTGTGCAAAATCTATCCAAGAAAGCAAACCAGTACAAGACAGGATTGTTTTATGATATTTGAGGCTTCTTAAACCCTCAAGGATCACTATAAATAGAGGACAAGGCTTCAGACATCCACACACCAAGCTTTCCAAGAAAAACTTCATTCTTGAGAGCTTTTCAACCTTAATCTCCATTCTCTCATTTGACAAGTGCATTCTACAAACCAAAGGTTCCAATCACCTTCTGGGAACACATAGGCATTATGAGGGGAATCAAACAGTAGCTGGAAGTGGTGTTGAAGAGGCATTGGACCTTGCTCCAATAGGTATATTCTTGCACTTAGAAACTCAATATACATGCATCATTTTCATTTGATTTCTCAAGCAAACATCTAGCATTTATTGTGTTAAGAAGGATCATTAACTTACATGTCATTTATAACGTTGTTTCTGTGTGTTTATGTTTGCATGAAACCTAGGGTTTCATTCCTGTTTTTGGCGTTCGTGCATCCTCATCTTTAAGTGTTAGCTGAAACCTATCGTACCATTGTGTTCCTTTCATTATTCTGAGCAATTTTGATCTTTATTTCATTAAAAATGGTTGAGAAATGAGAGAGATATACTTGATCGAAAATCTGGAAAAGAAATGAAAGAGTAAGAGAGAAAAGCGAGAGGTTGAAGATGATGTTGAGGTGGCGTTGAAAAAGTCAAACCAAATGCGTTTTATAATATATGCAAATGTTTGTGTTTTAACTAACGGATGTATCACCGCCCTAGTGGTAGAAGCATGCGCCTTAAGTCACTTGTAACCAAAAGGTTTGGGGTTCGAATCCCCCTCGCCCCAGCCTTTGGTTTTTATTTTTTAACAAACAGCGCATGGAACCCCAAGGGCGTGGGTTCGAACTTGGCCAATGCAAAAAACAAATTATTTCGTCACTTTTCAATTTTCATTTTTGTCTTCACAACTTTAAAAATACATAACTTCACGATCCATTAACATTTTTGAACCATTATTTTTGCCATGTGTTCATGAGAATGTGTATTTTATGATGATACAAAAAAAATCCCAAAAATATTATTTATTTCACCACTTTTTGTTTTGATGGAAAATATGTGCTTTTAAGTATTTTTAAGGTTCCTAATTGATTCCTTTGGTTTATCTCTTGGTTGCTCCTGATGTTGAAAGCTTGTATGATCATAGCACACTCTTTTAAGTATTGATTGTTATCCTTAACATGTTTAAAATTGATTATTTTCATACCATGTCTAAATTGATTCACCCTAAACTCCAAGCGGAATCATGTTCGATGATGACCCAACTCCAAGCTGAAACTAGATCTAAGGAATCATGATTCAAACTTAATTCCACTTGTTTGAATGAATGGTAAAGGAATCATCTCCGATGATGACCCAACTCCAGCGGAATCATGTCCGATGATAACCCAACTCAAAGCTGAAACTAGATCTAAGGAATCTTGATTCCTTAGATCTAGTTTCTTTCCATTTATAAGCGTTGAAATTATATTTCTGATTGTAATCCTTCATATTATTAATAAAATGAGATTGTTAATACTTCAAAACGTGTTATTCCCTTTATGATGTTTTCAATTTGTTTCATGTCTTAAGGTTACTTGAAGAAATTCACATTTCCATTTGCATATCATGCATCATTTTGGTATTTCTTTGCGTAAGTTTGCCAGGGGTCTTATTTCTTCCTTTCTTGGTCTTTGTTCAGACAAGTTGTCTCACCAGTACGACACTCATGCTAATCAATTGAAGAAGATGGATCGTCTTGAGCAAGAGAATCGTAAACTCCATGAAGAGGTGACTATTTTGAAGGATAGTTATGAAAGGCTCACTTCTATGATGGAAACTCTGGTGGCTGCTCAGAATCAGCCTCCTCCTCTTCCTCCTCAGACTCCACTTCAGAGGACTATGATTTGTGAAATTGTCTCTACGCCCATTTCTATGGCTCTAGTTAATGCTCTGCAGCACCATATGCATCTTGGCTTCCCTTGGGGCATGCCCCCTAACTTTGTGCCTGAAGGGTATCAACCTGTTGTTGAAGTTCCTATGGCTCAATCGGTTATGTTTGTACCACCTCCCGTGGTCCATGATACACCTTATGTTGAAGAACTTATTTCCCATGCTGATCGGAGTGAAACTATTGGAGTTTCAAGATCAGTTTCAAGCTATGCAGAAAGAGGTTCAGGCTTTGAGGGGAAAAGATTTGTTTGGGAAGAATTCTCATGATTTATGCTTAATTCCTAATGTGAAGAAACCACAGAAGTTCAAAGTTCTAGATTTAGAGAAGTATAAGGATAATTCTTATCCTTTGAGTCACTTGGTGATGTATGCTCGTAAGATGTCAACTCAAATTGATAACCATCAACTATTGATTCACTAATTTCAAGACAGTCTGACTGGTGCTGCTTTGAAGTGGTACATGGGACTTGATAGCACTCAGATCCAAACTTTCAACAACCTAGGTGAAGCATTTGTTCGTCAGTACAAGTATAATGTTGACATGGCGTCAGACAGAGAGTAACTTTGTGTTATGTCCCAAAAGGATAAAGAAACATTCAAATAGTACACACAGAGATGGCACCAGTTTGCTGCAGGTTAGTCCTCCATTAGAACAGAAAGAAATGACAAAGTTGTTCTTAAAGACGTTGAGTCCATTTAACTATGACCGGATTGTTTCAAGCGCTCCTAGTGATTTTACCGAAATGGTAAACATGGGAATAATATTAGAAGAAGGTGTGTGTGAAGGAAGATTGAAATAAGGTGGTTCATATGACAGTTCTAGAAGGTGTGGGAATAGTTTGCCTAAGAAGAAGGAACATGATGCTAACGATATTTCACAAGAGAAACGTAGGAGATCTCCGAGAAACAATCAGCGTCATCAGCATGTGACGTCTGTTACTCTAGTTATTAATTATGCTCCGACCATTTAAATAGTACCAAGTTATCAACCACGTTTTCAACAACGAACCAATCAACAGAATCAACAACATCAACAGAACCGTGTCCAGAAACCTGCACAATTTGATCCAATTCGGATGTCCTACGCGGAATTATTTCCTGCTTTGCTACAAAATAATTTGGCAAAAACAAGAACTCCACAAGCTATTTTGAAAAAGCTTCCATGGTGGTATAAACTTGATCATCATTGTGCATTCCATCAAGGTGCACCCGGTCATGATATTGAGAATTGTTTCGCTTTGAAAGCTAAGGTGAGAAGATTGAAATTCTAGTTATCAGACTTTGGATGTCACACTGGTTGTTAAGACATCCAATTCTGCACAGACAGGGATTATGCAGAACTTAATTGTAAGTGCAGTAAATAACACAAGTAATTGTTCACCCAGTTCAGTCCAACATGACCTACATCTGGGGGCTACCAAGCCAGGGAGGAAATCCACTATTAGTAGTATCAATTCAAAGCTAAACTCACCCGTTTACAACTTATCACTTAATCCCTACCCAATGCAATTTCAATCTTAATCTAAGATCAGAGTTCCTACTCACTCCCCCTCAATCACCTCAGTGATATTAAAAACACTTTGAAGTCACACTTCAAAAACAACTCTTGGTTATGCTTCACAGCTTAAACCAAGATACACAGCACTCACGCTTAAAAGCTTTTGAGTGACACAACACTTACAACTCAATGAACACCCTATGCCAAAGCAATCATCTATTTGATAATGACTTGGCTTACAAGATACGTCTAATTCTAGACTCACAAAAATACAGCAGTGAAGTAAGATGGACACACTAAATCTTCACGCCTCAAAATCCCTGAAACTGAATGGAGGAATGCCTTCCTTTTTATATTGCAGCACCTGGGCTTTTGCACCTGTATTTTCCTGAATTTTAGGTCACATACGTTCCCTCAAATTCAATATTTAGGTTGCTAACAAATAGGCTATTTGTTAGGTTCATTGAATGTAGCTTGGTTGTTGATTTCCTGGATTTTCTCTAAGCTGTTGACTTCCTAAAGAATAGCCTGAGAAAGCTGTAACAGAAAACTGAACAACCTACAATTTAGCATATGCTGTCAGGCATGAATGTCACGACATTCAGCTTGACATCAAGGTCCATATGCTGAGTCTGTTTTCCCAGAAAACAGACTGTACAAATCTGCTGACCTGTACATGATCAATATGACCATACTACAGTACCAGCTTACATTAGTAAATGTCAAAGTGTCCAACTTAACATTTACACAATTGGCCTTAAGTTAGTTCTGCTATTCTCTTGAATAACAAACTAAGTAAAGTGCTGAAGTATAGCAGAACACCACTCTGCCCAATCTTCAGTAGCTGCTGTCAATGATGAATGTCACAACATCCAGTTTGACATTCAATCAGTAGGCCTTATGCCAGGTCTGGTTCTTCCTTGATAACCAGACTGCAAGTGAATACTAAGTTCTAACAGAACTCCTGATGTTCTATTCCTTAGTATCTGTTGACAGGTATGAATGTCACAGCATTCAATAATCCTGTGTTAGCTAGTCCTGCAGTAACTATAATGTAGTTACATTTACATGTCATGACATCAGTCAAGACATTAGTGTTTTACCATACAATGCAGCCAATTAAACACCTACAAAGATTAATGCAAAGTGGTATTTTGTCTTTTGAAGACTCTAGTCCAAACATGCAAGCCAATTCATTTCCTAAACATGGTGGTGCAATTGTGAATATGGTCGAAGGATATCCTGTAAAATATCGTGTTTTTGATGTCAATCTGATCAGAAGATCATTGTTCCAGATGCATTCAACTTTGTGCGAGCTGAGTTATTGTGAGCATGACCACGCTTCTGGTCACATTTGTTCCAGAAGCCCTAGAGGATGTGTTATGGTGAAAAGATACATACAAGAGATGTTGGATTAAAATCTTATTCAGATCACGGGGGATAGAGATGAAGATGAGCATTAGGTAAATGTCATAGTTCCTCATTTTAATATCTCAGAGGCAATTGTGATTGCATATAACGGTCATAAGTCTGTTGTTTCTTCGTTGGTCATTTGTTTGGTGGGTCCTACACCCTACGAGTCTGATAGAACTATTCCTTTCAAGTACAATGCTGCCATGGTGGAAGATGATAAAGAAGTCCTTATTCCTTCCTTTTCGTCTTTTGTAAACATTGTCGATGTAAGTGGTGTGACCCGAAGTGGTCGAGTGTTTGCTTTTGCAGCTCCTAAGAGAACTGGAGATGTTGTGGTGGGGAAACCAACTCAAGCAAAAACTTTTGTTAAGCAATATGGCTAGCCCAACGGTGTGGATTAGAATTATGATCAGGGTGAAGTGTTAAAAGTGATTAAGAGAAGTGATTTTAATATGGTGGATTAGTTATTGCACACACAGTCTAAGATATATGTCTTATCTTTACTGATGAATTTAGAAGCTCGCCGAGAGGCTTTGCAGAAGGTCCTGGAGAAAGCTTATGTGGATCATGATGTAAATATTGATTAATTTGATGGAATTGTTGCTAATATTATAACATGTAACAATTTTAGCTTCAATAATGAAGAGTTACCCGAGCAAGGGAGGAATCATAACTTGGCTCTACACATTTGTATGAACTGTCAAGAAGATGCCATGTCCAATGTGCTGCTGGACACTAGTTCTTATCTGAATGTTATGCCCAAGTCCACTATGTCCAAACTTTCTTATCAAGGTACTCCGATGAATTTTAGTGGAGTTGTTACGAAAGCCTTTGATGGCTCAAGGAAGACCGTAATTGGGGAAGTTGATCTGTGCTTATTTCAGATCACTTTTCAAGTGATCGATGTTCATCCCGCCTATAGTTGTCTCCTGGGTCATCCATGGATTCATGAAGTTGGGGAAGTGACATCAACTCTCCATCAAAAGCTAAAGTTTATGAAGAATGGGAAGTTAGTAATCGTGGGTGGCGAGCAGGACGTGTTGATGAGTCATCTCTCTTCATTTTCATACATTGATGTTGACGAAGCTGTGGGGACTCGTTTTTAAGCTCTTTCTGTTGATGATAATGCTATTAAGAAGAATGGGGAATCCATGACATCTTTGAAAGATGCTCAATAAGTGGTAAAGAATGGTCAATCTTCTAGATGGGGACAAGTTGTTATACTTACCGAGAATAAGAACATGGATGGTTTGGGTTTTTCACCTGGTTCAACCCAAAGAGATTTGAAGTGAGTTCATAAATAATTTCATAGTGTTGGCTTTATTCATTCCAAAGATTAGTCTGCTGCCGCAATCCTGGAAGATGATGAAGAGCAAAAAGCGCAAAACTTTGTGACGCGTGGATTGATATGCCAGAATTGGACTACTGTTGATGTTCCTTCTGTTACTCACTTGTCAAAGTAATATGTTTTTTTTTTGTTATTTTCAAAAAAATCCTTTCACTATGCCCAAGATGAAAGTGAATCTATGTGGCCTTTGTTTCAGATTTTGTCGTCATTAATAAAATGTTATTTCGTTTACCATTTTATGTTTTCTCTTTTTGCTTTTTTTTCTGAAAATATGGTAACACAAAAAACCAAGATAATAATCGATTTTATATCTGCATCACAATGTGCATCTATTTATTCATATTATAAAATCAAGCATGAAATCATTATGCAAATTGATTGTTAAACCCATTGAAAACAATGACCCTATGCTCTCTCCCAACTTTGAATTCCCTGTGTTTGAAATGGAAGAGGAAGATGTTGAAGAGGTTCCTATTGGGATTTCTTGTTTGCTTGAGCGCGAAGAAAAGACCATTTAGCCTCATAAAGAGTCGTTGGAAATGATTAATTCGGGATCCGAAGATAACAAGAAAGAAGTCAAGATTGGGGCATTGTGTAGCACCTCAAATTTGCCCTCCCCATTCATGTATTCATTCATTGTTTTTAGGTCATTTATTATTCCATATTGCATTACATCATATCAATAAGATTTGGCATCAAGAGAATCCTTTGCGCAAATGAGCAAGTCTTTCCTTGAGATGAAGGCCACATGATTATTCCAAAGAGCTTATATGGGCTAGGGTTCATTTTGAAGCAACTTTACCAGGTGGTATAGGCCCAAATTCATCAGTGCATTTCCAGGTCATCTGAGGACCATAAAAGTCAAATGTAAAGTCAATTGAGGGT